>NW_006287955.1:627918-629488 GCF_000327345.1 Myotis davidii | reverse complement strand
CCAGCTGGGCAGGGGGGTGGGATTTCGGGGAATAGAGCTGGGTGAGGGGCCTCCTGGAGCCCTGACATCTGGGGGTGTTGCTGGGCCTCCCCCTCCCCTTCCAGGGCTGTTTTAAGGAGAAAAATGCAGAGAAGGTGCCACCCCCGCGGGGTCTGGGTCCTGGCCCCGCCCCCCAGCTGTGAGGCCTGAGGCAAGTCATGACCACATAGCCCGGGCCCCAGAAATGGGGCGCTGTGCCTTCCAGGACTGCGCTGGGGGTGGATGTGGGGTCCTCACGCCCCTCCTCCCCCTTCACAGGACTGGACACGGGCCCACGGAAGGGACATGGGTGGGATGCGTGAGGCACTGTGGGCTGGGCAGGGGCTGAGTGTGGACTCAGAGCCGTGGGCAGCCCACGCTCTGGCCAGGCCGCAGGCTCCTCTCCTGCGATGGGCCGAGTGTGCCTGACTCCTGCTCTGGCCAGGCTTCTGGGGGTGGGCAGGGGGGTTACTCACAAGGTCCCGGGGCGCCCTGCTGACTGGGTACTAAGTCTGAGGACAGGCCAGCTTGCTCCTCTCCCGAGTGGGCACCGGGTGGCTGGGTGGGCATGGGGATCGCTGCCTGAGGTGCCGGGTGAGGTCCGACCCTGCTGCCGGGTGGGGCGTGGCCGGAGGGCCTGCAAGCTGACACCCTTCTCCTGCTCAGGGCCCCGTCCCTGCGCTGTCCAGGGGTCCCAAGGAGCCTCCACTGCCCTCAGTAGAGCGGGGCTGGGGCCCAAGGCCTGGGTCCATGCAGGTGGGAGCATCGGGTCCAGTGAGCTCCCAGGCCTTGCTGCAGAGCGGGCTTCACTGGGGACCACCCATCGCGTGTGCGCCCAGCCCCCGCCCTCCGGACCATGCACCCCCATGGGCACCTGAGGGTTGGCACCTCTGGGTGCAGGTCCTGTAGGCAAAGACTGGATGGGCAGCCTCCTCCTGGCCAGCGAGAGGGACTGTCGGGCCACAGGGACCCTCTGTGAGGCCCTGGCCCCCAGCCCAGCACACGGAAGCCCAGCCTGGGGCCTGGTGGGTGCCCTGGGGCCCCTTTGCCTGAGGAGGGTCCTATGTGCCTCACGGGAGGTGGGTGATGCCTGGTGAGCCAGAGGGGCCTGAGCTTTCGGGGGACAGGATTGGGGCCTCCTCATTCTTGGACAGCTGAGTGTGTGTGGGGGCGCCCGGGGGAGGGGCTTTCAAGTGCTTCTGAGAAGCCAGTAGCTCCAAGTGGGTCCCGAAACTCCACGTCCCGTGGCACGCCACGCCTGTTCCGGGCACGGCCTTCGGGGCCTTGGAGAAGCGGTGCGGGTGCCAGGAGCCGGTGCCAGCCGCCAGGGCCAGGAGGAGAGCCTGGGACTGTGGGCACAGGGTTAACACCAAGGCAGGCTGGCCTTTAGGAGCTCAGTTCCTCCGTCTGGAATCCTGGGGACACGGAACTCCCGGTCCGACGCCCGTGTTCCAGAATAACGGGTGGCTGTAAGCTGCCCCCAGCACCGGAGACAGCTGGCCTAGGGACTGGGGGCTCCGCAGCAGGGCGGCTGGGGGCGGGGCACCGCGGG
>NW_006287955.1:626612-627790 GCF_000327345.1 Myotis davidii | reverse complement strand
TGGGAGGCGAACATCAAGGGCTGGGTGGGGCCCGGCAGTGTCAGGCCAGAGCTCACCCTGTCCAGTCCGACGTACCGCTGGTGGTGGCTCCTGGGTGCAGGAGGGCAGGGGCCCCAGGGCACGGGGGGTGCGGCCTGGTGGCACCAGGCTGTGGTGGGCATCTCTGTGTACACATGTCGGGCCGTATCCACATGGGCTCCCGGGCAGGTGGCCATGGGCACTGGGAGTCCTGTCGAGCCGCTGACTGTGCTGTCTGCTGTGGACGGTGACCCTCAGGGTGTGTCTCCACCTAGGGGCTGCTCACAGGGGGCTGGACACAGTCCTGCCCTTCAGGGGTGCCGAGGGGGCGGGGGGAGGGGGAGGCCCCGGGTGCACGAGGTGAGCCCCTCCTCCAGCTACTGCCCCCATAGCTCCCCTGGGGGCAGGCACAGCCTGGACTTCTTGGTGGCCTCCCTCTGCCCCCCCAAATGTCACTCTAGGGGGGCTGGACTGGCCTGGGATCCCCCCACACCCCATCCAGAGTCAAGGGAGAGGGCCTCACCCTCCCGGAGGTCACCATGACCTGGCCAGCATCCTGGGGGGGGAGGGGCCGCTGACCGTGGCCTGGGAGGCAGGAACAGCCCCTCCCCCATGGTGGGGTTCCCACTTCCTCAGAGCCCAGCCCTGGCCTGGGTGGGACGGGCTGAGTCCCCAGCTGCCCTCACCGTCCTTCCTCGGAGGAGTGGCCGCCCCAGGATGGGTCGATGCCTCGGGCTCAGGGCGCTTGGAAACGGGGCTGCTACCTGGACCAGAGACCCGTGGGCCCCCAGGGCGGGCAGGCGGGGTGCTAGGTTGAGGGGGGCTGTTTCTGGGGGGCAGGTGGGTGTGCTGGAGTGAGCCTGCTCAGCAAAGAGAGGGCCCCAGGACCCCCTTCCCAGCCCACAGCAGGTGGGGACAGGACAGGGCCCTGGGGAGAGCTTAGGCTGCCCCTCCCCCCAGCTGCAAGCCTGGGCCTTGGTGCCTGGACTCCCCTCCCTCCTGGCTCTGTGCCTGCCCCTCCTGCCCCTCCTGCCCCTCCTGCCCCTCCTGCCCCTCCAGCTCTGGCTCCTGCAGTTACAGGGCCCTAGGGACTACCCTGCCCCCGGAGGGCCCCAGAGCCCGGCCCCATGGGGGAGGGGCTGTCCTTCCTCCTCCTGGGA
>NW_006287955.1:608931-609242 GCF_000327345.1 Myotis davidii | reverse complement strand
TGTTGTGTGTGACTGCTGTGTGAGCAGGGAGCTGGGAGCCCGGGGGGGTCCCTCAGGCAGACGGGGTGAGGGGTCACCTGGGGAGAAGCCCCTCGCAGAGCTCAGGCTGGGTCACGTTCCCCCCAGCCTCCCCGCGGTGGTCCCGGCCTCATGGGACAGGAGGAGGTCACAGGGCAGTGGGGACCGGCCTGGCTTTCGGCCATGGTTGTACGGCGTGGGCGCGCGTCCTCTGTTGAATGCGAGCGGTCACGGTGAAGGGGCCGCGGGTCACCACCGTCACGTCGGGAGTGGAATCGGGGCTTGGGAATGAT
>NW_006287955.1:607216-607979 GCF_000327345.1 Myotis davidii | reverse complement strand
TCGCCTCGGGAAGTGGCTGTCCTCGCTGGCAGCGTCTCCATGTGCAGAGGAGGCCGCGGGCCCCAGAGAGGCGGAAGGCGCTGCCAAGGAGTAGCGAGCAAGCTGGGGGTGCGCGCTGGGGATTAGATGGCGTAGGTGACCTTTGAGGTTCCTCTGGACCTTGGGGCTGAGATCCCGTGATGGGCCCTGGACAGCTCCCAGATCTGGACCTCTGCCTGGAACGTTGGGTCATTTGTGCACAACAAGTGGGGGGCCCTCCTGATGCCAAGTTCTGCGCGGTGGCTGCGGGGGCGGGCAGGGTGGAGTTGACAACCTCTAGGTCCAGCCTTCCCTGGGGCCGGGACTCTCCCCTCCGAAGGGCATGTGGCTGAAGGGAGAGGGGACAGGACAGGCGTGGGAGGGAAGGAGGCAGCAGCCATTGGTCAAGGAGGTGGGATGGGCCCTGGGTGCGGGAGTGGAAGAGCTCTGGGAAGGTTTCCTGGGGGGCCGGGTTGGGGGGGTCGGTGAGGGCTTGGACTGCCCAGGCCTCCCCTTCAGGCCCCCTAGCAGTGTGTGGACTGGGCTGGCTCTGGGAGGGTGCCAGGAACGGCTCCTGCCCGATAAAAATAGATTTCTCTGAAGGGCTTGGGGCCATGCCAGGAGAGCAGGTGCCCCCCAGGCCTGGCTGGGGTGGGTGCCCCTGGCGAGGGGGGATAGGGCTGTGGGGCCCAGGTTTGCAGCCCGAGCAGCAGCGGGGTGCCGTGTCCTGGGTGCAGGATCCCTG
>NW_006287955.1:605912-606734 GCF_000327345.1 Myotis davidii | reverse complement strand
GCTTCTGGGCGGGCTGGCAGGCAGGGAGTGCGGGGACCAGCACGCTGTCACTCCACTCTTGGGGCTCCTGACCCAGGAGCATTTGTGTGTGGAAGCCTCGCCAGGACCCTGGGGACGGCTTTGCCTGGGAAAATCCTGGAGGGCCTCCTGGGGAGGGGGTGTCTTGACTGAGCCCTGGAGGAGGAGCTCATGTGGAGACAGCACCCGGCCCAGCCTTCCTGTGGGGCCCTGTGCGAGGTTCCCAGCACTTCCTCTCCTGCTGCACACTGGGGGCAGGGGGGAGAGCGACAGCCCACCACTGCACGGGAGGTTCGGGGGCAGTGGTGTGGAGCTCACAGTAGGGGCTCAGGCCGGAGGGGGCCTTAGAGTGAGGCCGGAGCCTGAGCAGGAGGCTGAGCAGGTGGACCTCAGGGCCAGGCAGGCGGTGCCTCATCCTGGGGTGTCAGCCTGGTTACCCCCTGGGGCCAGGGGCACCTCCTTTGCATTTTCGACATTGGCCTGTGCAGCCCGGCTGGGTGGCTCAGGGGTTGGACCTATGACCCAGGAGGTCACGGCTGGCTTCCCGGTCAGGGCACAGCCCCGGTGGCGGGCTCCATCCCCAGTGTGGGGTGCGCAGGAGGCGGCCGATCCATGATCCTCTCTCATCATGGATGCTTCTCTCTCTCCCTCTCCCTCCCTCTCTGACATCGATAAAAATATATTTAAAACAACAACAAATAAACAAGAAAACGTTGGCCTGTGCTGAGGGGCCCCGGGAGCTCCCCCTCCCCCCAGCCCGGATTCCCCGAGGCCCCGGGGCTGCGGGCCTCCCCTCTGCCTCCG
>NW_006287955.1:595841-596831 GCF_000327345.1 Myotis davidii | reverse complement strand
GGCCCTGCCGCCCAGAGGCCACGGGCGGCATGAGCGAACCCCAGCCCAGCTGTGGTCCTGCTTCCAGCTGTGTGAGGGGGCAAGTGCCTGGAGCTCTCTGAGCTGCTGTGTTAGCTACGATATGGCGACAGCCTTGGTCACGGCGTGCAGTGTCGCCACCGCGCCTGGGCTGCCTTCAGTGATAGCGCCATGGGACGCCCAGTGTCCCGAGCTGTCTCAGGGGGTTGCCGCTGGAGGCGGGCGAGGAGCACTGGAGGGGGTGCCGGCCAGGGGCCCCTCGAGTTGACTGCCAATTGCAGGGGCTGGACGGGCTGTCTGGGCGCTGGGCTCGGAGCAGGCTTCCCAGCGAGGCCTCCCGGGACCCCTGTGCTGGGGGTCTTTCCTCGTGGGGCGTGCAGGAGGAAGCCAGTCCATGTTTCTCTCTCGTCACTGATCTCTCTCTCCCTCTCCCTCCCTCTCTGACATCGATAAAAATATATTTAAAACAACAACAAATAAACAAGAAAACGTTGGCCTGTGCTGAGGGGCCCCGGGAGCTCCCCCTCCCCCCAGCCCGGATTCCCCGAGGCCCCGGGGCTGCGGGCCTTTTTAGGAAAATGCTTTAGTAACAACAGCATAGAATAATAGAATTCACTATTCTACCAAATAAATGTTTATAGCCTATCATCCTCATAAAAACTTTTATTTTAGAATGAAGTACATTTTTAAAATATTTAAAAACTAGAGGCCCGGTGCACAAAAATTTGTGCACTGGAGGGGGTGGGGCCTCAGCCCGGCCTGTGCCCTCTCGCCGTCTGGGACCCCTCAGGAGATAATGACCTGCTGGCTTAGGCCTGCTCCCTGGTGGCAGAGGGCAGGCCTAATCCCTAGGTACAGCCCCTGGTTGGGCTCAGAGCAGGGCCGATTAGGGAGTTGGGGCGCCACCCCGTCTCATGCACAGAGCAGGGAAGATCGGGAGGTTGGGGTGCCACTCCAAGTCACACTCAGGGT
>NW_006287955.1:593562-595138 GCF_000327345.1 Myotis davidii | reverse complement strand
TTCAGGCTCAAGTGGGCAGGAATGTGGGGCGGCTCTAGGCCCCTCCACGCCCAGTGGCCCTTGGCCCTGAGGACTTGCCCGGGGTCCTGGGCAGCAGAGCCAGGCCAGCCGCTGTCGCCCACAGGGTTCCCAGGTGCCCAGCCACGCAGGGAAGTGGCCATCGGCCCCTCCGAGAAAGGCCTGGAGGCCGGTGGCTTCCTTGGGCCCTTCTCCATTCTGGTAAACACCCATGCACGCGCGCACACACATGCACGTGCACACACACGCACACGCACGCACAGGGGGACCTCCGCTGCCCCAGGAGGCACAGGTGTTTGTTCGCTGGTGTTCGGGCGTCCACAGCTGTCTCTTCCCGGCTCTGGGATGCAGGCCGGACGGCCAAGCCAGGGCAGGATTCCTCTCTCTGCCTTTCTCCCCCTCCTGGGCCACCACACCCCTGCTTAACCCTCCTGGGGTCCCCACAGGGGGGGGGGGCAGGGTGCAGTGAGGTCAGCCCAGGAGAGCAGCAGAGCTGGCCCAGAACATCCCTGCACCCGGGCCGAGGCTCCAGCGGCCCTGCCCGCCTAGCGGGCAGCTGGAGAAGGGGGTGCAGGGGCGAGGGCAGAGGTAAGAGGTGGTAAGTTGGGGCACGGAGACCAGTGAGCTGGGCGAGTGGCTAGGAGTGTGGGCATGGTGCCTGAGTCACCTTAGGGGCATCGTTTGGCCTCTCATGGTGCAGATGGGGAAACCGAGGCCAGTGACATGCCCAAGGCCCTTGGCCCGCAAATGGGGTGTGAGTGGAGCTGCTGCTGTTGTGGGGCCCAGGCCTGGGGCCTTGGCGCCCAGAAAGGAAGAGACCGGGGTGGAGGCCCGATGGCTCCTGTGTCCGGCAGCGTTCCTCCCTGTGCCCTGTCACAGAGTGACCCTGCTCTGGCCGCCTGCGCTGTCACCACCTGGGCATGTGCCCGAGGGCGGTCCGCTGGCTGCTGTGGGCTGCCCCGGCTCTCTGAGCTCTCGGAGGGCGAGCCCGGCTTGTTTACCCTGTGCCCGGCCAGCCCTGTGGGCACAGCAGCTGGGGTGGAGGCGCTTACGGTGGTTGGTGCCGAGTGGGGCCTCCTTCCCCTCCCTCAAGGGGTCCCAGCGCCCCGGCCTCCAGCCTGAGCACCTTCCTCTGAGGACCGGCCGCCCCAGAATCGTCTGGCTCAGCAGTGCCACAGCAGACAGGGGCCTGTCCTGGGGTGTGAGAGGGACCCTGAAATCCCGCCCTCCCTCTGCGCCTCTCCATTCCGTCCTGGTGGTTCCCTGTCCCCTCGGGGCCGTGGCTCAGCCCTGACAGGGGCTGTCCTTGCTGTGCTCTCCCATGGGGAAACTGAGGCCCGCACTCCTGTGGCAGGGCCTGGGGAAACCTCGCCAGGCTGGGAGGCAGGGGGCCCCGTGACCTCTGTCCTCATTTCGTCCTTCCCTCTGTCCCCAGACGTCGCCTGCTGACCGGCCTGGGATCCATGGAGAGGACTGGGAGGGGCAGCTCTGAGTGCTGCCGTGCCCAGCATCGGGGCGCCTGCTGCTGAGGGGCCCCCGCCCCTGGCCCCACCATTGC
>NW_006287955.1:590897-593318 GCF_000327345.1 Myotis davidii | reverse complement strand
CACCCGTCCACCGATGCCGGGACCTCGACCCCGGCCACAGGCACCGCACTGGACACGGACAGCACAGCCGGACGAACGCGGGGCTTTTTGACATTTTCTTTGCGGAGTTTCTGTGGTTGTTTCTCTCTCGGCCCTTTTGTAATTCTCCGTCTCTACGAGGCAGGAGCCTGACGGCCGCTTCCCTTCCGCTGGGGGCTGCGTCTTCTTTTCCTTTTTTAAGGAGTTGAGTTTTGTATTCTAAGTATCCACGCACCGGGCAGCGTCCTGCCCGCTCCCAAGTATTTGCACAATATTTGTGCGGGGTGTGGGGGCAGGTTTTTAAGGCATTTCCTCTCTCTTGGACAAGCACAGGGATCCGTTCTCGGGTGTGGGGGGTTGGGGGCTCTCCGTCCGCGTCCCACACCGTCATGGCCCGCATGAACCGGCCGGCCCCCGTGGAGGTGAGCTACAAGAACATGCGGTTCCTCATCACGCACAACCCCACCAACGCCACCCTCAGCACCTTCATCGAGGTGAGTGGCCGGCGGGCAAGGTGCCGGCGAGCCTGGCCGCGCTGCCCTCGGACTCCCGAGAGCGACTCGTTGCTGTCAGCCCAGCGAGGGCAGAGCTGTCACCCTGGTTACCTGATGCCGCGGGGGGGACTCCCGGGGAGCTCGGGGTGGGGCTGCCGGCGGACCCGCTGGCTCCTGGGGGCCGGCGTGTGGGCAGGTGGACTCCAGCTGCCCGAACCAAGGCCGGTTCAGAAGCAGGGGAGCAGCCCTGTGCCCTTTGCTGGCCTATGGCCTCTGTAGGGGCTGAGCTGGAAGGAGGGGGGAGGCCCCCAGGTGAGCAGCAGCCCTGAAACAGCCTAGAGTCAGACAGGTGGGGGACCAGTTTTACAGATGAGGAAGCTGGTGCTCTAGCCAAGACCCAAGTATAAGCTTGGCAAGACTGGAATGTGAGGCTGTCCCTGTGGGGAGCTGGACCGCAGCCCCGCTGGCCACCAGAGAGCGACCGCGCCCTTGGAGGGTGGCCGGCGGCGGGTGTGGGAGCCCCGGCAGGTGAGGCCACGTGTGTCTGCAGAGCCCCCGGCCCTCACACAGCCTCCCTCCCTCCGGAGAAGCCTGGTGTGGGGCGAGCTCCCTGCTGTGTGCAGGGCCCGGCTGTGCGCTGCCTCTTCCCCCTGCAGCCTGCGCCCTGGTCCTCCTCGCACAGGGACCGGGGCCGGAGAGGAGCGTGAGCATCGAATGGGGGGCAGTGGGCGCCCTGGACAGGGACCAGGGGCCCTCAGGGGCTGTCTCCTCACCACAGAGGCCCGTGAGACAATAGGACCCGGATGACTGGGCACAGCCCTCAGCCTGTGGTCGGGTCAGCGCTCCACGTGTGCCCAGGCTCAGGGCTCAGGGTGTGACCAGGGTCAGGGCTCAGGGTGTGCCCAGGGTCAGGGCTCAGGGTGTGCCCAGGGTCAGGGCTCAGGGTGTGCCCAGGGTCAGGGCTCAGGGTGTGCCCAGGGTCAGGGCTCAGGGTGTGCCCAGGGTCAGGGCTCAGGGTGTGCCCAGGGTCAGGGCTCAGGGTGTGCCCAGGGTCAGGGCTCAGGGTGTGCCCAGGGTCAGGGCTCAGGGTGTGCCCAGGGTCAGGGCTCAGGGTGTGCCCAGGGTCAGGGCTCAGGGTGTGCCCAGGGTCAGGGCTCAGGGTGTGCCCAGGGTCAGGGCTCAGGGTGTGCCCAGGGTCAGGGCTCAGGGTGTGCCCAGGGTCAGGGCTCAGGGTGTGCCCAGGGTCAGGGCTCAGGGTGTGCCCAGGGTCAGGGCTCAGGGTGTGCCCAGGGTCAGGGCTCAGGGTGTGCCCAGGGTCAGGGCTCAGGGTGTGCCCAGGGTCAGGGCTCAGGGTGTGCCCAGGGTCAGGGCTCAGGGTGTGCCCAGGGTCAGGGCTCAGGGTGTGCCCAGGGTCAGGGCTCAGGGTGTGCCCAGGGTCAGGGCTCAGGGTGTGCCCAGGGTCAGGGCTCAGGGTGTGCCCAGGGTCAGGGCTCAGGGTGTGCCCAGGGTCAGGGCTCAGGGTGTGCCCAGGGTCAGGGCTCAGGGTGTGCCCAGGGTCAGGGCTCAGGGTGTGACCAGGCTCAGGGCTCAGGGCTTAGTGTGAGCCCAGGGTCAAGGGTCAGTGTGAGACTAGGGCTCCAGGCTGTGACCTGGGTTGGTGGCAGCACCCTCTGCTGCAGGCACAGGGGACCCAGGTGCCCATGGCCTCCGAGCCCTGCGCCCGTCCTGCTTCAGACTCCTCAGCGGTGCGCGGTCCGGCCCTCGCTGTGCCCAGTGTCCCTGTCCCGTGAGCCGGTCCAGCAGCTGATGCCTCACCGTCCCCAAAATAGCTGCCGGGAGCAGGTGGGGTGGAGCCGCCCCCTGAGGCCGGTGGAGGGGACACCTGCCCCCCCCCCGGGGGAAAAAAATC
>NW_006287955.1:590476-590746 GCF_000327345.1 Myotis davidii | reverse complement strand
ACTTGCAGTCTCAGTGTGGGGTCGGGGTGTGCCCCTTGATGGGCCCATTCATGCCCCCGGCTGGGAGGGCTGCCCAGAGCGGGGTCATGTGGGGCCCACGTGTGGCGGGGGTGTCCCGTCCCTGTTGGGGACCCAGGAGGTTTGTCTGGTCTTCCTGGGCCTTGCGCCCGATAGGAGGAAGCGACAGGCGGGAGGCTGCGCACCGCGAGCCTGGGCAGGACGCCCCCTGCTGGCGGCCAGGGCGCAGTGGCCCAGGGCACTAGGAGAGAC
>NW_006287955.1:586835-588629 GCF_000327345.1 Myotis davidii | reverse complement strand
GACAGGCTGGCTGGGCCCCGGGCCCCCCCTGGGCAGGGTCCTCAGGCTCCTCTCTCTGCAGGACTGGCCCTTTGACGATGGGGCCCCCCCGCCCGGCAAGGTGGTGGAGGACTGGCTGAGCCTGCTGAAGGCCAAGTTCTGCGACGACCCCGGCAGCTGCGTGGCCGTGCACTGCGTGGCCGGCCTGGGACGGTGAGCGGGCCAGGAGGGGGCTCGCGTGGACATGGGGACCTCGTGGTCTGACCGCTCTCGGATGTGGGTGCCGAGCCCACATCACAGATGACCTTTCCAGAGGGTTCCCAGACTGGGCCTCCTGGCTGGCAGGCAGGAAGTCCCTCCTGAAGTCTGACCCCACTCCCTCCTTCTGTGGCGGCAGCTTCGTCCCTGCGCCCCCGAGCTGCCAGGCTCGCCCCTCCGCAGACACAAAGCATCTGCGTTTGACTAAGACAACCCAGCTTTGCAGAGGGTTGATAGCTGAGTATCAAGCTCTTGTCCTCAGCCCAGCACAGAGAGGTTGCCTGGCCCACCCAAGGGCACACAGCAGGGCTGGGACAAAATAGGGTTTGGGCCCAGGTGGTCGCCCTGAGCCTCGAGCCCGGCAGCCGTCAGCGGAGGGCAGCCGTGGGCCATGCGTCTGCAGCAGGCGGCCTGTGGGGGGGTGGGGTGGGGGGAGCAGAGGCCTGAGTGACCCGCCTGTGTCTGTCCCCAGGGCCCCGGTCCTCGTGGCACTGGCGCTCATTGAGAGCGGGATGAAGTATGAAGATGCCATCCAGTTCATCCGACAGTGAGTGGCGGCTGCTGGGTGGGGTGGTTGGTGACAGCTCAGGAGTCCAGGTTTAAGGGGCTCCCCAGTCCCATGCAGCCTCATATTGTGGTTCCAGTGCCCCCAACTGGCGGCGAGGGCCCAGGGCCACGTCCCCTCCCCCTCCTCCTGGGGTAGGAGTAGGGTGAGGGGAGAGGGAGGGGAGGGCCGGGCTGCTCCCACCTCTGGGCTGTGGTCCCTCAGCCCCCTGTGAGTCAGGACAGGCTGGGCCGTGCTGCAGTAATGAGCCGGCTCCTCCCGGCCACTGGGAGCCGCACAGGTGTCCCTGCTCATCGGACCCGTCTGGTTGCCAGTTGCTGGGTCACAGGGAAAGCATGGTGGAGTCTCGCCTGGCTCATGCATGTCTCTTCCACTCACGTGTCATTGGCCAGAGCCATTCCGCGGCCCCGTTCGCGGTCCTGGGCATAGGGATGGGGGCCACACCCCGCCACTTGGGGTCCCTCCCGCCCGCCCGATGGCAGATCGGAGATCTGTCCACATCCACCCCTTGGTCCTCAGGGGCCCATGGCCGGAGGTGGGCTGCTACCTGGGTAGACGGGGGCCTTGGGAGTGTGGGGACCATGGAGGTAGTGAGGTCGGGGGGTCGGCTGGGCGGAGGTGACAGCCAGGCGAGTTGAAGGCAGTGGGGTGGCAGCAGGTGACGGGGAGGGTGATCTGGGCGGTGGCCTGGACGCCTGGGCCCGCACTCCCCGAGGCAGGGCAGATGGCCAGGCTGGGTCTCACCTGATCCCCACCCTGTCCGTCTCCCAGGAAGCGGCGGGGGGCCATCAACAGCAAGCAGCTCACCTACCTGGAGAAGTACCGGCCCAAGCAGAGGCTGCGCTTCAAAGAGCCGCACGCGCACAGGACCAAATGCTGCGTCATGTAGCTCCGCCTCGCGCCTGCCCAGCCCCCCTTTCTGGGCCTCAGTGTCCACACCCTGTGAGGGGCCAGCCTGGTCCAGGGACCCCACGGGGTCACCTGTCCCCCTC
>NW_006287955.1:585349-586611 GCF_000327345.1 Myotis davidii | reverse complement strand
CCCCGCCCGAGCAGGCCTGCTGTCTGTCTGTCTCCCTGTGTTCATCTGGCTGTCTGCCACTTTCCGGATCCGTCCTCCCTTTGTCCCCCGTCTCCATGCTCTGTGTCCCTCTGGGCTGTGTCTCTCTGTCTCCGTGTCCTGTGTCTATCTCTGAGGCTTGGTCCAGGGCCATGTTCCTGGCCTTCCTGCCATCACCTCCCCGCCTCCCGTTCCCGCCTCCCCCTTCTGTGGGGGCAGGTGTACTTTTAAACCACTGGGCTGACCCTCCTCCGCAGCCCTTGTCCTGAGCTGTTCTCAGCCCCTTGGATTCGTGGGTCTGAGGGCGGTCAGCTGTTCTGGACACTTGAAGGCAATAAAACAGGACCCTGTGCTGTGTGTGTGTGTGTGTGTGTGTGTGTGTGTGTGTGTGTGCAGGGTCGGGGCAGGGCCGCCAGGTGGTGGGGTGCCCCAGAGGCCAGTGTCCAGGCTGCACTGCGGCGCCCTCTGGTGGCCGTGCTGGGTCCCTGCGCTCCCTAGCTTTCGGCCTGGGGCTCCTGGTTGCCATGTGGATGTTTCGGGGGCTGGAGTTTAGAAGGCGAGGCCGCGGCCTGGTGTCCGGTGGGTGACTGCCCGGCTCTGCCCACCAGGTGTCCTCATCTCAGCCCTAGAGGACCAGAGGGTGCGGGTGATGGTGGCTGGTGGCTCAGGGCGAGGGGGTGACCGGACGCCGTCGGGGAGCGGGTCTGAGTGTGCTGGGCCTGTCCACGGGCTGCTCAGCACTCCTGTGTGTGGGTTTTGCAGACAGACCAGGCCTCCCTGGCTGAGGACGAGGTGCCTGGAGGTCGCGGGCACAGCTGGGGGAGGGGTCGAGAGCGGGGCTGGCGGGCGGGGGGTTGGTCTGCCCCAGGACCCTGCTCCCCAGGGACTGTCACTCGTCTGCGGACACCCCCAGAGGTCTTTACTGACCCTTCTCTCCCTGTCGCTGGGACCTGCTGGCTGGCGTAGGAGCCCCGGGCCCTGTGTCCAGGCGGCCTCCCCCCTGCATCCACCTTCCCGGCCTCCCCTTGGGGCCGCCTGTCTGGGCCTCCCTCCGCCACACCCTGCACCCTGCACCCATCTCAGCTCCCAGGCCCTCACTTCTTCCCCTGGGAGGAGGTGGGCCCAGGAAGGTGGGCCCCTGGGCACATGGCGAGGCCCTGGGAGGGACACAGGCCCCCAGGAGCCAGGTGCCCCCACCTGGGCCCATTCTGCTCGTACTCGAAAGGGGGGCCCTGTGGCTGCAC
>NW_006287955.1:582858-585271 GCF_000327345.1 Myotis davidii | reverse complement strand
AGCTCCCCCGCCTGGCTGTGCAGAGCCCGGCCCCCCTGTGAGGCCGGAACCGGGCTGCTCCCCACGGCCAGACTCAGCCTCTCTGGCCTCAGTTTCCCCCAATCACCAGTGGCTCCAGGGACCCCATCGGGTGCAGGCCCACCAGCTCCAAGCTTCCAGGGAAGCCCCCTCACAGGGAGATGGCACCCCCACCCCGACCACACCCGCCAGGCTGGACCCTCCTCCCTAGCCCCTCGGTCCGGCAGGAGGGCACCCGCGGGCAGAGGTCGGAGGGCAGGGTGCGGAGTGGTGGGACAGCGGAGCCGCCCCCCAGCCCTCCTCGGGGCTCCATGGGGAGGCTGACGGGCGATGAGAAGGCAGGGAAGGGTTCCCTCCGGCCCCTGAACACGCCCGAGGACACGTAAACGCGTGGCTCCAGGAAGGTGGCTGTGTTTTTTCCACTTAAGGGTCGTTTTTATTTTCCAGTGACAGCTGACCTACAATAGGGTGTTAGTCCCAGTTGTGCCCCAGTGACCAGGCCTCACGTGACCTGCTACGCGATCATCCCGGTAACCTACCCTCACCTGACCCAGCCAGTCACTGGAATGTCGCTGACTAGGTTCCCGTGAGCGACACGGGAAGGGATGGAGAGTGCAGGTGGACGGTTACAGACTAGTCACGGCATGAAGCCACTGTATTAACCCCCCATCCAGGTTGGGGGGCCTCCTCTGTGCCAGCCCTGTGTGCCACATCCCTGCCCTGAGTGCCTCGCAGGACCCCAACAGGTAGTGGGGGTGGCAGGCGAGGAGTTTGTCTAGGCCAGTGATGGCGAACCTATGACACGCGTGTCAGGGTGACATGCGAACTCATTTTTTTGGTTCATTTTTCTTTGTTAAATGGCATTTAAATATAGAAAATAAATATAAAAAATAGAAGCCTTTGTTTTACTATGGTTGCAAATATCAAAAAATTTCTATATGTGACACGGCACCAGAGTTAAGTTAGGGTTTTTCAAAATGCTGACACGCTGAGCTCAAAAGGTTTGCCATCACTGGCTCTAGGCCCTAAGGCAGTGGTTCTCAACCTTGGCTGCACATTAGAATCACCTGGGAATCTTTCTAAAATCCTGATTTCTGGGCCTCATCCTCCGGAAATTCTGTTTCTCTGTTACTGATGTTGTGGCCCCACCCCATCACAAAGAAACAGAATTTCCGGAGGACGAGGCCCAGAAATCAGGATTTTAAACAGATTCCCAGGTGAGTCTCATGTGCAGCCAAGGCTGAGAACCACTGGTCTAGGGCCGTGGTCGGCAAACTGCGGCTCGTGAGCCACATGCGGCTCTTTGGCCTCTTGAGTGTGGCTCTTCCACAAAATACCGACTTCTGTGCATGGGCCACGAAGTTTCAATCGCACTGTACGTGGGCGCACGTGGGATTTTGTGGAAGAGCCACACTCAAGGGGCCAAAGAGCCGCATGTGGCTCGCCAGCTGCAGTCTGCCGACCACAGCCCTAGGGCATGGTGGGGCACCCTGCCACGGGAGGAGCTGGGCACAGGGGACAGGGAGGCTGGGCCTCTGAGGATGGGGTGTGGAGGGGCAGAGTGGGAAACCCAGGCCCAGAGGTCAGGTGGGTCTCCAGGGAGTCAGGGACCTGCCAGGAAGGACCCCCTCTGGACTCAGCCTCTGAGTGTGGGGCCAAGCTGCCTGGTATCCTCATCTCAGGATTGGGGTGAGGGCGGAGGGGGACATCGGCCCAGGGACCCCTTCCTCATCGCCAGCCCCCTCCTTGGTAATTACGGGCTCCAAGCGGAGACACGCTGAAGACTGTGCGGCCGGAGCCCAGGACCCTGGCGGCCGTGGTGCGGGCTCGGGCGGGAGGGGCTGTTCTTTGTGGGCCCCGCACAGACTTCCGCTTGTCTCTGGAGGACCGGCCTGTCCTGCCCCACACCCAGGCCTGGCCCTGTCCCCTGGTCCTGTCAGTGTCCCCTGGGGGCCCAGGGAGAGTGGGCAGGGAGCTGACAGGCGTGACGCTTCTTTGTTGAATCTAGATCTTTCTTTCAAATGAAAAAATGTATGCTACCAAACTCTGCCGGGTGGGTTGACCAGGTGGCGGCGTGGGGGGCAGGGCAGGGGGTGGCGGAGGTCACGGCCGTCCGGCGGCCAGCTCTTGGAGGAAGCGGCTCTGGCTGGTGGCTGCTTTTAAACTCTTCCAGGATCATCTGTCTACCAAATACCAAAATCAATTAATATTTAGTATATGCCAGGCATACAAACCTAAGAGTTTTATGTACATTAACTCATTTCTACAGAATAGGAACCATTATTATCAGTCCTACTTTTCCCCCCAATCTTTACTTTCTTTATTGACTAAAGTATTACATCTGTGACCTCATCAGTCCTACTTTATAAGCTTTGAGAAATGAAGTGACTTGTTT
>NW_006287955.1:582365-582730 GCF_000327345.1 Myotis davidii | reverse complement strand
GGTCCCCCACTGGAGCCTGGGGTGGAGAGGGCGAGGCCCTGTCCCAGGTGGGGCCCATCCCAGGGGGCGCGGCCCTGTCCCAGGGGCGGCAGGGGCTGCTTACTGCACAGCAGCAGCTTCAGGTCCGCGTCGCTCACCACCTGGGACAGGGCCCGGGTGTGGTAGCAGGTGGTATAACCTGCGGCAGAGGAGGGCATGCTGGGGGGCAGGGCTCCCAGGTGGGCGGCCTCCCGTCTCCCGTGGGGGCTCAGACCCACTCCTGCCCTTCCAAGGCCCCCCCCCCCATTTTCCTTGCTAGTGGGCACTGGCGTCCAGGTGCAGTGGTGTGGCCAGTGCTGGGTGGGAGGGCCAGGGTGCTCAGGCGG
>NW_006287955.1:579562-580802 GCF_000327345.1 Myotis davidii | reverse complement strand
GCGATGTCCCTCCCCAGACCCCAACCCCGACCCATCTGGGCGCCTGCCCTGCCCTGCATCCCTCAGGGGGCGGGAGACAAAGAGGGGGGTCGTCAGGCTCCCACAACCCTGCCAAGAGGCCACCCCAGCCCGTCCTACAGACCAGGAGGAAGCGGAGTCCCTAACAACCGCGGAGAGGGAGGGAGCTGGGATTCCGCCCCGGGCCTGGCCTCCGCCTGGTGCCAGCGCCGGCCTCACCTTCTCGGGGTGGAAGAGGATGTTCGCCAGCCCCTGCAGGCTCAGCACCCGCACCGCTGGGCTGGGGTCCCTGATGCTCTGGGCCAGCACCATCAGGGCATCCGGTTCGGGGAGCACCTCCAGCAGGGCCGGGCTGTAGAGGAACTGGGGGCCCCCCAGGGCAGGCAGCTCGGGCCTGGCCCCCTGGCCCCTCCAGGGGTGGGCTCTAGGACCAGGGGTTGGTAGGGGTTCTGAGGGGGGCGGTTGGCCAGCACCCTCTGGGTATCCTGGTTAACAAGTATTGGAAACTGGCCTCCAGGCGGGTTCGACCCTTCGGGGTGTAGCTGGAGAAACTGAGGCTGGGAGGGGAAAGGGCTTTGCCCGAGGCCTCACGAGCAAGGCCGGGGCCAGCATCCCTCACGCCTGCCCCTGGGGCCCCGGCACAGAGCCCACAGAGGGTGATGTTCCTGCCAGCGGAGGGGGGGGCGGGGGGCGGGAGCGGCCCAGGCTCAGATCTGGTCCCCCTCCCAGTGTCCTCATAGGAATGACACGCCCCCCTCGGCACTGTCCCCAGCTCACAGCGGCAAAGGCGGCCTCCCCGCGCCTGTCTGCTTCCAACTGCCACCTCCAGTGTCACAGTCGCAGGGGGAACTGGGTCCGGGAGGGAGGGCGAGGACGGGCAGAACTTCCGGCCAGGGGTGCCCGACCTACACTCTGACCTCAGCCCTGCAGGGGGCCTGGGAGGGAGGACCCAACCAGGAGCCCGTGTGGGAAGGAGGGTGAGAGGGGGCTGCCCCTCATCGGGGCGAGGTCCTGGCGTGGGTCCTGATGGGGCGCCGAGGCAGCTGGAGGCGGGTTCTGGCCTGGCAGAGTGCCCCTGCCCGCCCACCTACCTCATTGAGGATGAGGATGGCCACCTTCCTCGCCCGCTCCTCCCGGCTCTGCAGGCTGGGCAGCAGTTGGCTGGCCACGGCCTTGATCTGCCTGCAGGGGCTCTGCACCATGGCCCTGGGGGTGGGGGTGG
>NW_006287955.1:565846-566695 GCF_000327345.1 Myotis davidii | reverse complement strand
GACAGGCAGGCCCTAGGACAGCCTGGGGCGGGGAGTCAGATGTCTGGGGAGGAAAAGGGCAAAGAGCAGTAGGTCTCCCTTAATCCTTTCTCCTGTGACCCGGACGAGCCTTCCGCCTGCTGCTGCTCCTTCCAGGAACTAGTTTTCCAGGGTGAATTAGAGCGCGACAAAGTTCAGAAAAAGCCAGGCCGGCATGGCTCAGTGGTTGAGCTTCCCCCTGAGACCCAGGAGGTCAGGGTTCAGTTCCCCGTCAGGGCACATGCCCGGGTTGCGGGCTCCATCCCCAGTGTGGGGTGTGCAGGAGGCAGCCGATCAATGATTCTCATCGATGGTTCTATCTTCCTCTCCCTCTCCCTTCCTCTCCCTCTCCCTTCCTCTCTGAAATCAATTTTAAAAAGTTAAAAATAAATAAATGTGGGGCTCAGAGTCCAGAGAGGGCACAGGAGGGAGGGAGAGGAGAGCCCAGGGCTGCGTGGTGGCATCAGGGAAGCCCAGAGCAGGGTCTGCAGCTCCCGACGGGAAGCCAGGCGTGTGGCAGAGAGAGCGCCAGCGTGAAGCTTGGTGACCGAGTGCCGGCCAGCGACCCGGTGTCACTCCAGGCACCGCCCCTGCACGGGCTCGGGGGACCCGGTGCGGCCACACCCCCTACAAAGGAGCAAGTTGTCCAGAGGGTGACAGCCCGAGCTGGTCACACGGCCTGGCCAGGGGTGGCAGGAGTGGCGTCGAACCAGCCCCCTGGCTCTGAGCCTGCGCTGAGAGGCCGTGGCAGTGGGCCAGGCCCGCAGGAGGGTGCAGGTGCGGTGCAGGGCCCCCGAGATGCAGGGCGCCCGCTCTGTGCCCGTCCCGGTC
>NW_006287955.1:565005-565831 GCF_000327345.1 Myotis davidii | reverse complement strand
GCTTGTCCCATCCGCCCGGCGTGTCAGCGCGCCCTGGGACCAGCCCATCACTCCTGCCAGCCACCTTCTGAGCAGATTTGCAAAACCAAGTGCCAGAGGCAGAAATGCCGCTGCCCGGGGTCCCGGATGGCACCGACCCCAATGCCAGCCGGTCTAACAGGGAGGGATTATAATAATAATGAGAATCCACAGATTTAGAACTCATGGGAGGCGGTGGTTTCCAGGCCACTGGTCCCTGCCAGGGCGTGGGGCCGGCTCCGGAGAAGGGGCCTCGGGGCAGCGTGTTTTGTGACCCTGGTGTCAACGCTCAGAAGCTTCTGGCTTCGTGCCGCCTGTCCCCGCGGCCACCAGGACTCCCGGAAGACGGCGTGGTCTCACCTAGGCCTTCTCGGGGCTCCTGCTCGGCTCTGCTGAGCCGGTGGACGCCTGGCCCCCAGGGCTGGGGCCGCGGAGGGGCCGGGCTGTGCAGGCAGCTTCTTCCTCCCGCCCCGCCCTGCGTTCCAGGAGGAGGACGTTTTATTAGCTGATTAGGGAAGATTCATGCGTTCTGCGCGGCGATCTGACTAAAAAAGGAACTTGACGCACATTCGGATTCAGAAGCCATGCGAGAGCAGCGTGTTTTTCCCGGTGCCGCCTCGGGGAGAGCCGTTAAAGTGACAAACTGCGGGAAGCGCATCGTAACACAAACAAATGGGAGAGAGGGCCCCGCGGCTTTAAAGACGGGCTCATGGGGCTTCTCCAGGCACGGTCTGTGCCGAGGGAGACGGGCCCCACCCGCACCGCGGCCGCTGTCCCAATGCCCATCCACGCTGCCGGGCAGGGGCGG
>NW_006287955.1:564404-564704 GCF_000327345.1 Myotis davidii | reverse complement strand
TGGAGCCCCGGGCGCCAGCTGGGAGCACCCTCGGTGACAAGTCAGTGGGACACGTTCCTGCCTCCGCTGCGCCCCACGCCCGCTGCTGTGCCGGCCACGGGCGGTTTGGAGGGTTGAACTGCGTACCCCAGTGATGTCAAAGCCGGGCCCCAGGCCCGGGAAGGCGGCCTTACTTGGAAACAAGGTCTTTGCAGATGGACACGCAGTGGGATGAGGTCATTAGGACGGCCCAGCCCCTCAGGAAGAGGGGAGGGAGACAGCCGCCCAGGGCGAGGAGTGGGGAGGGAGGGGAAGGAGGGA
>NW_006287955.1:564092-564325 GCF_000327345.1 Myotis davidii | reverse complement strand
GCCCCATGCCCACCTTCCTGCCACCACCCAACCCAGCCTGGGCCAGGCGGCTGGAGGTGCCACTGTGTGTGGGTGGGCACCATCTCAGAGTGGGCTTCCGGTCCCTCTGCAGCCGCTGGGTGCCACGCCCGGGCTGGGCATCGGGAGAGGGAGGAGCAGGCACGGTCCTGTGCCCTTAAGGGCCTCGGGCTGGGCTGGGGTCTGGGGGAGAGGCCTGCAGCTCGGTTCACAGG
>NW_006287955.1:553073-563504 GCF_000327345.1 Myotis davidii | reverse complement strand
CCAGGCGGCTCCCCGCCCGCCCGCCCCCCAGGGCCCGCCACAGCTGGAAGGCGTGGCTGTGGGCAGAGAGGCACCGTGAGGGCTTGGCCAGCCAGCGTGCCGTGACCGAGGCCTCAGGTGCCTGGAGAGGCGTGGCCGGGGGCCGTGGGCGATGCCCCAGGCCCCTGTTCGTGGGTCTCCCCATCTCCAGCCCTGTCACCCCAGCTGCAGACTGACTGCCACCTTCCACGGCTCCCGAGTACCGGCAGGGCACGTCCAGCTGGCACTCAGAGCCACCACCCTCTGGCCCCTGCCCTCTGACCTCCAGCCCCTGCCTGTCCTCCCTCCTCTCCTGCCTCTGGGCCTCCACAGATGCTATCATTCCTTGTGCTTGGAGCACCCCTTCTCACTGGCCTACTTCCACTGCCTCGCCAGCAGTCGCCTCCTCCTGGAAGCCTGCCTGGCTCCCTCCTCCTAGGCCTGGGCTTGCTGGGGTCCAGCTCCCCGGGGCCCAACCTGAGTCAAGTGAGGGGCCGTGACTGGCTGGCAGAGCTTTGCAGTGTCCCTGGGCCCATTCTGCAGATGGGGAAACAGAGGACAAGAGAGAAAGGATGTGCTCTGGTCAGGGCTCTCCTTGGAACTGGGAAGCTGGACTGGGGGCCAGGCCTGCATGGTCCTGTGCCCTTTCCGCCAGGTCCAAGGTCATGGTTCTGTGAGATCTGGGGGAGTCAGGGGGCGTTGGGGCTCCCGAGATGTAGGCGACTCTGAGGGCCCTGTTTTCTGGGCGAGGTGGTCTTGGGGCCTGAGGGGAGGGGCTGGAGGGCAGGAGGGACTCTGGAACAGTGGGTCAGGGTGGGAGGGCCACAGTGGGCGGGCGGAGTGAGCTCCACCCCGGATTTAACACAGACCCCAGGAAGGCCACCTTGAGCCTGGGAAGCCACCTGCGCCATCTGCCCCCGGGCTTGGTGGGCACAAAGCTCAGAGGACTCCGGGAGGCTGTGGTCACTGCCCCTCTGGACAGGTGGGGCCTTTGGAGTCAGGAGGGCCGGACTCAAATCCCCTCGGCCCCGAGCTGGCTGTGACCTTGAGCCGACCACGTCCTCTCTTTGGGGGCAAAACCTGCCGCCAGGGGTTTAAGTGAGGAGCGAGGTGCCCAGGTCCAAGCTTTCTATTCTGTCCCTGTGGGCGTCCGTCACTCAGTCAGCGTGTGTGTGTGCGCGTGTGTGAGTGTGTGTGCGCGCGCGCGTACGTGTGTGCGCGTGTGTGCGTGCGCGCGTGCGTGTGTGCATGCGTGTGTGTGCGTGTGTGCGTGTGAGTGTGTGTGTGTGTGTGCGATCACAGCGGTGCTCAGCCGTGTGATGAGGGGGGAGATGGGCTGAAATAACCTCTTCCACTGTGA
The DNA here is from genome assembly GCF_000327345.1 of Myotis davidii. Lineage (NCBI taxonomy): Eukaryota > Metazoa > Chordata > Mammalia > Chiroptera > Vespertilionidae > Myotis > Myotis davidii. The sequence goes on along the minus strand of NW_006287955.1, from coordinate 562,126 downwards.
GGGGGGCCTGGTGGTGAGGGGGGCCCAATGGTGAGGGGGGCAGTCGGGAGGCTTCAGACACAAAAGGGAGACATTTAAGGGCCTGAAAAAGAAAAGAACCCAGAACACTGGAGGTCACGTGACCCTTCACCTGCCGCCAAACCAAGAACCGGCCTGAGCGGGCTGGGTTTCCGTGCTGACGGCAGAGGGTGCCGCTGAATGTGAAGTCCTAGAGAGGCCCGCAGGGTTTCCTGCCGACAGGAACCGAGTTACGATCCATCTGACCGCACAGGAGTCAGAGACAAACTCAACACCGAGGGAGGGACCCTCCCCTGAAACCACCGGAGGCAGCAGCGGCGTCAGGTGACTCCAGGGCAGTCCCACGCGCTCCGCCAGCGCCTACACAGGACCGTTCGCCCGGACTGTAAATGCAAAGACACACACGCCTCTGGAAAGACAGGAGGCGAGAGCTGGTGGAGTTCGGGAGAGAGAGGAGGGAATGGCAACGCTCGCTCAGAACATAAAACCCAGCCTTGCGCTTTTAAGAGATGCCTGATTGCCCAGCGGCGTGGCTCCGTGGTTGAGCTCTGACCTACGAACCAGGAGGTTGCGTGCAGCCGATCTCTCTATCCCTCTCCCTTCCTCTCTCCCTAAAATAAAAAAAAAACATATTAAAAAAACCCCACAAGACAAGAGTGCTAAGACTCAAGTGAAAACGGAATAAAGGGCCTGGAGGAAAAGCCGTAAAAACGATCGAGAGAATGAAGTGAGCGTAAGGGGGATCCAGCAGGCCCGCGGGAAGGCGCTGGGAGAGAAAGCGGGTGAGGAGGGAACAGCCCGAGTCCCCGGGCTCTGAAGAAGCAAAGCAGCCTCGGAACAAACGGATATTTAAAGCGACAGCCACGAGGACTTTTCAGAAACAACAGCAACAACAAAAATACTTAGCCCCACGCAAGCGAGGACCCGGGAGGACTCATCACCAACCGGAGACACTCCTTAGTGTGACTGTTACATTTCAAAGACCAAGGGGGAATCTGCAAAAAACGGGCAAACAAGCCTTTGTCATCAGACTCTTCAAAGACAAAGCGGGGCTGCAACCGGGCAGCCCGGAGGACACCTCCTGAAGGAAAGCGCGAGCCGAGGGTTTTATACCCAGACCAGCCGTCCGCCACGCGCACAACCTCCAACACAAGGAACCTGGGCGGTCCGACGCCAGGCGCCCTCCTGGAGGGACCTGTCAGGAGATGAGTGTCACCAGCTGAGTGAGCGGACACGGCAGCCAAGGGACCGGATAATGATGCGACCACAACCGGTGCGGGCCAGATCCAGGTGGGGGAGGGAGCGAGGTGTGTGTGCCCAGGAACCACGTCTCCAGGCCCCGCGGCAGGAGCGTGGTGGGTGGGAGTCAGAGCTGGGATGTGAGGGAGGAGGAGGACCCCAGCCACCTCCGGACTTGGCTTGGAGGCCTGTGGTGGCCCCTGGGAGGGGGGCAGGTAGGAGAAGGGGGTCCTTGGAGGAGTAGGAGGAAGGAGGCTCTGGTGTGGTGGGGGGTCGTCAGGACCCCTCTCTGCACAGTGACGGGGTCGAGGCCGGGCAGGGTGTTTCCGGTGGGGCTCGGATAGAATGCAAGGCGAGCAGGGCCTCCGCAGGGCCCGCCCCAGGAGGCGTGCGATCCAGGAGCAGGTCAGCAGACTCTCCCTGGCTGGGGGAGGCCGGAGGGTGGGGCGGGGGTCGTGAGGGAAGGGGGGCCGGGCACCTGTCCAGGGTGACGGAGAAGTCCAGGAAGGCGGCCACCAGCTCGGGGGTGTGGTTCCGGGCCAGCAGGGTGATGGCCTGCAGCGCATCCTCCTTGGCTTGGGGGATGCGGACGGAGCAGAGCTGCAGGTGGATGGCCTGGCCCAGGCTGGCAACCTGCGCGGGAGGGGTGTGGGGGAGAGGGCCGGTCTGAGCCGGGGGGCCAGGCCCGTTCTGGGGAGCCTAGGGGGACGGAGGCCCCGCCCTGGTGAGCGTGGAACTCTCCTGAGTGGCCCTGAGCTTGAGCCTGATGGGGAGACACCGGCTTGCCCAGGGTGGTCTGAGGGAGGAGGCGCGGCCCTGCCTGGACACAGGGTCAGAAGGGGAGTCCCCACCTGAGAGGGAGAGTCCCACTGCCTTTCGAGGGTACTGAGACCTTTGACTCCGTCTAAACGTTGCCCATTCCCTGGAGGAGTCAGGCTCACCCACCTCGTCACCTCCTGATGGCGCCGCTGGGGCCGACGCGGTTCCCTGTGCCTGGGGTGCCCTCCCTCACCTGTCCACGCCCAGACCCAGGACCTGGCATTTGTCACCCTCCTTCGGGGCGCTGCCCGCCAGGCACATTCCCTCCCTTTGCATGACCCGTGCTGTCCTGGCTCATCGGCCCGGGTCTGCGCACCAGGTCTCTGAGATGTGGGGTCCCCTGGCCGTGCCTCCTCTTCCCCAGCCCCACCTACCGCTCACGCTGCGCCTGTCTGCTGCTTGCCCCTGTGCCCACCACTGGGCCCAGCACACCTGCTGGGGCATCCCCTCCTTCTCTCCCCCGTCGGAACCTCTCAGGGTGGGGGGTCTGTGTCTCCCCCACAGGCTCAAGCTCAGGTCCACGCCTTGGCCCAGAGGCCCCAGCCCTTGGGTGTGACTGGCCACCCCTCTGCCCGCCGGGTCTCTGCCGCCCTCACAGTCTCCAGCTTGGGCCCGTGCTCCTGGACGGCAGTGAGCAGCACGCGGGCGGCCGCCTGCACGCGGAAGGGGCTGGTGGAGCCCAGGCCTTCGATGGCCGTCCAGATGAGGTCGGTCAGCTCTGCCTGCGTGAGAAGCTTCATGACCTCCTGTGGCGGCAGGAGGGGAGGCAGCGTCACTGCGGGGGCCCCTGCCCCGGCGCCACGTCCAGCCTAGGCTCGTACCCCTTCTCCCCTGCTCCAGGCGCCTCAGTCTATGAGCAGCTCCACACTCCTGAGCCCACTCCTCCGGGTCCATAGTGGATGTCAGAATACTTATTAGAATCTTTTTTTAAAATATATTTTTATTGACCTCCTACGGAGAGGAAGGAAGAGGGATAGAGAGCTAGAAACATCGATCAGAGAGAAACATCGATCTGCTGTCTCCTGCACACCCTCTACTGGGGACGTGCCCGCAACCACGGTACATGCCCTTGACTGGAATCAAACCTGGGACCCTTCAGTCTGCAGGCAGATGCTCTATCCACTGAGCCACACCGGTCAGGGCTATTAGAATCTTATTATTCTAAAATTTTAGTGAAATCTTTGTGAGAATGTTAGGCGATTAGTTGTTAGAACGTTAAAATCATTTCAGTGAAATATTTGTAGTTTATACTAACTTTTAAAAAGGAATATTAGGCTGTTACAAATCTGGTTAGAACATTTGTTAGAAGGTTAAATTGTTTTCTAAAATGTCAACTTTTGGTTAAAGTTCTAGAATGTAGAAGGTTTTGGAAGGAATTCAACTTGGAATGGTGGTTAGGTACCCAGAGTCCTCGAGGCCTGCCGGCTCAGGAAGGTCAACACCCAGAGCATGAGAACGTGAGGGGGTGGCAGTGATGGAGGCTTAGTGGTGGGGCATTGGCGATGGTGGAGATGACAGGGTGACGGTGGTGGTGGTGATGCTGATGATGGTGATGGTGGTGGTGGTGGTGGTGGTGGTGGTGGTGATTATAGTAGCTGCTCTCAATTATTAAGAATCTACCATGTACCAGGTACTTTATAGAGAATCTTACTATATCAACCTATAAGGTTGATATTCCCTAGAAAGAATTTATTTTTTCTAACAGGGAGGTGCTAGTTAGGACAAGGGGGAGGCAAACAAGGCAGCCACAGCACAAGTTTAAGGAGACACTTGTTATGACTCTAATGAGACCTGCCTTACCCTAGTCCCTACCCCTTGCTTGTGCTGGACACTATGATGTGCCTCCCAGGCCCAAAGACCCAGCCAAGGTATGAGAGTGAAATCAACAGGACTGAGGGAGGCAGGTTGCTTTAAGGAGGTAGCCCTAAGGAAGAGGTGAGAAATACCTGTTGAATCCATAGGAAGCTGGTGTGATTACAGGCATGCCCTGATTTATTACACTTCGCTTTCTGGTGGGGTGTGGCAGGGCACTTCCTCCCTTTAGGCCTCAGATTTCCTGTCAGTGAAAAAGGGAAGAACATGCAAAGATTGCTAAAGCCTCTTCCTGCCTGGACATTCTGTGTTTATGTAAACTCCTGGATGTTCTGATTTCAACCTGCTCCTTTAAAAGAGAGGCCATATGGCTCTAGAGACAGGAGATCTAGATATGATTCAGGCTCTGATTTGCTTTGTGAGTTTGAGATAGTCACTAAACCTCTCAGAGCGATAATACTTACCTCACAGGACTTTGTGAAGCTCCAAGGTGGTGATGGTGATGATAATGGTGATGATGGTAGTGAGGATGGGGTGGTGGTGGTGATAGTGGTGATGAATGTGGTGCTAGTGATAAAGCTGTAGTGTATACAGACCACCTGAGGAATCAGAACTTGGGACTACAGCCAAGGCCTGTTCTCCAAACGACCTACCATCCCTGGATTAGCCGACCCCCCACCTCTCCCTCTGTGCTCCTGTCTGTCCAAGGCAGAGCCAGAGCTGAGGACCCGCTGTGTTCAGGGACAGTGCAGAGTGGGAGGCCGCCCCTGCCCAGTCCTGGTAGCTCGTCCACCTGAGGGCCTGGTGCTCAGGGCCCTTCCCCACGGTCCCCACTGCTCCCCGCCCTTCCTGCTCTGCCTCTGCCCCGGCCCAGGCTTTTGGGCATAAACGGAAGCCAACCCAGGTTTTTCCGCTCTGGCCCTGGACCTCAGGACTTCAGGTCTTCCGCACGGAACTTCCGACGGCCTCACTGACAGCTCGCGGCGCCGCAGAACGCTGGGCTCTGGGATCAGCCAGGACCAGACTCAGAACCCGCGGGCCCCGACCACTTCTTCAGCATTTGGTTCAACCGAGTGGCGTGTGCGGAAGGCTGGCTCTCCCATCAGGCCCTGCTGAGCCCCGCGTCAGGGTTGGGGTGCGCGCGGTCTAACGGGGGAGCCTGGCCAGCACACTGAGCACAGGGTCAACACCAAGAACGGGCGAGCCGAGGTCGCGTGTCAGAGACACCACGGGCGGCTCAGTCAGAACACGAGGCTCCACGCAACACCCGTCCACGCCAGCCCAGACACGCCCGCTCGGCCCCGCGCATCTGCAGCGGGGAGTGCAGCTCAAATCAGACGCGAAGTGTCGCAAACACACGGGTTTCACGGTGGTGAGAGGGACGTGGGCGCACACTGGCCTCCTCCCAGCCATTGGCCACGGAGGGTCTGGCCGAGGGACAGCAGGTGGCAGGGGGCGGGGGGGGAGACGGGACTGGCTTCGGAGGGCGGGCCTTTCGAAGGCTAAGAAAGGCGCCTGCGAAGATGAGAAGGGCGGGCCCGCTCCTGCCCAGTGCGCGCCTGCGGGAACCACCGCCAGGGCAGGAGGTGGTGGGGTGCCTCAGAGAACACCTCCCCGGCCAGCCGCCCCGCGGGCACCATTTGTTGGGCGCTCATGGAGGCTGGGGTGCCACCGACACCACTCCGCCCATTTCACAGAGGAAGACTGAGGCTCAGAGAGGAGGGGCTTGTCCAAGGCGTCTGTGCCCAGCTCCTCCCTCCACCCCCGCCTCTCCCCAGGCCAGGCCAGCGGCCAGGGCTCCCCCAAAGCTCTCAGTTAACCACCAGAGACGCAGATGAGATCCTGGCCTAGGTTTAATACTCATGCCCTGGCCCAGGTGCTGACTCCTGGGTCCAGCCAGGCCACGCCAGCAGCCGGAACCGGCACCTCCTCAGAGGGGTCGACAGTGGGGGTGGGAGGAGAGCATGGCCACGGTCCCCCACCCGGACCTGCCCACGATTCTCAGGGCCTTGACCTTGGTGACTTGGTGGCTGCTCAGCTGGAAGAGCTGGTCCTTTGGGAACGCCACCGCCCGGGGCGCGGGGGGTGCGGCCTTCTGGTCTCCGCTGCTCCAGAGCAGGGCCTCGTCCTGGCCGGCGGGGGCCAGCTTCTTGGGGACTGGCTCCTTCACCAGCGCAGCCCCTGCAGGCCGGGGGGCAGTGGGCGGGGTGAGTGCCGGGCAAGGGCGGGCTTGGGGATTAGGCTGGGACAGGCAGGGGTTAGGGTCGCTGGTAGGCAGGGTCAGGGCTGGGTCCAACTTTGGGGATGGGACGCAGAGAGGTTCCGGCGGCCTCTGTGGGGTTAGAGGTAGGTTTGGGGCAGGCTGGGGGGAGCTGAGCTCAGGGGTGCGGCATCAGCAGAGGCGTGGCGAGGTGGCCGTGGCCCGTGGTGAGGTGGCCCACGGTGCTGGCTGGCAGGAGCTCACCTCTCTGGTGCACCAGGAGTTGGTGGAGGTGGCCCAGGCCCTCCAGGCTGGAGTGCTGGGTGGCCTGGTCGGGGTCCTGGCACAGAATCCCCAGCATGCCCACCAGCTGCCCGAGCCGCTTGAAGTCCTCTTTCGGCTGTGGGGAGAGTGGGGACTGATGGCAGAACCCACCCACGGAGCCCCCTGCCCCGCCCTCACCCCAGCACCAGGATCGGGCGCCTCCAGGCATGTGGCCGGGCTGGGACTCAGCTGGAGTGAACTTTAAGGGGTCGCCCACACACGCAGAAAGCAAGAGAAATCACATTTCACGCGCTATTTAGAAAAATCAGCGTGACCAGGAAAACCCCATCCGGAAATAAGCTTCAAAACTGTAAACACAGACAGCGAGGGACTCTCCGCTCCCCTGAGGGCACCTCACTGGTCTCACTGGAACCGAGACCTGGGTGCAGGCAGCAGGGCCACCGTGTGCGGAGGCGGTCATTTAAAATATCGCGTCTACATGTTACTGATCTTGGCTGCAGTGTTTGGCGCCCCCAGAGTGTGGTGCCCCCAGAGTGTGGCGCCGCAGGCGAGCTCGCCTCACCCCGTCTCCGTTCCGCGCTGTGGAAACTGATTTTGAGTAAATTGAAGCCACTTTGAACCCATCTGGAGGGGTCTTCCTCCTCTGCATGGGGAGCTGGTGGAGTCTACGCACTGAGCTCCCGGCAGAGCCCACCCTGCTCCCCAAGGCCAGGCCCAGCACCCCGCCTTCCGAGAAGGCGCCCTCCAGGCATCAGGCCCAGGAACTAATTTCCTTATCTCCCCGCGAGGCTCCCTAAGGAGTTAGTGCTGATTTTGGCTGATAGACCAAGTACAACTCACTCCCTGAACACGGGCTGCTGTCCATTCAACCCGGGGGCCAGCGCCACAGCTGGGGGTTCAGCTGGGACCCAGGAAGTGATGGGGGTTGTGATGGATGGAGGGCGTGGGATGGGGGTGCCCCGGGCAGTAACTGCTAAGCCTCGTCCGGGGCAAGCCGCACACCTCAGGAGCCCTTAGCGGCCCCCACTCCATCCGATCCCCGCTGTGTCTCTCCAGGGAAGAAACTCAACTCAGGGTGGGGCTTCCAGGGGCTTGGACCAGGGCGCAGCCAGGCGGACTTCAGAGTCCTTAATCCTGCCCCCCCCCCCCAGCCTGCTTCCTCCTATGAAAAGAGGGGTCTCCCTGGCCACCGCAGGGCACTCAGGGATCCACCCCGTGTGGGTGGCAGGGCACAGGGCGCTTGAACCCTGAGAGCTCTGGCAGGCTCTGGGAGGGGCCGGTTTGGCTGGGAAGGCAGAGGCGGTGGGGCGTGGGGCCAGGTACTCACGTCCAGGTAGAGGTTATTGCTCAGGAATCTGAGGAGGCTCATGCAGCTCTTCACAGCCCGCTGCCGCTCGTGCGCCTTCTCCGACGCCAGCCACACATACAGATGCTGTGGTTGGGGCGGGCAAGGAAAGTGCTGCAGCCCGGGACCCAACTCCGGCCCGGCTCCGCCCTGCCGCAGGCCCCGCCCACCACAGCCTCACTTCAAATGTTGAAACCAGGAGAGGTTCACACAGCGTTTACACCCGCACACTAAGCCAGCCTGCGCCCGGTCCCGCAGGCACTAATCCCATATTGGGGAGGGAGGGCAGGAGTTATGTGCTGTTGTCATGTTTTTTTGTTTGCTTATTTGTTTCAAGATTTAAAAAAATATATATGCCTTCAGTATCAAATATATATGCCTAGGGATCAAAGAGAGCAAAAACCAAAGTCACAGGAAGCAAAACAAAGCCTCAGGCCCCGCCCCCTGGCAAGGAGCAGGTTTATGAGCCAGGCTCAGGAGCGGGGTCCACCTTGTCTCCTCAGGGCCATCCTCCTCGCTCACCCTCGGACCCAGCCCTGCCGGTGCCGCCCCGCACAGCGCCCCCCCTCACCGACAGCAGGAAGTGCAGCTCCTCGGCCGTGGGGTTCTGTGTGATGAAGGTCTGCATCATCTGGTCCAGCGCCTCTGCGGTCTGGTTGTAGAGGTTCTGTGTGGGACGATACACCGCCAGGTGGCTCCACGCCCGGTGGGCGGCTGGAGGCGGAGGCCTGCGCGGGGCGGCGTGCTTTTGGGCTCTCAGTGCTAGGGGTGCCCACTTCCTGCAGACCTGGCGGGGCTGCCTACCCTACTCGGCAGGTGGTGGGGCTGGGCAGGAGGGCGGCCTGGCCGGCCCAAGGGCACAGGCTTCCCAGTGGCCGAGGCAAGTTCGTTTCGCGCCGGGCTGGCTCTAAGGGAGGGCAGCACGGAGGCTGGCCTGGGAATGCCTGCGGGTGCCCCCACTGCTCTGCCGCCGTCGTGGAACGCTTAGTGGACTTTAAACACAGCCCTGCATTTCCACTTTGCAGGGGTCCTGGCAAGTCTGCATCTGGTTCCAATTCTTGGGTCCCCCACACAGGTCCCCACTCTTTACCGCTTGGTTTGCCAGGGCGAGCCCAAGGGGGAGGGGCCGCAGGAATGGCGCAGCCTACCCTCCATCGGAGCCCCGAGGGGCAGAGCTGCCACCTCCCTGGGTCCCTCGGGAGCTCCCAGGCCTGGGCGTAGCAGGGGCTCAGTTAGCACGAGCGCCCTTCCAAGGCAGAGTGCCTTTCCAGAGCAGCAGGCAGAGCCGGACCCCTGCCGGGCCCCTGGGAGAGGTGGACCCCTGCCCGGAGCCCC
>NW_006287955.1:551031-552747 GCF_000327345.1 Myotis davidii | reverse complement strand
GGCAGGGCCAGCACGCTGCGCAGGCAGACAGTCAGGAGCCGCGACTTCTTCTCCAGGTTCAGGGGCGGCCTCAGCTGACTGTGCGGAGGACAGAGGTGGTGAGGAGGGCACGGGGCTGGGATCGGAAGGGGCATCTGCCAGCATAGCCAGGAGCCCGCAACCCGGAGCAGCGCCTCCCCTCCCCACTCCCCGTCCCCCCACGGACTGAGGCATCCCTTCCCCTCCGGCCTTTCGGCTTTGCTCGGAGACACGGAGACCCGCCGGCCCCCCAGCCTTCCCGAGTCCTGTGGCAGGTCCCTGCCCAGGTGATGCCCACAGGGGTTGTGAGGGACTCACCGCCCGGCTGGGAGCAGGGACTGGGCAAGCCCTGCGCCCCTGCCACCTTTTACAGGGCAGCCAGGTATCTCCCCGCCCTGGCTGCACCCCTGGGATTTGAGCCTGGTCTAGCTCTGGGGAAGGCCCGCCCACCTCCCTGCCACCTGCCACCTGCCAGGTGCGGGTGGGCCTGCAGGGTGTTTGGCTGCTGCCTGCTGGGTCCCACTGCAGTCGGAGAGCATGCAGCGCAGAGCCCCCCAGCCCCCACGTCCGTCAGACACCCTGTCCTGGCCAGGGCCCCCCTCCTCCGGCCTGCAGGCGGACGGCTAAGTCAGAACCTCTCCCTGTGCTGGGATCCCGGACCCTCCCTCCCTCCCTGAGATGTTAGCTGGAGTCTGGACTCAGTTTCCCTTTATAGTTTCTCCTCCAACGGCTGGAACCCACTCTAGACTTGGCGGTGTCTGGGACCTTGTGTGAGTTACAGCTCTGACCTTGAGTGTCTGGGGTCAGCTTATTCTGTGCCCAGGGCCCGCCGCTCTGGTCTTCGTGGGGCGCCCATCCTCAGCCACCCTGGCCACCCTCGCCCTTGCCAGTGGGGCTCTGGCTTCCGGCCCTCCCCACGTGCGCTGGGGCTACCAGAGGCTGCTGAATTTGTGTTTTGAGCACAGTATATTTATTAAGTTCTCTTTCATTTGCTGGCGGGTCGACGTGCACAGCGAGTCCTTGGGTTCCTTCTCCATCAAAACCTGCGAAGGCCCCGGTGCCGGCGTCACGCACGCCAGGGCCGCCCCGTCCTGACCCCCAGTCTAATCACGCGTGTGACCCAGGAGGGTGCTCCAGCTCCTCACCCCCCGCATGCTGGCCTGCCCCCCTTAGAGGATGAGAACATGGACTTCAGGTCAGACAGGCCCTGCCTGGCGCTGGCGGCCCACGCAGCCGCGGCCCGGCCTCGGGCAAGTCCCCCAGCTGCTCAGAGCCGAGTCTATTCCCAGGTGTCCGGCTCTGTTTCCCACGTGTTTTGCGTGAAGAAAGGCGCTCAGCCAATAGGAAACACTGCCATTATCACTCCCGTCATTGTCCACACGTGTGTGTGTGCATGTGTGTGTGCGTGCGCGCGTGTGTGTGTCCTCACAACCTGTGTTCTGTGAGCCCACGCTCTAGACCAGTGGTTCTCAACCTTGGCTGCACATTAGAATCCCCTGGGAATCTTTTTAAAATCCTGATTTCTGCCAAAACCGGTTTGGCTCAGTGGATGGAGCATCGGCTTGCGGACTGAAAGGTCCCAGGTTCGATTCCGGTCAAGGGCATGTTCCTGGGTTGCGGGCACATCCCCAGTGGGAGATGTGCAGGAGGCAGCTGATCGATGTCTCTCTCTCATCGATGTTTCTAACTCTCTATCTC
>NW_006287955.1:549497-550715 GCF_000327345.1 Myotis davidii | reverse complement strand
CGCACCTGGCCAGCTCAGGGACCCGGGAAGGACCGAGGGGAGAGGGGGCATGGACGTGCCTCCAGGTGGGAAAGCCGGAGAGCGGCTTGTGCCAGCTTTAGGCCCAGCCCTCCCTCAGCGGTGCCTCTTAGGAAGGAACCCAGCTGGTCTGACGGGGGAGGGCACCCCCTTCCTCCCTCCCCCCCAGGCCTGGCGCTCACCATCAGACACTCGGAGAGCTCGGGGATCTGGGAGAACTGGTAGCTCTGGGCCTCCCCGTTGCGGCTGACGGCGCGCACCAGCATGAGGATGGCGGTGAGGAAGCTCTGCTTCAGGGTCTCGTCCTGGCGGGCGGGTCAGGCCGGGAGCCGGGGGAGGGGCGGGGAGGGCAGGAGAGAGCGAGAGCCTCCATCACGCGTCACGCGAGGCAGCAGGTGCTGCGGAGAGGGAGGGGGCGGCCCGGGCGCCGGACCTACCCAGGAGCTGTAGCGGAAGAAGAAGATCATCCGAGACAAGATGTTGTCCACCCACGGCAGGATGTGGGCCTTGGCCTTGACGGCCATCTGCCCGTAGGCCAGGAGGATGGTGCTGCTGGCCCACTTCCACCGCAGGTCCTCCGAAGTCTGGCCCTGTTGGGGGTGGGGGGGCAGTGTTGGGAGGTTCCCGGGTCCTAGCAGTGCACTGGAGCCAGGTGCTCTGAGGGGCGGCCTCAGTTTACCTCGGTAGGAAAATAGGGAGAAAAGGTTCTGCCCCAGGGAGTTATCCGCGGTGCAGTGCGGACGGGGGTGGCTCTGTCCGTGTTCCCGGGCTCATGATCTCTGGCCCTTGTCTCCCGTTTTGGACCAGGCCCAGGCCCAAGAGCTACTACTAAACGCACAGCGCCCACCGCAGCCACGAGAGCTGTCACCCAGCGCCTCCCAGCAGCTGGCCAGCGAGGAGGGAATGATTCCAGAAGGGAAACTGAGGCAGGGGCTCCCACCGCCAGGGGGGCTTAGAGCAGTGATGGCGAACCTTTTGAGCTCGGCGTGCCAGCATTTTGAAAAACCCTAACTTAACTCTGGTGCCGGGTCACACGTAGAAATTTTTTGATATTTGCAACCATAGTAAAACAAAGACTTATATTTTTGATACTTATTGTATATATTTAAATGCCATTTAACAAAGAAAAATCAACCAAAAAAATGAGTTCGCGTGTCACCTCTGACACACGTGTCATAGGTTCGACATTACTGGTCTAGA
>NW_006287955.1:548859-549367 GCF_000327345.1 Myotis davidii | reverse complement strand
GAGCCGGTACCTTTGGGGAGAAGCTGTGCAGGCTGCACTTGATGGGCGAGCTGCGGCCGAACTGCTCCAGGGCGGCCCACACGTGGTCCAGGTGGCGGACCGCCGTCAGCCCCACCGTGAGGGCGATGCCCTGGGGGTGGGGGACAGGTCACCCCGTGGAGTCCAGGACCAGGCTGGCCCCTCATGGGGGGTGTGGAAAGTGAGGCCCAGAAAGGGAGGGGCCTTGTCTGAGTCACAGACAGCCGCCTCCCACCCCTGCACACCCTCAGGATTGCACCTCTAAGCCCAGCCCCGTGGGGGTTTCTCTTACGGGTCTGGAGTGGGGGGGGGGGCAGGAGGCAGAGGAGACACCCTGGAGGCGGGTAATCCCGCCCCCCCTCCCCCTCAGCTGTGAGCCGGCATGCGCCAGAGGTGAGAACGGGCCAGGAGCCAGGTGTGAGCAGAGGAGGACCCAAGTGTGATGGGCTCAGTCTGTGATGGGGCGGGGCTCAGGGTGACCAGGGTCAGA
>NW_006287955.1:547053-548756 GCF_000327345.1 Myotis davidii | reverse complement strand
GGGGGCAGGGCTCAGGGTGACCAGGGTCAGGGTGACCAGGGTCAGGGTCAGGGTGACCAGGCTCAGTGTGACCAGGGTCAGGGTCAGGGTGACCAGGGTCGGGCTCAGCCAGTGGCCGGCTGAGAGCTGGGTGCTCACCTCCCGCTGCTTCGGCCACTGGTGGGACGTCCCCAGGAGGGTGCCCAGGTGCGTCCTGACCCTGGCGCTGTCGTCCTCAGCTTGAAGGATGAGCCCGTAGAAGACGAACAGGAAGGCCTGGGGGAGGGTGCAGCTTCCTGTCCATCCCCGTCTGCCTGGCGGCCGCCCGGGCTCCTGTGCCACCCTCTGTGGACCATCCACCTGCCTGGTAGTGGGGCTTCGTGGTGCGGCCTGCAGTCCTGCTGCTCAGCAACCCCCCCTCCCCCGTGCCCCCCTTCCCTGCGGTCCTCCCAGCTCCCTCCAGGGCTGGGGCCTCGCGACAGCTGTGCCTCCCATGGACAGGCAGCGGGACTCTGCAGGGCAGGTGGGGCGGGGCGCACCTTCTCGGGGGCCTGCTCCTGGAAGGTCCGGTCAGGCCTGGTGAGGGCCCACAGCAGCTCCTTGGACCACACGTCCACCTTCAGGAACTGGGCCGACTTAAAGGCCACCTACGAGCAGATGGGGCAGCGGGGCTGGGGCCTCCCTTGAGCTGGGCCACCCCGGCGCCTCGGGGCTGACCCATGGTCCTCTTGCCCCTTCCCTCTCCTGAGAGCATATGGAATTGGGGCCTGGCTGGTGTTGCTCAGTGGATAGAGCATTGGCCCGTGGACTGAAGGGTCCCGGGTTCGATTCCGGGTTTGATGCCTGGCTTGTGAGCTTGATCCCTAGTAGGGGGCGTGCAGGAGGCAGTCGATCGATGATTCTGTCTCATCAATGATTCTGTTTCTATCTCTCTCTCCCTCGCCCTCTCTGAAATCAATAAAAACATTAAAAAAATGTGCAGAATTGGGTTCTTTCTCCCTTAACCGTGATGGACTAACCAGGGAGGCACCGAGTCTATTTCCGGGTGGGCAGGAGTGTGCCCGGACTCTGGTTCCCGGATACGGGCCGGCTCCGACTCTCCGTGCTCCCTGGGCCGGCGGGGTCCGTGTCCTGTCCGATGGCCTCGCGCGGGAGCCGGTCCATCACTGCCGCCTCCCCGTGAAGGTGCGTGGCTCCTGCTGCTTCTCCGACGCCTGTGTTAGTGCCTTTAGTGTTCTCCGCCAGCCCATCGGAGCTGTCACCTTGCCGGTCCTTGAGAGTCGCCTGCCTCGGGCTCTGCCTTCCTAGTTTGTCTCTGCAGAAACCTCCTTTGATTCCTCCTCTAGTGTTTGTTGTTGCGAATCCTCATCTGAGGATATTCCCCCGTGGTTTTCAGAGAGTGGGAAGGAGGGAGGGGGGAGGGAGGAAGGGAGGGGGAGAGACATTGACGTGAAGAGTCTCATCGATGGGTCGTCTCCTGCACAGGCCCCGACGGGGGCGGGATCGCACCTGCGACCCAGGTCCATGCCCCTGACCGGGAATCAGACCCGAGACCCTTCCGTGCGCAGTCCGAGGCGCCATCCACTGAGCTGCACAGGCCCCGGGCCCGCCTCCAGTTTTCATTACTTCTTTTCTTCTGCTTATTTTGGGTTTAATTTGCTCTTTTTTTTGTTTGCATTTTGAGAGAGAGAGAGAGCTTCTCAAAGTGAAGGCGCAGGGAGCAG
>NW_006287955.1:545283-546932 GCF_000327345.1 Myotis davidii | reverse complement strand
CGCGTGCGAGGGTGCCGGCTGCTTTCCGAACCTCCGCCGTCCCCGGGCCCGTCTCTACGATTGACCTCTCACATGCGTTCTGCCCAGAGAACGGGCCCTGCTTGCTCTCGGGCCTCCAGACGAGGGGAGCCAGGGGAATGGACACGGGGCCAGGGTGACTGTGTCCCGGGAAGGGCCTGTTTGCACCGGGGAGAAGGCCCATGAGATCAACCGGGGCCGTTAGGCTGTCCAAGTCTCCCCACCGGAGGGAGCGTCCATCCTCTTTCTCTGTAAGGACTTGTGTCGCCGCCACCGCCCCGGCCTCCTTTCTTCCCGGTCCCGTTTGACCGTGACACCGCTGCCGCTGCGGCCACACAGTGACAGTAACGACGCCTCGCAGCCCAGTGGGTGCTTTCCTCCAACCCCCACAACCAGGAGCTTCCATCCCGTGCGACAGATGAGAAAACCCAGGCAAGGTGGTCAGCCGGGCGCGCAGCCGGGCTGTGATTGGTTGAATTTGACCTGGAACCCAGGTCGGCCAGCGTCCGGAGCTCCTCCTCCCAGGCAGAGCGGCCCTCTGGCGGGCGGACACCTGGGCTGCGGCGTCTCCAGTCCACCGGCTGCTCCCTGCCTGCCCGCTGTGACCTGGGCCGCTGCACGCCCCCCACCCCCCGCTCAGGCATGGCCAGCCCCCAAGATGGGCGGGAGGCCTTGTATGTGCTGGACACCTGTGCCGGGCACTTAGGGGCCGAGGTTCAAACCCCACGTCCCCCAGGGACCAGCCCATGACTGTGGTCACGTCCTTGCCCTGGCCGCCCCCCGCGGCTGAGCAGGTGCCCGTCCAGGCTGGTGCTCTGGCCGCTGCCCCCGCAGAGGCCTGTGGGCCCCTCCCTACCTTGGTCAGCCACTCCTCCCAGCACACCTTCTCCTCCTGGTTGAAGAGCTCCTCTGTGGGAGAGAGGGGTCTCTGGGGGCTGGGCCTGACGCACAGACTCTGTGTCCTGACCCTGGGCGGAGTCAGGGTGACATCCCTGCCTCGGATCCGGGGGGGGGAGGGGAGCTCCGAGGGCTGTGACCGTGCTTGGGCTTGGGGTCCAGAGCGTGGCTGGAGCTGTGACCCCGCTGGCTCTGCCCTGTGACCTCAGGAGGCCACGTGAGGCTCCCCAAGGTGAAGGAAGGGGCTGGGGTCCCGTGACGGTGAGAGAACAAGGCTTGGTGTGTGTGTGTGGGGGGCATTGTGAGACAGGAAGCCTGGCCTCAGGGGGAGTGGCTGCTTCAGGAATGACCTGGGGGTCTCTGTGGTCACCCCAGGCACAGAGGGACCTCCACTCAGCCTGTCCATCCCCCCACACATGACCTTTGAGGCCTCACTGTCCTCCCACAGCCTCCAACCCCTCGCTGATGCCACCAACCAATTCCCTCCTCAAACTCCTACCCACCCCTCAAGGCACAGCTTAGACTTGGCCGCCTCCTCCAGGAAGCCTTCCCTGATGGCCACCAGGGCAGCCCAGGACCTCCCCAGCCGACAGTTGTGAGCTCAGCCCACGGTTGTGAATGAATGAATGAGTGAATGAGTGAGTGAATGAATGAATGAGTGAGTTAGTGAGTGAATGAATGCCCTTTGAGAGTTGACTTTGGGCTCCACTGGAGCTCCTGAGGGCATGGGGACT
>NW_006287955.1:543202-543788 GCF_000327345.1 Myotis davidii | reverse complement strand
GGAGGCTTCTGAGCGGGCAGGTGGGCCCAGGCATGCAGGGGTGGTCACCTGGCAGCCAGGCCCTCCCAACGCCTCCCGGCCTCAGCCCCCAGGCCGGCACCGGGCCAGGTCTTCTCTGGACAGAGCTGTGACATGGGCGCAGGGGGCAGTGGGATCACTCCTACTCCACATGTCCCCCAAGCCCATCAGCCCGCCTGGGTGGTCAGAGCCCTGACTCCTGACCCCGGGCAGCCAGCACGCAGGGCAGGACTCGCGGGGCAGGGAGGTGGGGACCTCCCGCAGAGCCCGCCCTACTACCCTCTGCCAGATGAGAGCAGACATGGCTGAGAGGACCACGCGGTGGGGAGGGGACCACGCGGGGAGGAGGGGACCACGCGGTGGGGAGGGGACCACGCGGTGGGGAGGGGACCACGCGGTGGGGAGGGGACCACGCACGTGGTGGGGAGGGAACAAGCCGAGAGCAAACCAAGACCCTTGGAAGTTAAAGACGCGCAGGCGCGGAGGAGAGACCCAGGAGGCGGCTGGATGATAACAGCGCATCCTCAGGACGGGCGGAGGGTGGAGATGGCAAAGGGGAGGCGAGACG
>NW_006287955.1:524349-532418 GCF_000327345.1 Myotis davidii | reverse complement strand
GTGTTCACAGCCCTGACTCCTGACCCCGGGCAGCCAGCACGCAGGGCAGGACTCGCGGGGCAGGGAGGTGGGGACCTCCCGCAGAGCCCGCCCTACTACCCTCTGCCAGATGAGAGCAGACATGGCTGAGAGGACCACGCGGTGGGGAGGGGACCACGCGGGGAGGAGGGGACCACGCGGTGGGGAGGGGACCACGCGGTGGGGAGGGGACCACGCGGTGGGGAGGGGACCACGCACGTGGTGGGGAGGGAACAAGCCGAGAGCAAACCAAGACCCTTGGAAGTTAAAGACGCGCAGGCGCGGAGGAGAGACCCAGGAGGCGGCTGGATGATAACAGCGCATCCTCAGGACGGGCGGAGGGTGGAGATGGCAAAGGGGAGGCGAGATGAGTGTTGGGAGCCCGGGACAGCGCCTCCGGGGATGCCAGGCGGACGGGCGTCCCGGAGCCCAGGACGGGCATCACAGGACGTGTGGTCACCGCGGATGCACCTGAGCCATTTCCACAAAGAAAGGAGCCAAGCAGCCCTGGCTGGTGCGGCTCAGTGGAGAGCGTCGGTATACAAAACAACAAGTGTTTGAAGCCATTTGGTTAATTCGACTTTTCTGGTGAATTAAGACTGAGGTGTATGCCACTTAAGGATGCAAAATGGATAGTGGGCCCTAGCCACTTTGGCTCAGAGGATAGAGCATTGGCTTGTGGGCCAAAGGGTCCCAAGTTCAATTCCAGTCAAGGGCACGGACCTCTGTTGCAGGCTCCTCCCCACCCGGGCCCTGGTCGGGGTGTGTGCAGGAGGCAACCCATCGATGTGTCTCTCTCACACCGATGTTTCTCTCTCTTCCCCCCTCTCTTCCTCTCTCCCTACAAATCAATGGGAAAATATCCTCGGGTGAAGATGAACAAAACAAAACAACAAAAACCAAAAAAACCCCAAAACAAAACCAAAAAAGAAAACGAGGGAAAGGAGCCAAGCGGCCGGAGACCAGGACGCGGGGCCTGGAAGCCGGTGAAAGCAGCCGGGCGGGGCAGGCCCCGGGGACACAGAGCACGAGGCGGGCAGCGGCGGCAGGAGGTGGGGGAGCGACGCTGGGATGGCTCCGGAGCCTCCAGGCCGCTCAGGGGGAGGGAGACCATCTCCAACGCGGAGGCCACGGGCAGACACAGAGAGATTTAGGGAAAGGCGTGGCCTCAAGCTGCACTTCCCCAGCAACCTTCTCAAGATGCCGCTGTGGACGTGTCTCCACGGTAAGAGGAAAGGGAGGAGGCGGGCGTGGGGATCGGAGGTGGGGTCCCTGACGGGGGTGGGCAGTGGAGGCCTAGCCCGGCTCGGAGGCCGGGGGCAGGGGCCCACCGTGGACTTGGTCATGTTCTCCAGGGCCAGTCTCATGAAGGCGTGCGCCCAGGTCTCCTCCAGGGAGCCACTGGCCCCGATGACGGTCTCCAGAATGTGGAACAGCCGGAACCGGTGCCGGTCGGAGATCTGTGGGCGGCAGAGTGGACAGCGGCTCAGGGACACGTTGGGAGTCGCCAGTGAGAACGTGGTGGGGGAGGGAGAGGGAGGAGGCCCCAAGGGAAAGATCCCAAGTGGATGCACTGGGCCATTTTCCAACATCCACTTAGCGAGCACCTACTGTATGCAGGCCTTGAACTAGAGACAGGAATAAAAATTTGTCCCTACCCTCAGGGAACTGCTAGTGGAATTTCATCTCGAAAGCCCGTTTATTTATTTCTTAACTTATTTACTCCTTTATTAACACTCACACACATCTTCCCCAGCAATCCATCCATCCATCCACCCATTCATCATCCATTCATCTATCATCCATCTATTCATCCATCCATCCATCCATCCATCTACCTGCTCACCTACCCATCATCCATCCAACCACCCACCCACTAACCCACCCATTATCATCCACCCACCCACCCATCATCACCCATCCATCCACCCACCCACCCATCATCATCCAGGCACCCATCTCTGCCACTTGATGGCTCTGTGGCTTTAGGCAGTCAGCTCCCTTCCCTAAGCCCCAGTGTCCTCGTCTATGGGGATCATAAGATTTGTATCATGAGGTTGTTCTCTGGTCAGTCAACGCCTGTTGGCCCACTTTTCTCCCCCCACCCCCCAAAGCCCATCGGACACGAGGAGATTGACTTGCCCCAAACCATGTGGCTGCTGCACGGAGAAGCCAAGCGTTGAGCCCGCCCTGGGCTCCAGCCCTCCCCTCTGCTCCCCCGCCTCTCGGGAGTGGCCCGAGCAAGGCCCACCTCAGGGTTGTCGGCAAAGTAGTCGTGGATGGTCTCCAGCACCAGGTTGGGGGCTTTGTACGCCATGCTCTGCACCTTCTTGACGATGTACTTCAGGCGGACGGGGTCTGAGCCGTTCAGGTCTCGGAGCATCTTGAAGCAGATGGCTGCGGCACAGGCAGCGGGTGTGAGGGAGGAGTCGTATTCCGTCCTAGTCACCGATTCAACCATCCTTCTGTCCATCCATTTCCGTACTCATCTGTCGCCCACCTATCCACTGATCCATCTATACATTCATACTTATGTTTGTTCATCAATACATCTATCATCCACTTGTCTGTCCATCTTTATACTCACCCACCAATCCAGCCATTAATAAATATATCCACCCACCCACCCGTTGACCCATCCATGCATCATCCACCCACCCATCCATCCATAAACTCATCATCCATCCCTCCATCCCTTCACCCTCCATCCAGTCATTTCACATTCAACGATGTTCACTCTGGGTGGTTGTAGGGCTGTGTGTGGGGCTCACAGAGGAGTCAGGGCCCAGCTCTGGGAGCCATGCCCAACATCAGTGGACGTTGGTTCGGTGGGGTGGTTGTACAAAAGGCCCTGGGCACACAGAGGGCAGGGGCAATACAACCTGACAAAGATGGAGGGGCAATCAAGACTGGCTTTCCAAAGGAGGTGGCAATTTAACCTTGTTTAGGAGGATTGGGGCACGTCATCCCTTGAATGAGGGGAAAGCATTTCAGGGGGCAGGCCAGGCCTAAGCGGAGGCTCTGAGGTGTGAAAGGTGTGGGGGGGAGAGGAGGTGAGGCATGAGGGGGATCTGGGGTCTCAGGAGGCATGAGGAGGCCAAGGAGGGTATGCGGGGCTCTCTGTTGAAAGCTGCAGCGTCCACACCCCTGATGTCCCCGTGTCCTGGAGGGAGGACTCCCCTGGCCTCATCCCCGGGACCTCTTGGGGTGGAGGGCCATGATGGAAAGTGCCGGAACCGAGTCCCAGGGCCGGGGGTCACCTGCGTTGTAGGCTTTCTCCAAGAACATCTTGTGTGCCTGGGGCCCCAGGGCCGCCTGGCTGATGTCGGACTTGCACAGGAAGATGGTGGGGGGGTGCGCTGGTCTGTCCTGGTGGGCAGAGGTCTGAGGGTCCCTTCCATAGGACAGGTCCTTTGTGGATTCCGAGATGCAGGAGGAGATTCTGAAACAGAAAAGGGCTCCTGGGTGTAAGCACCTGGCGCCCTGTGTGTGTTCATGGGTGTGAGCGCGGGGGACACTGAAGGTGCCTTGGTCTGGGTCAGGCTGGATCACTTCCTTCCAGGCGTCCACCCTTCTGTTCAGTGGACTGACCAAGCCCTGGGAGGAGGGCGCCAGTCTTGCAGCCTCAGGGACACTCTTTTAAAAAAGGTGTATATGCCGAAACCGGTTTGGCTCAGTGGATAGAGCGTTGGCCTGCGGACTGAAAGGTCCCAGGTTCGATTCCGGTCAAGGGCATTTACATGGGTTGTGGGCACATCCCCAGTGGGGGGTGTGCAGGAGGCAGCTGATCGATGTTTCTCTCTCATCGATGTTTCTAACTCTCTATCTCCCTTCCTCTCTGTAAAAAAATCAATAAAATATATTTAAAAAAATAAAAAAGGTGTATATACATACACTAGAGGCCTGATGCAAGAAAATCTTGCACTGGAGGGGGGTGGGGGGCGTCCCTCAGCCTGGCCGGTGCCCTCTTGCAGTTCAGGAACCCTTGGGGGATGTCTGACTGCTGGCTTAGGCCTGTTCCCCGCAGAGCCTAAGCCATCAGTCGGACATCCTTCGCACCGCCACAGAGGTGGGAGAGGCTCCCGCCACTGCCACTGCGCTCACCAGTCGTGAGCCTAGCTTCTGGCTGAGGGGCACTCCCCCTGTGGGAGTGCACTGACCACCAGGGGGCAGCTCCTGCATTGAGTGTCTGCCCCCTGGTGGTCAGTGCATGTCATAGTGACCGGTCATTCCATTGTTTGGTCGATTTACATATGAGCCTTTTATTATACGGGATATCAGAGAGGAAGGGAGAGGGAGAGAGAGATAGGAACATCAATGATGAGAGAGAATCATTGATCAGCTGCCTTCTGCATGCCCCACACTGGGGACCGAGCCTACAACCCGGCATGTGTTCTTACCAGGAATGAAACCCAGGCTGACACTCTATCCCCTGAGCCAAACCAGCTAGGGCTTCAGGGACACTTGAGTTGGCAGCATTGCCAGAGGCCCTGACTTCTCAGCCAGTGTTGGGGGGACAGAGTTGGTAGGATGGGGGGTTTCGGATATGGCATCCCTGGCACCAGCTCTTATATGAACTTGGGGACCTTCCAGGACCATGGGAGACTGTCCTGGCCACCGCACATCCCAGGTGGGGTCCTGGGGGCGGTCAGAGGGCATTGGGAGCAGGTGGGGCAGCGGCACATTAGAAAGTTTGTTTTGCAATATTTTATCCACCCACTCGTTGCACTACATGAGAAACAGGTCAGGTCATGTCATCCCAAATCCTCCTGCGGTTCCCCATACAAAAAGCTACTAAAATTAAAGAGTGAATTGATCACATTTGCAAATGTAAAGTCAGTATGCAAAAGCCAGTCATAGTTCTATAAGCTAGCAATAAAGAAATGGGATTGAAGTACAAAAGGTACCATAGGCAATAGCACTAAAGATCATGAGAATATTTAGGTATACAACTAATCAATAATGGCAAGATCTGCATTCTGTGAAGTACCAAATAATGATGAAAGACATGAAGGAGACTTTCCTAAGAGACATACCATGTTCATGGACTGGAAGGCTTGATATTGTTAAGATATAAATTTTCTCCAAATTTATCTAAATATTTAATACAATTCCATTGAAAACCCTAGGAGGATTTTTTTTTTTGCAGTAACCGACAATTTGTTTCTAAAGTTTATATGGAAAAGTGAAGGAACGGAGATGGCTGAAACAATTTTGAGGAACAATATGGGAGGAACAACACGACTAATTTCAAGATTTATTACAAAGCTGTCGTAGAAGAGAAGATATGTTATGACGAAAGTATATATAAATAAATAGAGCAAGAGAGAGTCCACGAAAAGACGCATACATACAGGCCAATTGATTTGTGATAAAGGTGCAAAAACCATTCAATTAAGAAAGGACCAGCGCATGGTGTTGCAATCATTGGATACACACACGGAAAAAAACCCTGACTCCTGCCTCAAACTCTGTACAAAAATTAAATAAAAATAGATCAGAGACCTACAAGTCACACCTGACATTCTAAAACGTCTAGAAGAAAATATCGGGAGAACATCTCCATGATCTTGGTTTAGACAAAAACTTCTTACAGGGACACCAAAAGCACTATCCATAAAAGAAGAAGAAAAAAAATCATAAAATTGGGTTTCATCGGAATGAAGGATCTCTGCTTTGGGAAGGACACCTGTCAGCAAAACGGGAAGATCAGCGGTGGACCCGGAGGAAATACCGGCCAATCACATGTCTGACCAAGGCCTGGACCCGATACACAGAGATCACAACACAAACTGAGATCACCAACCACCGGCCAACGGGCGGACCGAGGAGCGGACAGACATCCCACCCACGGAGACCGGCAGTCGGCAAACACACCCACACACAGAGCCCGGCCTCTTTTCCCACAAGAGCAACGCATGAAGCCGCAGCGGGTGTCGCTGCCCGCCGGCGGGAACGGGCAGAGGCGGGAGCGGACCGGCCGCGTGCTGGTGAGGTGGTCGGGTCACCGGATGCCTGCGTGGCCGGTGGGGATGCAAAACGCGCAGCCAGTGCGGAGGGCGCTTAAACATTGACCGCGGCTCAGCCTTCCGCACCAGGCGCCTACCCGAGGGCAAGGACAACGTAGGTCGGTTCACCCCGAAATCTGTCCGCAAATGTCGACGCGGCTTTATTGGTAATCGCCCCACGCGAAACACCCGATGTCCTGAACTGGCAAGCCCGTAAACTGTGTTCTGTCCGTAGAAATACCGCCCAGTGAGAACGGGAACCGAATGACTGACAAATGGGACAGACACTCAGTGGGACCAGAGCATAGCTGCAGACTTGGGGTGTCTCACCCGGAGGCACCCAGACACAGAGGAGGCGACAGGCGCGGACCAGGACCGCTGAAGCGCGAGGGAGGGGCTCACAGGCCAGAGCAGGTCCGGAACCGCCCGGAGTGGGTGGGGAGCTGGGCCTCCCCGGGTCCCAGGGAGGGCTCCCTCCATCCTGGGGCCCAGGGGGCAGGGAGGAATGTGGGGCTCCCCCTAGGGCCTGCGCAGGACAGAGGGGCCCCAGGGCCATAGAGGAACGTTCCCTGAAGAGCTGAAGCTTGTCCGGCCGGCGTGGCTCAGGGGTTGAGCGTCGACCTATGAACCAGGAGCTCACGGTTCCATCCCGTCAGGGCACAGGCCTGGGTTGCAGGCTCGACCCCCCGTGTGGGGCGTGCAGGAGGCAGCCGATCGATGATGCTCTCATCACTGATGTTTATCCCTCCCTCGCTCCCTCCCTCCCTCCCTCCCTCCCTCTCTGGAACCAACATGGAAACCTGTGTGTGTTTCATAAAGAAGCTGACCTCAGGGGAGCAGCCGCGCAGCCTGCCCTCTGTCCACTCCCAGAGCGCAGGCGTGCGGGCTGGACGGACAGGCGGCTGGCCGCGCCTTTGGTCCTCACAAGCGGTCAGCAGCCACGAGGCTGAATTCAGGCTTCCTCCCTCCCAGCCGCCTCTCCGCCCGCCAAGGGCTGCACCCCTCCCCCGCGGCTGCAGGACCACTCCCTCCTCAGCTCAGGCCTGGAGGCTCTTCCCCAAGAGGGAGAGGCCAGGGCACTGTGGGAAGGGGGCATCGGTCCCCTCCCAGGACCCCCAGGCCTGGGCCCGGCACTGGCTGACCTAGGGCTTGGGGACAGGGCTGAGGACGTCCTGTCAGCCGTGGTGTGGCTGTGTTGCGTTTCCGAATGCTGCCCGTCCATCTTGGGGTGCGGCGTGGAGGACCCACAGGCCCTGTCCTCATGCCAGCGGGGCAGCCTATCGCTGGGCTCCCCCTCCCCAGTTCTGCCAGCTCTGACCTCACCCCTGAGGTCACAATGGTTCCAGCATCCAGGGCACCTTTGCAGGGACAGAGCTGTGGCACCGGCCTGGGGCTCTATACACAGCCGCGTGTGGGTGCCTGCACCTGTGTCCCCTGTGGCCTTGGACCTGGCCCCCCGACCCCGCCTCTGGCTCCCGGCTGCCCCTGTGATGCCCACGGAGCAGCCCCGTGACTGCAGCCTTGGGAGAGGCCGGGAGACAGAAGGCCAGGTAGGCTCTGCCAGACCCCTGGCCCGGGAATCGTGGAGAGGAAGCGCCTGCCGTGTAAGCACTGAGGGCGGGGCCGTTTGTTACACAGCAGTCGGTAGCGACTACACGGTCCACGCAGAGCGAGGGTTCTGTGTGGCTCCATCACGCTGGGCGGCGGTCCACGCCGCGGCAGCCTCAGCCCCTGGAGGAGGGACACGCCGTGGCCTCTGACCGTGTGCCCTCTGCCCTACCTCTCGCCATGTGAGACGTTGGGGTCTGAGTGTCCCTCTGGGCCCGCGGTGCCGGTCTCCCAGGAGCCTCTCAGGAGGCTGGGCACTGTCAGCACGGGGGCCACACCTCTGCTGGCTTCGGGCTCCCGGCCCGGCGGGCACTCCTCGCGGCAGCTGGGGAGCTGGGCACACTCACCCCTACCCTGGCGTTGGGATGCCGCTCAGAGGGCCGGGCGCTGGCTGGAGGCCGCACAGCAGTCAGTGGTGGAGCCAGGTTCCAGCTG
>NW_006287955.1:503542-503854 GCF_000327345.1 Myotis davidii | reverse complement strand
CCAGGTCCAGGGTGAGGATGAGGCCTGGGGTGGGGGGCACCTCACACCTGCCTCTGCCTGCCCCCCTCCGCCCCCCATGGTGCCAAGTCCTCCCCAGGTACAAGCCCAGCTGGGGCCTCCAGGCACGCTCGCCCGCGCCTCCCCGCGCCGCCAGCAGATGGCGCTGTGGGCCCAGGCAGGACTCGGGCAGGGGACGTTGCTGGAGGACAGACTGCTCTCCCAGTGACCGCCCCCCCTGAACCTGGAGCGCCGGTCAGCAGGTCGGAGTGTGTGGGAGGGACCCTGACACCCCACGCTCAGGGGCGGACACCG
>NW_006287955.1:502814-503188 GCF_000327345.1 Myotis davidii | reverse complement strand
GGGGGGGACGGACACACCAGTGTCAGCAGAAGCCTCCCACGCCCCCAGCCGGCGCACTGCCCCCACGCCTCATCTTCCGGCGCCTCCTCCCTTCCCCCTCCTAGCTGTTCACAGAAAGGAGAGGAGAAAGGCAGAGAGAGGTTTTCTCTTCCACTTTCTGAAAATGAGATTTTAAAAATAACTGCAAGACGGTGGCAGCACCAGAGGGATTATCCTGGCGGCGTGGGCAGCGCTGGGCCGTCCTCGCGGCCACTCTCCGCTCCCCCAGGACCACCCTCCGCTCCCCCAGGACCACCCTCCGCTCCCCCAGGACCACCCTCCGCTCCCCCAGGGTGCGGCCCACAGGCTGCCCTTCTGCTCTCTGCCTGGACCCC
>NW_006287955.1:502165-502681 GCF_000327345.1 Myotis davidii | reverse complement strand
TGGGGGCCGCCCTTCCCAGCCTCCCGTGCAGCTGGGAGAGGCGGCCTGACGGCCTCACGCTGGCCCGTTCGACAACTGAAGGGAACGGTTTCCCTCGGTGGTGTTTCATTTTTTAAATATGTTTTCACTGATCTCAGAGCGGAAGGGAGAGGGAGAGATGGAAACGCCGATGATGAGAGAGGATCGTGGATCGGCAACCTCCTGCGCGCCCCCCACGGGGGAAGGAGCCGCCACCCGGGCCTGTGCCCTGACGGGAAGCCAGCCGTGACCTCCTGGGTCGTAGGCCCACACTCCACCCCTGGGCCACCGGCCGGGCTCCCCTGGCGTGGTAACCCCTTCCTGGGGTGCGACTCCATTCAACCAGCAAATAAACACCATGACCGCCCGAGCCTCAGTTTCCCCATCTGTCAAACGGCTGAAACCACTTTACCGGAGATTAAACGAGGAGAGCGATGACATGGTGACACGGTGTAACAAACGGAAATTCAGCCAGGTAACAAAGGATCTTCACCCCCC
>NW_006287955.1:501818-502129 GCF_000327345.1 Myotis davidii | reverse complement strand
ACCGGCTTTCTAGCCGCCAGGCACGGGAGCTGGTGGCTGCAGGGAGCAGGGGAGAGGCCACGGGGCCAGCTGATCTCCCTTCCCTTCCCTGCCCAGCCCACTGCCAGGTGGGGCCCCTTTAAATGCAAGGTTCTTTCCTCCCCCAGGAGGCCCCGCCCCCCGTCTCCTGGGCAGCCAGGTAAACAAGCCTGACCCCTGGGCTGCTGACATGGCCTCCCCCTATTCCGGGGACCCCAGCAAAGCAAGTCTGCCACCGCCTCCTGTACCTACTCCCGGTGAGGCTGGGGCAGGGGGCGGGAAGGGAAGGGGGT
>NW_006287955.1:501173-501765 GCF_000327345.1 Myotis davidii | reverse complement strand
CAGCAGGACAGGGCGGGGGGCCTGGACCCCACCCCATAACCAGCAGTCCCTCCTCCAGGTGGGCAGCCCTGCAGCCCTGGCACTGGAGCCTGGAGGCGGGCAGGGCCTCTGCCTTCCTCAGGGCTCCTTCCAGATCATTCTCGGCCCCCCCCCCACATCCCTAACCCCTGCTGGTGCGGGTCCTCACAAGTCCCTCCGCTGTCCCTACTGGGGGGCAGTCCTCCCCCCACGAGGCTCCCCCCTCCCGCCGCCTCCTGGGATTTGGGTCCTGGTCTCCCCGTCATCACACCGGTGGTTCCCCTCACACTGGCCCTCAGTCCCCAGCGTCCTCTTAGGGGCCTCGTCCTCCCCCAGCCCCCCACGTCCTGGCCTCCTCAGTGCACAGGCTGCAGCCCCCACCCCACTCTGAGGAGTCCCCCCAGGCAGCCCTCTGAGTGGGGCTCCAGCACTCTCAGGAGCCAGGGTTTCTAGCAGGTTCCCACCCCCTCCCTGTCCTGCCTGCCCCCTCTCACCTGGGCTCCTCCCCACTTCCGGCTCCAGGCCCGGTGCCCTCAGCCTGCTCTTCATCCTTCCCCGTTCCCGCCTGACCCCA
>NW_006287955.1:499332-500027 GCF_000327345.1 Myotis davidii | reverse complement strand
CAGAGGGCAGCGAGCACAGGGGGGCAAGGGGACCAGGCCCCAGTGGCTGCCCGAGGGCTGAGGGCCGAGGGCCTGGGACAGGGAGGGCGGTGGCCTGGCTCCCCCCAGTGCCTATCCTCCGGGGCCCTTGCCACAGCCCTGGGGTGGGGGTGGGTGGCCCCATCTGCGGGTTAGGACATGGAAGCCCTGGCTCCTCCAGGGAGCAGCTGGGAGCTGGTTCCTGTGTGTCTGACTCCAGGGTTTCCCCATTTTCCATGCAGGGGGCTTGGGAGCCGGGGGGAGGGGATGGAGAGGCAGAGGGGAGGGCAGAGGGGGCAGGACCCGAGGGAACAGAGTGGGTGGGTGGGGAGAGGGAGTGACAGCACACACCTCGGTACTGCTGCTCCCTGTCCCCCGCCTGCTGGCCCTGGGGAGAAGGGGGTGCCTCCTGCTCCCCACTTTGGGGCTGAGAGAATTCCCTGAGCTGGGAATGGCCGCCAGTGAGCTCAACTGCGTCTGCCTGTGCAGTGACAGGTCCTGGCAGAGATCGGCCTGCTGGGCAGCTCAACCAGGAGCCCTGGGGACAGGGCCCGGATAAGATTAATGGCGGGTCCTCCCACCAACTCAGCTGTCTGCCCTCCCGGGTGAGGGGGTGCGATCCCACCTCCTCTGTCCCTGTGCCTGGTGTCTGGCAGGGGCATGGAGAGGCAGCTGAG
>NW_006287955.1:496243-497380 GCF_000327345.1 Myotis davidii | reverse complement strand
CAGCTGTGACAGGTGTGCATACAGCAGGTGTCCCCGTGGGCAGCTGTGACAGGTGTGCATACAGCAGGTGTCCCCGTGGGGCCTGCTCAGACAAGGAGCCCGGGGAGACCCGCGGTTCCGACACTAACAAGTCCCCGAGCAGCCCCCGCGCGGGTGAGAGAAGCGGGTGGGAGTCAGTGTTTCCCTCAGGGGAGCCGCCTGGAAAGGTGCCGGGATGGCTCCTGGCTGGGCAGAGGGCCGGGCGCCCAGAGTCCCCTCCATCCTGGTGCAGGCCGGGCCCTGGGGAGGGCACGCGGGCAGCCGCTCAGAGCCCGAGGCTGGGCCCCCTCGCCTGGCAGCCACCCCAGGGTTCCTGGGGGACGGGACGGCACACCTTGGGGCTCCAGGCACCGACTCCCCGGTCCCAGGAACAGGTCCCGTGGGACCCCCCGCCCCCGCTTCCTCGGAACGGACGGAGGACCAGCGAGGATGTTTAATTAATTGCAATTACAATCTTCAAAGGAAGCCAAGAGTTGAAAGTTGCTCCTAATTACTGTGTGAGGATGTCGGCCGGCTCCCCAAATTGATTGTGTTAGAGTTTCTGATGGAGGATTAATTGAGCTGCTTTGAGGACCCACTTTGGTCCCTCCCGTCAATGAAGCCCCGTCCGGACTGGAAGGCGCGGCCGGAATGACAATGAGCACGGCCTGAGCCGAGGGGCCTGGAGGAGGGTCTGCAGGGAGGTCTCTGAGGCCGGAGGGGTGGACGAGGGGGGGGCAACCAGCTCAGTGCCGGGGGTCCCCAGTACAGCTCCCCACATTTCCCGCTCCTGCCTCTGTCCCCGGCGGGACTGCGCCCCCAGTGCCCGGCTGGCAGGGTTGGGTGGTCCCTGCAGCCAACGAGTCCTGGGCACCGTCGTGGGGGTAGAGCAGAGCCTTGCTTTCCGCTTCCCTGTCGTCGGGTTTATTTATAGCCGCCTGGTCGTGGGTGGAAGCGTCTTCCCAAAGCTTTGCTGCAGGGAATGCCCTCCTCTGGGGGAGGAGTGGGGATGGGGGTCCTGGAGGAAGTGTGCCCGGCCTCTCCCGCTCCGCTACCTCCTCCCCTTTCACTGCCGGCTCCTTGGGCAGCTGTGACAGGTGTGCATACAGCAGGTGTCCC
>NW_006287955.1:492730-494609 GCF_000327345.1 Myotis davidii | reverse complement strand
GGGGGGGGGGGGCACAGGCTGGAGGGAGTGGCCCGAGGGAGCTGCTATTGAGGGGAGCTGTGAGCAGAGCCCCCAGGGGAAGGGGGGGCAGGCAGCGGGGGAGGGAGCCCAGGTGACAGGAATGGCGAATGTGGAAGATGCAGGGTCTCCCCGAGGCCAGGACCCGAGGGAAGGGACGGGCCTGCCCGCGGGAGGGTTTGGAGCAGAGAATGGCAGGGTCTCATGACTGCGTTAGACCAGGGCGGGGAACGTCCGGCCCGCGGGCCATGTGAGGCCGGAGAAATCGGTGAAATCGTTTGGGCTAGCCCTGCTGAGGCATTCGGGTGAGTTAATTAAATGTTTGACCCAGTGCAGCAGGCGAATTTAAGTGGATCGGCTTGTATGGCCTGAGAATGATGTTAGAAACATCCCCATGGGCCTGGGCAGAAAGAAGGTTCCCCTCCCTTCCTTTATTTTATTTTAAAAATATATATTTCTATTGATGTCCGAGAGGAAGAGAGAGGGAGAGAGAGAGAGAGAGACATCAGTAATGAGAACCATGATTAGTGCCTCCTGCACGGCCCACACCGGGGATGGAGCCCACAACCCGGGCCTGTGCCCTGGCCAGGAATCGAACCCTGACCTCCTGGTTCATAGGCTGTTGCTCAACCCCTGAGCCCCGCCTGGCGGGCTCCCCCCCCTCCCCCCCACTTTAGAACATGCGGCTGGAAGGGGCGATGCTGCCCCCGTGGGGACCTAGTTCCTGGGGGGTGGAGAAGCCTCAGGGCAGGGACACGGGATTGAAAGGGAAAGATGCCAGGGCCGCGGGCCGGAAGGTTCGCTTGGCTGCTGTGGGGTGAGACCAGGTTTGGGGGAGCTCAAGGGGAGGCCAGAGCGGCGGGGCTGCGGTGGTAACGCAGGTGAGCCACGCCGGGACCCCCCGGGATGGGGGCAGCGAGGTTAGATGTGAGCCGAGGGGAGGAGGGACGCCAGGGTTTGGTGGAGCCGGGGAAGGGCGGGGTGGGGCGGACCGGTGAGGCCCAGCTAACGGGGCGCTGGGGACGCGGGCTCGGCCAGAGGACGGAGGACAGTGTGGGTGGCTGAGACGCTGGGATGGCCCTGGAGGGGCGTGCGGGGCCCTTGACTTTGCAGGCCTCAGGCTGCTCATCTGGGAAATGGGCTGACACCGGCCGGAGGCGGTTCCTCGGAGGAGGCGGAGAGGGGCCTGGCAGGAGGTCTGAGGCCCTTCCCGGCCTCCATGCTGGGCGGCTTCTCCAGCGCTCCCCTGGCCCCTTAATTGCTGAGCGCTAACGAGGCTTGAAATTAAATTACGAAGAGGAGCTGACTGCCCGACAGGCCTTCTCGCCCACCGTCCGCTCTGCCCCTGGAGAGGCGAGTCTCAGGGCCCTCAGGGCCGGATGGAGGCGGGGGAGGGCTTAGAGCAGGTCCCACAGCGGGTGGGGGCCGGAGGGTCCAGGACGCCCTGATGTTCAGGCATCCCCTGGGCTCATGGGGCCGTGGGGGTGGGGAGAGGGCATCCCAGCCCCAAATCTGGGGGGTCCCTTCAGCCCCCCTTTTCCCTTGGGGAAGCAGAGGCACAAAGGAGAGGGTGTGTGGCCACGCCCCGCGCAGGACTGGCTCCGGCCCCAGGACTGACCCCGTTGACTCCGGCCGTCACCAGTCACCTGCCGCCAGGTCTCAGCCTGGGAACGTCCGCACTCCCTTAGAGACACGATGTTCCAAACCCAGGAACCTGAGGTGGTGCCACCCCCCCTGCCCGCCCGCTACCCCCACTTCCTCGCTCCTGCGGTCGGTTCTACATCAATCAGGGCTAATTGCTGGCGGGAGTCGTTTATGTCAAGAGCCATTATTCCTGGGAATAAAGAGAAATAAAGGCACT
>NW_006287955.1:490801-492476 GCF_000327345.1 Myotis davidii | reverse complement strand
AGGTCCCTGCCAGGCCGGCCAGCCAGGGCCAGGGCTCCAGGCCCGTGGGGGAGGCGGCCCCTGAGCATTCGGGACGAAGGCATCCGTCAGCTCGCGGCTCCCTGAGTCTCTGAGTCGTGTGCGTTTCCTTGAAACCGGGCAGGATTCCTCCCTTCTCCTTTTTGGCAGCAGCAGCTGGGAGTGAGCTGACACTTTCTAAAAACTGTGACTTGATGCTGGGAAGGGGCCGGGAGGAGCCCCAGCCTGGCCAGCCCCAGCCCCAGGCCGGGATCTGAGCTCCGCCAATGGGAGGGACCCAGCTGGGAGGCTGGGGCAAAGCGAGTGGGGGGGCGGAGGACAGAGGGAGGGCGGGGCAGGGGGAGGTCTGCACGTGCTCACTGTATCCTGTGCCCTGTTTTCTTTTTTCTTTTTGTTACTCCTCACCCGAGGATATTTCTCCCATTAGATGGGAGGCAGGGAGGGAGGGAGGGAAGAGGGAGAGAAACATCCATGTGAGAGACACATGGATTGGTTGCCTCTTGCTCGTGTCCTGACCAGGGCTGGAGAGTGAGCCTGCAAGCCAGGTGCGTGCCCGTGACCAGGAATTGAACCTGCGGCCCTTTGCGGCCCTTTGGGGCCCAGGCCGAGGCTCTGCCACTGAGCACACTGGCCAGGCCAGGGCCGTTTCCCTTTCATCGGACCACATCACGAGCCGGCTCATTAGCTGGGACGGTCGGTGCTTATTTTCATTAGGGGATCGTGGCGTCTGATGTCTGTCATTCTCTCCAACACCAGGCCTGGAGGAACACAGGTGTGCGGAGCTCCGAGCGCTCCGTGTGCGTGCCCTCGCGTGTGCCTGTGCTTGTGTGTACACGCATGTGTGTGCACGTGAGCACAAGCACCTGCCTGTGTGCACCTGTGCTTACTAGTGTGTATGCATGCGTTTGTGTCAACACACAGAGCACACCTGTGCACACGCATCCATGTGCATGTGGGTGCATGTGCGTCTGTGTGAGCCTGTGGTACCTGTGCACAGGCGTCCATGTGCGTGTGGGTGCATGTGCGTCTGTGTGAGCCTGTGGTACCTGTGCACAGGCGTCCATGTGCGTGTGGGTGCATGTGCGTCTGTGTGAGCCTGTGGTACCTGTGCACAGGCGTCCATGTGCGTGTGGGTGCATGTGCGTCTGTGTGAGCCTGTGGTACCTGTGCACAGGCGTCCATGTGCGTGTGGGTGCATGTGCGTCTGTGTGAGCCTGTGGTACCTGTGCACAGGCGTCCATGTGCGTGTGGGTGCATGAGCGTCTGTGTGAGCCTGTGGTACCTGTGCACACGCGTCCATGTGCGTGTGGGTGCATGAGCGTCTGTGTGAGCCTGTGGTACTTGTGCACTCGTGGTTTTGTACACAGACAACACAAAGGCCTTGGCAGCCCCTCGCCCGTCTCTGTCGCAGCAGCTCTGGCTCTGTGACCTTAGGCCCACTTTACTGAGGGGGAAACTGAGGCTGAGCGGACTGAAGGGACTTGCCTGAGGTCCCCCCTCCCTGCCCCCCGTGTCCCCCTCCCCCTCTGACTGGGCTCAGTCTCTCCTACCAGGTCACCTGGCCCTGCCCTCCCTCAAGCCTTCGTTGGTGACCCTCCCCCACCTCCCCGCGCGGTCATCTTCCCCCTCCCAGCCTGTTCCCAGGTTCCAGGTGGCA
>NW_006287955.1:489767-489972 GCF_000327345.1 Myotis davidii | reverse complement strand
TCTGGCAGGGGTCCAGGTGGGCAGGTGTCGACCATGTGTCCGGGTGGGCAGGTGTCCGGGTGGGCAGGTGTCGGCCAGGTGTCCGGGTGTCCAGGTGTCGGCCAGGTGTCCGGGTGGCCAGGTGTCCTGGTGGCCAGGTGTCGGCCAGGTGTCGGGCTTCTGTTTCCTTGCTTGTAAGACAGGGTGACGCGGGAAGGCGAGGGGA
>NW_006287955.1:488652-489569 GCF_000327345.1 Myotis davidii | reverse complement strand
GAGAGGTGTGCGGCTGGGGCCTGGGGCCCCAGAGGCCCCGGGCACCGGGTGGGGACACCAGCCTCCCGCCCGCTGGGATCTCCAGGTCCCCGCACGCGGGCCACCGCCACCCGCTCCGGAGCTCGGGCGGAGGGAGGACCAGATGGTGTTGTGAGCATTTTAATAAGAGCTATTTGCAGTGTTGCTGCCATAAAAAAAGTTCCTGCTTAATGAGCAAATGCATGTCGGTAGCGAGTTAAAGGCACTTGGATGTTTTAAATATTATGTACGTCGTGTTCGCGTTAACCAACCTGATTTTTAATTGCACCTTCCCTGCTGCCTGGCTGGGCTGAGGGGAGGGGAGGGAGAAAAAAATCAGGCAAAACAAGCGTGCTTGCTGTCAGATGCGACAGCCAGTTTCTCTGGATCCCCCTTTGCAGACACGGTACCGACGCACAGAGGTAACAGCTGGGCCCGGGGCCCGGGCGGCCCTGCCCTGGTTAAGCCTCATTCTGTCATAGGCTGAGCCCTGACCCTAGTCACACCCTGAGCCCTAACCCTGGTCACACACTGAATTGTGACCCTGGTCATAGATTGAGCCCTGAATTTAGTCATAGGTGAGCCCTGACCCTGGGCACTAAATGACCCTGATGACAAACGGAACCCTATTCCTGGTCATGGTCCAAGCCTGGGGCCCAGCTGTGGCCTGAGATGCAGACACGCACGGATGACCTCAGCTCTGTGGTCTTCTCGGTCGCGGCGGGAATGTGCATTTTCCCGTGAGCTGGGGCCATGGAGGCTTTGGATGGACTCTGCAAGGGTCACCTGGCTCCTGGGGCGGGGGGGGGTGCACAGAGCAGGTGAGGGCAGGAGTGGGACAGGGCAGTGGGGCCTGGGCGGGGCTATTATTCTCTTGTCTGTCTTTCCTTAATCCTTTC
>NW_006287955.1:485725-488616 GCF_000327345.1 Myotis davidii | reverse complement strand
TCTCAAGTTCCTGGCGCTTTTAGAAATGCCCTCTCTCAGAAAAAGGAAGGAAACCAACGGAACTGATACACTTCCAGCAGTATTTAGCGATAATTTGTCAGATATTCCTAGTGAGATCGAAGATGCGGATGACTGTTTTGACGATTCCGGAGACGATTCTACTGATTCTGCTGACAGTGAAGTTATTAGACCTGTAAGGAAGCGCAAGGTGGCGGTGCTTTCAAGTGATTCCGACACTGACGAAGCCACTGATAATTGTTGGTCTGAAATGGACACACCACCACGCTTGCCAATGTTTGAAGGTCATGCTGGGGTCACTACATTTCCGTCTCAGTGTGACTCTGTACCCTCTGTGACCAATCTCTTTTTTGGTGATGAATTGTTGGAGATGTTGTGCAAAGAGCTGTCCAACTATCACGATCAAACCGCAATGAACCGCAAAACACCACCTAGAACACTAACGTGGTCTCCGGTTACACAGAAGGACATCAAGAAATTCCTTGGCCTAATTATTCTGATGGGTCAAACAGGAAAAGATAGCTTGAAAGACTATTGGTCAACAGATCCTTTGGTATGTACCCCTATATTTCCTCAGACAATGAGTCGCCATAGATTTGAGCCAATATGGACGTTCTGGCATTTCAGTGATAACGCCAAAATGGGCAGTCGTTCGGGGAGACTTTTCTCTTTTTAAAAAAATATATTTTATTGATTTTTTACAGAGAGGAAGGGAGAGGGATAGAGAGTTAGAAACATCGATGAGTAAGGAACATCGATCAGTTGCCTTTTGCATACTCCCCACTGGGGATGTGCCCACAACCCAAGTACAAGCCCTTGACCGGAATCGAACCCGGGACCCTTCAGTCTGCAGGCTGATGCTCTATCCACTGAGCCAAACCGGTCAGGGCATCGGGGAGACTTTTCAAGATCCAACCTGTGCTGGATTATTTCCTGCATAAATTTCGAACAATATACAAACCAAAGCAACATTGTCTTTGGACGAGGGAATGATTCCATGGAGAGGACGTTTCAAATTTCGCACGTACAACCCAGCGAAAATAACAAAATACGGTTTACTTGTTCGGATGGTGTGCGAGAGTGACACCGGCTATATCTGCAATATGGAGATATGCGCTGCTGGAGGAAGGAAATTGCAAGAAAGTGTTCTTTCAGCCCTTGGACCCTATCTTGGCACATGACACCATATCTACCAGGATAATTATTACAATGCTGCATCTACTGCTGAATTGCTGCTGCAGAACAAAACTAGAGTCTGTGGGACTATTAGGGAGAGTAGAGGTTTACCGCCAAATTTGAAAATGAAAACAGCAAGAATGAAGAAAGGTGACATCATATTTTCCAGAAAAGGCGATATTCTTCTCCTGGCATGGAAAGACGAGCGGGTTGTCCGAATGATATCAACGATCCATGACACTTCTGTCTCGACAACCGGAAAAAAAAAAATAGAAAAATGGGAGAGAATACTGTAAACCCTACCTGCATCACGGAATACAATGCCCACATGAAAGGCGCTGACCGTGCGGATCAATTCCTTTCGTGTTGTTCCATTCTAAGGGAAACGATGAAATGGACAAAAAAAGTAGTGCTGTACCTTATAAACTGTGGACTTTTCAATTCATTTAGAGCGTACAACGTCCTCAATCCACAAACAAAAGTGAAGTATGAACAGTTTCTGCTATCGGTGGCGAGAGACTGGATAACGGATGACAATAAGGAAGGCTCTCCGGACCCAGAGACAGATCGGTCCAGCCCTTCCCCTGGGGGTGCCAGGAGAGCACCTCGTAAAGACCCACCCAGAAGGCTGTCAGGTGACATGGAGCAGCGTGAACCTACGTGTGTTCCAGCGACTGGAAAGAAAAAGTTTCCTACAGAGCCTGCAGAGTGTGCCGCCCACGGAGAAAGGAGCGAACCTAGACACTTACGTCAATTCGGTTTGGCCCCTCTTCAGAGAGGAAAGTGTTTTACGCAGCACCATCCGTTAGAAAAGCACTCGGAACTTCAATTGTCTTTGTAAATAAAAATGTTATAAGTATTGAAAAACAACACCTGAAGCGCATTATGATCTGCAGTTATGATGATTTAAATAACGTGCAGTTTGCCCCAAAACGTCCGGCCCCTGGCGTGTGTCTTAGAGATTTCTATGTGGTATGTTAAGGTGTCTGGTGTGAGGCCAGCAGGCCCAGGACATGGGCCTGAAGGCAGCCTCGAAGTCTGGGGAGGGCGTCTGTGCAGCTGGTACCGACATGGGGGTGGCAGATGGAGCTGCTGCTTACGAGGCGCCTACTGTGTGCCAGATGCTGCTGCCTGTCATCAGCCCCTTTCCCAGGACCTGCCAGCAGGTGCTCTGGTCCATCCTCCAGGGAAGGGAGGGGGTGAGGGGATGGGGAGAGGCCCAGTGACCGAGGAAGGGGCAGAGCCAAGCGTGTTGGTCTGACCCCAAGGGAGGTGCTGCTGCTCTTGGCATGTGTGAGACAGACTCATACCCACCCATCCATCCATCCACCCACCCACCCACGCATCCATCTGTCAATCTGTCTATCTCCTACCCACCTAGCACCCACCCACCCGTCCATCCGTCTGTTATTGGGCCAGATGATGAATTTTCACCTCAAATCAGCCTGTTCACTGTGCACCCCGGCCATGTCAGAGGGCTCTCTGGGCGCAGTTTCCTCATCTGTGAAATGCAGGGGGTTGAAGTCGGACCTCTGCCTGTTCCAGGCTGGGAGGGTGCCCTCTCCCCCTGAGCCCTGAGCTCCAGGCAGGGGCCGTCCAGCTCCTGAGCCCAGCTCCTGAGCCCCGGGGCCCAGCCCTGCCTGCTGCTGCCTCCTCCTGCCCTGCACGTCTGTCCCTCATCACCGCTCAGGCCTTTC
>NW_006287955.1:481494-485632 GCF_000327345.1 Myotis davidii | reverse complement strand
CCCATCCCTCCCCCCTCCTCCCAGTGCGGGTCCACCAGGAGCCTGCTGGACCTCTTCCTGGCTCCATGCTCACTCTGGGCCTCGGTTTACCCACCTGCGAGAAGGGAGGTGCCTGCCTTAGCAGGTGGTTGGAGGGTCGGTGAGGGCCTGGCCCCCGGGTGCCCAGGGCTCAGCTGCTCCTTGACGACAATCCCACTGGTTGGGGCTGGGCTCAGGTCCGGGGTCCGAGGTCTCAGAAGCGAGTCCCCCTCGGGAGGCCCCACGGGGCTCTGGCAGCTGGGGGTCATGGGCCGTGCGGTGTGATTGATGACAGTGGACGTGAGGCGGGCAGGCCCACGGGGGGACGTCCAGCCTGGCCGCCCGGCTCCCTCCTGTGCTGGGTCGTGACCTGGGGCCACTGCTCTCGCCTCCCAGGGGAAGCTCCCACTCACACGCAGGCACACACAACACACACACACACACACATGCACACACACACATGCGTGGACATGTGCACACGCACAGGCCAGGGTCTTGCTCATCCTGTCATGTGCACAAACCTTTCACACACATGCACAGGCATGCAGACACACATCCCACAGGAGCTGTGGCTTAGCACCCACATGTACACACACACGCACATGCATACACACAGGCACACGCACACGCACACGCACATGTGCAGACACACACACACACACGCACACACGCCCAGGCCCAGCCTCTGAAGCATCCCTGGGCCCCTCCCTGTGGGATGCTGGCCAGCGGCTCCCCGAACTTTTGTCCTGAGCCACGCCTTCCGGGATGGAGGAGGGGCCGGGGCTGGGAAGCAGCACGTCCCCCCCCCTCACCCCCTCACCTCTGCTGTGCAGGGGGGCTGGGGGGAGACTCCTGGGGGACCTGCTGTGCCATTTCCAATCGCCAGCTCCAGGCTGCGGAGCTGGAGGGGAGCCCTCGGAGGGCAGATGCCCGCCCCCCAGCCCCGCGCCCTTCAGAGCCAGGCACCGGGAAGGAGTGGGCCCAGCCCTGGGCACGGGCGATGCTCCCCGCTGGAGGCCAAGCTGCCGGAAACGGACTCTAATTAAAACAGAATTAATCCTCCCAGCTACCTGCTATCTGCAGGCGCACGGCGGACGCGTGCTGCTGCTAATGAATGTTATCGCGGGTTCACCGTATTTACATAAGCAGATAGGATTCACCGGCTTTGGAGGAGCTGAAGGGGAAACAAAAAAACGTTATTTACGTTAAAAATAAATTAATTGCCTTGATCCTCTCTCTTGTGTTCTAATCACAGAGTTGCAGGGGTGGCCTGGGGCGGGGCCTCCTGTGAGGAGCTGGGCGAGATGTGGAAAATCCCGCCCAGAGCTGCCGCGTGCAGGGGAGGACTGTGTCCACGGCGAGGCGGCCAGTGTGACCTTTGCCCAGCGTGACCTTATCTGCAGCTGCCGACGTGGGGTGTTTGTCACCAGTTACACCGACTCCAAACGCCACCTTCACGTCTTGAAAAGTTCCCGGCAGGTTCATGCATCCCAGTGACTGCCAGGCCCGCGAGCCACAGGGTTTTGGGTTCGATTCCCGGTCAAGGGCGTGTAACTGGGCAGCAGGTTTGATACCCCGTCCCTGTTGGGGTGCGTGCGGGCGGCAACCAATGGATGTGTCTTCCTCACACCGATGTTTCTCCCTCCCGCCCTCCCTCCCTGCTTTCCACTCTCGCTAAGAAAATCAATGGGAAAAATATCCTCAGGCGAGGATTCATAAAAATGAAGGAAGGAATCATACTGGCTGCTCTGGCGTTCGGCACATCTTGGGGAGGCTGAGTCCGGCCGGTGCCTGAGCCTCTGTGGCTTCCCTGGGGTCCTCGAGGGGCAGAGCAGCTGAGTGCGTGGCCATAGGGAGCCAGTGGGCAGGGCTGTCCCCGCAGGTCTGGCCGGGACCCGCTGGGCCGGCTCTGGGTTGGAGGCCCTGCCCCGCCTGTGGGCCTCGGTTTCCACACGGTCACACGCGCCTGGGGGCTGGGAGGTGGCCACACCGGGAGGCGCTGACCAGCCACGGGCGGGGCAGCCGCTCCAGGACCCCAGGCTCTTCACCTACCACACAGAGGAGACCTGGCCCCAAACGTCACCTGGGCCCTGAGGCCGGGGCGTGACAGGGCCTGTGTGGGCGAGAAAGGACCGTTCCTTTCAGGGGAGAAAGTCCGCCTGACTTTGAAGAGCTGTGCCTGCCACCCGCTGCCCACACAGAGAGCAGCTGCGCAGAGTCTGAAAGAGTTTCCTCCCCCCAAAGCGCTCGGGAGTGCTTCTCCCTCCGTGAATGGAGGAAAGAAATGGTGCTGAGTAGCGAGTAATTACCCAAATTGAGGCGGAAATCAGTCGTGAAAGGGAGAGAAAGGAAGAGGCCCAGCCAGGAAACGTCCCCTCCCTCGGGCCCTTCGCCTGGACCCCACCTGTTGCTCCGCCTGCCCAGCCTGCCGGCTGCCTCCAGGCTGGCCCCCAGGATTGCCACGGCCCAGGACCACGCCCTGCACCGTCCTGGGGCAGTGCCCACGGGGAGCCGTCCTGCCCTGTTCGGTGTGTAGGTGTCCCAGCTGACTTGAGGCGGGGGAGACTTCCCAGGTGAGCCGGCCCCAGCAGGTCACCCCCCACCCCCCACCCCCCGCACCTGAGGGTCTCTGGGGTCGGGCGCCACCCTCTGCAGCCTGACAGGAGCTCAGAACGCCAGGAGGTGGTTGACTAGCTGGGCAAGTTTACTCCTCACAAACGCACCGTCCGTTTAACGGGCGTGGAAAAGCCGGAAGGGGCCTGGCTTCTTCAGAGCCCGAGGCTGAGGCCCCGCAGTGCCGGGCTCTGGGCCCGTGGCGGGAGTTTAAGACGTTACTTTGTTATTGTTTTAGAGCAGGTTAGGTTTACAACACGCTTTGAGCGGAAGGTAGAGGTTTCCCAGGCGCCGGGGCCCCGCACACACACAGCCTGCCCTGTCTCTGCGTCGATACATTTCTTACGACCCATGAACCTGCGCCCACACATTGCAACCACCGAGTCGCGCTCCACAGCCGGTCCCCCTGCGGGCCGTGCTCTGTGGGTTTGGACAAATGACCAGGGACATGAACCCGCCATTACGGGAGCACGCAGGGGTCCCACAGCCCCCCAACCCTCTGCCTGGCTGTGCTGGGACCGCGGGGGCAGAGCCGGTCCAGGGCCCGCACTCAATTGGTGCTCCATAAAGGCTCGTGCCCAGCACTGTGCTTGGATTTGGGGTGGCCCTGGGCGTGTTGCCCTGCATTGCCCTGCAGGAGGCTGGGAACTGAGGCTGGGGAGGGCCCGCAGGAGCTGCCGGCAGAGCCACGGGGGGTGGGGGGGGCACAGGAGGGGTGCGGTGCTCAGCTGCGCTCACGGTGACATTTGGAAGGAGGCAGGCCTGGGCTCACTTAGCCTGTGAGTGCCGCCAGCGCCAGCGAGTGCTCCCTGGGGCCAGCGGACGCATTCGCGCCATCAGCTGGGCCGCAGAAGCTGCCAGGGAAAGTGCAGGCAGGGCTGGGGCTTCCGCGGGCGCTCACCGCGCAGCTTCCTCCTCCTGCCCCGGGGGGGTGGGGGTGGACATCCCTGGACCCTGAACACCCCTCCACACCACATGTTGGGTCAGAGCTGATATCCCAAACCTGGATATCCCCCTCCCACCAGCTGTCATTCTAGTCTTCCCTGTGACACCCCAGCCGCCTCCCTCCAAACCTGGCCGGCCTCCCCTGTGGGCCGGGTTGTGTGTGTGTGTGGGGGGGTGGGGTGGGGGGGGTGCCTGAGCGAGACACCCGGAATGGGGGGGAGTGCTCTGCTACCTGGAGGAGCAGAGGGCGGACCACTGATTAGGCTGGTCCCCAGTGCTGTGCAGCGGAGGGAGGGGGCCGAGCGGCTGGCAGGGAGATCTGTCTGACCTTTGCCTGGGCGGCCGGTCGCCTGGGCTGCGGGTGCCAGGTGCCTGGCCCGTCCAGCCCCCAGGGAGTCTTCCTCAGCTGTCGCTAAGGTTACGTGCTGATCCTGGGCCATCGGGCGGATCTCAATGGCCTGCGAGCGGCCCAGAGAACCATCGTCCGGAACGCGGCCCGACAGGCTCGCGGCCTCGAAGGCTTCCTCTGGCGTCAGTGCTGGTGAAGGGGGGGCCCTACTTC
>NW_006287955.1:461899-465459 GCF_000327345.1 Myotis davidii | reverse complement strand
GCTAAGGTTACGTGCTGATCCTGGGCCACCGGGCGGATCTCAATGGCCTGCGAGCGGCCCAGAGAACCATCGTCCGGAACGCGGCCCGACAGGCTCGCGGCCTCGAAGGCTTCCTCTGGCGTCAGTGCTGGTGAAGGGGGGGTCCTACTTCTCGCTCAGGGCGCTCAGGCGGCGCACCCCACAGTTCTCCTGGGAATAGCCGCCACGCCCTGAGTTTATTTGGTCTGAGGTTTGGGACCAGGGCCTGGCATGGTCCTCGCCCGGCCATGCTGAGCCAGGGAAACGCCAGGGCAGCCCTTCCTGTTGACCCGCCCCCTGGAGAGCCGCCCCCAGTGCCGGGCGAGGCCACGGCTGCCTTCTCTGCTGGGCGGCCACAGGGGGCCGGGACGCCTACCCCCTGGGCTCTGGCCCTGCTTCAGCCGATGGTGCGGGAGCCAGCGAGGCTTGCCAAGGGCCTGGACGTTGGGCCGTGCCCTGCCTGGCAGCCCTTGGGGACCCAGGAACTGCCACGTGTGAGTGACACTTGGCCCGGGGCCTCTGGGACCCGGGGACAGCTGGCCAGATGCCAGCCGTGGGAGTGAGGCGGGTGCATGCACCTGCACCCGTCAGCCCAGCTGGCATCGTGCGGGCCAGAGAGGACCCTGCCGGCCGGGCCCTGTCCCAACGGCCAGCCCACAGCATTGCGGACGGATAAATGACTATTGTCTGAGGTGCCTTCGTTTGGGCCGTTGTTAGGCGGCAGCAGCTAACCGGTACACGGTGCCCGATCCCCGTCACTGCTTGGAGAGCCCTCACGGTGGCAGCGTTGGGCTCCCTGTGGGGAAGTGGGAGAGAACCCACTCAGAGGCAGGAAGGCGTGGGTCGGACCCTGGGGGGCCCGCCCCCGGCCCGGGCATGTGCCTTGGGCTCCGGGGCTCCCTTCGCGGCTCCGAGGCTCGGATGGAGAACGAGGATGGAAATATGGGCTTCTTCTCAGGCTCTTTGGCGACGAAACATCCCTGAGAATTTACTGTCGTAGCCATTCCCCACAGGAAACGGGAGCGAGCGTCCTTCTAACTGGGCTGAGAACCTCCTGCCCACACCCTGCCCCCGCACGCTGCAGGACCACGTGCTGGGGGACGCTGCTCCCCCGTTATTTCTGGGAATATTCTCATTCATTGTTCAACTTGGCATTTATTGTGGACGTTCCAAGAGCAGTCACGCAAGATAAATGTGCATGTGCAGCACCCACGGCAGCTCGCCTCCCCTGGCTGCGGCTTCCATCCTCGGCCAGGGCAGGAGGCGGACGGCGGGAGCTGCCGGCCCCGGAGCCACAAGCTGCTGCCGGGAGATAAAGCCCTTGGACCGGATGTAAGCATCGCGCCCTGGGGCCCACGTGTGGCTGTGCCAGGCTGCCTGGCAATGCGGGGCCCCGGCCCCTGAGCCGTCCGTGCCACCTGGCTCACGCCCAAAGCCTTGGGCTTGTCGCTGTCACTATTGCTTTTGTGCCGTTACCTCTGGCCTCGTCTCCCTTCCTGTCCGACGGGGTGAGACACTGCTGCTTGCACTGGGCGGGCCCAGGAGCGTGGCCTTGCTGCCTGCTCTGGCTGCCCTGCCCCCTGCGCTATGGGCTCTACGATGCCCCTTGAGTGAGGCCCTGGGTGCCTCCTGCTTCCCGGGCCCTGTGCTGGGGCCACGGCGGTACTTCTAGGGAGAAGGGCCCACACGGGAGTCTGCGTTAGGGATGCGCCTCCCACTGAGGGAACTGGGGCTCGAGAGGCAGACAGTCCGGCGGTGGGCCCAGTGTTGGCAGCCGGAAGGTTCTGGGTCTCTGTGGGCCTCGCTCTGTCTCCATCACAGGGACTGTCCTGCGCCCGCAGGCGCCCACATCGGCCTGAGCGTGTGCTGGCGCCTGAGCACAATGAGGCGCGTGACTGCAGCTGGGCCCGGAGGGTGGGACAGACCGGTGTGTGCCTGTAAGTCTGGGACACGGTTCCTCTCCTTCCCAGCTGCCTCCGTGGCTCTGGTCCATCCCACACCAAGGAGGAACCCTCTGTGGCCCAATGACGGGCTCCCCGAGAGGAGAAGGTAATGCAGGGCCAGGAGGCTCACTACCTCACAGACCATCCACTGCCTTTACATCTCGCTGATCGGTGAGCAGGTCTTTCCTGAGGCTGAGCCACACTCCTCTCCCTGCCCCTGGCTCTGCCCCCGGGAGCCCCCAGAGGGCCCTGCCCCGGGCTCTCCTGTGATGAGCCTCCTCCGGGTCACCTGCCTCCAGGCGTGATCAGCTGAAGGCCCAGCCCTGACCTCGAGGAGGCTCCTGATTTCACCAGCACCTTCCTCCACCCACCCACTCTCTCAGGCTGGGGCCCGTGGTGCTGAAAATGTGCTTGTACACACACCCCCCACACAGGCACATGCTCAGACACAGACACACACATGCAAACACATTGGCATGGCACCTGCATGCAAGTACAAACACATGCACACACAGACACAGATACACACATAGACCCGGCGCACACGTGCAGGTGCACACACATGCACACGCACCTCGGTGTGGAACACAGCTCGTGGCCATGGCGAGCCCGGAGCAGCCCCAGGTGCCAGTCACGTGTGCTGCCTCCTTTGGGGGGAGGGGTCCCTGCAGCTGCCCGCCCGTCCCTTGCGGCCTGAACATTCCCCCGGGAGATGCCGCCACCGCTTGGGCCAGCTGGCTGTTCATTGGCTGCCAGGTACAGGCCGGGCCTCCTAACCTCCGGGTGGCTCTCCCAGGCCCTCGCCAGGCCCCGGCTGGCACAGGCTGGCAGCTGATGTGTTTATTTGCCCGCGGCGGGGGCGAGCTCGCAGGCTCGGCGGTAATTGGTACATTTTGTAAGCAATCATCTCCTGGCACCTTCTGCCGCAACGTGTGGGCTGCCCGTTCGCGTTAGTCACGGCCCGCGGCCAGGCCCCTGCCTGACAGCCTCGTTTCTCTCCCCGGCAGGGACGCAGCCACTCTGGCCCTTAATGGCGTGATCCGTTATCGTGGGCACGCTGCTCTCTCCTGGCACGAGGACGGAGCCAGGCCCGGCGGGCAGACCAGGGGGCGGCACCGACTCAGGGCCAGGGAGGCAAGGACTCCTCTGGGTGGAGCCCCGCGTGTCGAGCACCTGGAGTCGGTCCCTCGCAGCCAGGTGGGGCGGATGCAGGTCCCCGGACGGCCCCCTGGAAATGAGGGCGCGTCGGTCAGCACCATGGACAGCGCACGCGGGCAGGGTGGGCCGCCTGGGCGGAGGCAGGAGGCAGGACGCAGCCAGGGGCCGGGGTGTGCAGCCACTTTAGGTCTGTCCAGGCGCAGAGATGCTGGGCAGCAGCTTCCTGTCGATGACCACACCCATCCAGGGTCAAGGGCGCAGTGACCTGGGGCCAAGGGCCAGCCTCCAGTCCAAGGGGGGAAGGTGGTGGCCTCCCCGGCTCCTGGGCCTGCATGGCAGTGTGTGTGCGAGGACAAGCGGAGAGGGGGGCCCCCGCGGCCCGGAGGCACCGTGGGCAGGGGGCAGCCTCGGGGCACTCGTGGGGGGGGGCTTCCTCGGCCC
>NW_006287955.1:460465-461773 GCF_000327345.1 Myotis davidii | reverse complement strand
GGCGGCAGCTGCTCCTGGTGGGTCCTCCCCCGCACTCTGCAAGCCAAGGGCACAGCACAGGGGCAGCCGGTGGACGGGGCAGGCATGGTCGGACAGCTGCCCCCCCACCCCCCACCAGGTGCCAGGAGCTCCTGGAGGTGGTGGTCTGGGGGGGCTGCAGGGTGGGCACAGCCCCAGGGAGGGCCCAGGGCACACCTGTCCTCCCCTCCCAGCACAGCCTGCTGCCCTCGCCCGGCCATCACGGGGAGCCGCTCTGAGGACCGGTCTGGGGGACAGGCCTGCCTGGAGGGAAGACTCGCCGTGAAGCATGGAGGGGACCCCTGGGAAGATGGAGAGAAATACGACTGTCCTCTTGAAACAGCGGAGCGTCCTCGAGGGCTGTTATGCGCCCTCATAAACCAGGGCTGTCATTCTCCCTGCAGGGCAGCCGGGCGTGAGCTCTGAGTCGTCTCTGGGAGGACAGGGCCCCCCTGGAGACCTGGGAGCCCAGATGAGGGGGGTGGGCCCTGTCCCAGGAGGCCGGCCAGGGAGGGGCCGGGCCCTGAGGGGGGCAGTCTGGGGTGGGCACGGGGACAGCCGGATGCGGATCTGAGGAGGGGCCGGTGGGGATGGACGGGTGGGGGCGTGTAGGAGGAACAGCGAGCCCGCAACCCGCCTGTGCCCTGACGTGGAATTGAACCATCACCTCCTGGTTCATAGGTCAACACTCAACCACTGAGCCACGCAGGCTGGCGAGAGTGAACCCTCTTACAGTGAAAGTGGGGGTGGTGTCCTGTGAGGAAGCG
The DNA here is from genome assembly GCF_000327345.1 of Myotis davidii. Classification (NCBI taxonomy): domain Eukaryota; kingdom Metazoa; phylum Chordata; class Mammalia; order Chiroptera; family Vespertilionidae; genus Myotis; species Myotis davidii. Next base: position 460,988 of record NW_006287955.1, on the reverse strand, counting down.
GCCGGGGGCAGGGGGGTGGAGACATGCGGAGGCCCCCCCCCGCCCCCCGCCGCGCCTGGGCTTGCGGAGGCCCCCCCCCGCCCCCCGCCACGTGCTGGGCTCACCTGGTCAGCACCTCCCTCTCGCCTGCACGGGGGCTTGGAGATGGAAAATCCAGGAAGGCGCTAACACCGTCTCCAAGGACGGTCAGCGGACTATCTAGAACCTTCTGGGAGGCAATGGCCTGCCCTGATGGTAGGTGTGCTGCCCTCTGCCCCCTGCTTTTAGGGTCCCCAGGGATAAGCTGCTGAGTCACATGCTGAGTCTGCAGAGGCCCCGGGAAAAGCCAGCCTGTGGGGTGGGGTGGGGATGGGGAGAGCGGAACCAGCGGTGAACGTTACGGAGCTGGTGCCGGTCATGAACTTTAGTCGATTACGACCCATTTCCCTGGGTATTAAACTTCGCTGCCCATTTAATTCCCCTGGTCAGAGTGCTGGTGGCTCTGTCCCGGCCCCTCGGACGTGGCTGCAGGAGGCAGGTCAGT
>NW_006287955.1:451906-452897 GCF_000327345.1 Myotis davidii | reverse complement strand
CTGCCAGGCCTGCCGCGGGGTGCTGGGCTGCGTGGGCCGAGCTTGGGCCTGGAATCGTGGACGGGGGCTGGGCCTGGGGTCCTCGTGGGCCCACATGGCCTGGAGCAAGGCTGGTGACAGTGGGTCCTCAGTGCCCTGGGGAGGCCCTTTGGAGGATGAGTGGGCAGGGCCAGCGATTGGGGGGGGGGTTGGCTGTCTGTGCGCCTCAGGACATGCCAGTCTTGGAGGGAGAGAGGAGCCTCCATGGGCGGTGCCAGCCCTGAGCAGGGCGTTCCGTGATGAAGGAGGCCCAGGGGCTCATGGGATCACAGGAGACGGGTATTGAGGGATGAGTAGGAGTTTGTCAGGGAGAGAAAGGGAGAGGCCCTCAGTGGCAGAGGCACCACCGGCTCTGAGGCACCGCGTAGCCCAGAGGAGGACCAGGAGGGCCGCAGGCGTGCTGAGCGTCCATTGGGGTGGGGGCACCGGGGAGGCTTCCCGGAGGAGGTGGCTGTGATGCGAGAGCCTGAGGGCTGGGAGGGGTCGAGGTGGGTTTCCAGAACCCCCCCTGCAGGGCTGCATGAGGCACCTGGGCTCTCAGACGTCCTGGCCTGGGGACATGGCAGGTGCGGGTCCAGCCCCCTCACCTGGTTCCATCTGCAGAAACTTGATCGAATAGCAGTTGGGTCCCCGCCTGCCCTGGGCCCAGGAAGTCAGACTCCCGTCAGTTTGGGGGTGCTCATGGCCCCGTTTCACAATAAAGAGAAGGCTCCCAAAGCCAGTGACTTACTGAAGGTGCCAGCGCCCCTGGGCAGAGGCCTCTGGGCTTGAACCCAGGTCCTGGTAGCCAGCGCCCACTGCTTCTGGGAGAGGCTGAGCCCTCAGGTGAGGGGGGACTGGCTCCTTCACTGAGCTCTCGGCTCCAGCCTTGGTTTCCCCATCTGCCAGGTAGGGCCTGACACAGCTGCTCTGTGGGCTCCCTGCCAGCACCCATCTGTCCCTCACGCCCCAG
>NW_006287955.1:451550-451787 GCF_000327345.1 Myotis davidii | reverse complement strand
TTCCCTGCCAGCACCCGCCCTGGCTGCCTGCCCAGGGCTGCGTGCCCCTCGGAGGAGAGCAGGCGTGTTGGTCTCCCTCCAGGAACCAGCCCTGGGGCAAGAGAAGGCTCCGCTCCCGCTTCCAAAATCCCCGACACCCGCCCGGAGTCGTGGGTGGCAGATGGAAGCTGACAAGCCGAATAAATGGAGGCCGCTTACTTTTCAGCAGACGCCACACTACCCAGCTTGAGACCCGTT
>NW_006287955.1:448897-451123 GCF_000327345.1 Myotis davidii | reverse complement strand
GACGGCGCCGCTAGGGTCGCCTGGCTCAGCCTGACTGGCTCCCGCTGGCACCGGCCAAGCCCCCTGGGCCACCGTTCAGCCACCAAACAGGAGCAAATAAGCCGGCCTCAGCGGTCTCCCCGTGCTGTGCGCCTCCTCCTCCTCCACAGGGAGCCACCCAGGTGGAGGGAGAGGAGGGCAGGGCGCGATGCGGTCTCACTAGGCGCCTCCCAAAGCCGGTGCTGGGTGTTTGGTGGACGTTGGACGAGGGGTCCGGACACACAGGGACCTGGCCCGCAGCCCCAGCTCGGTAACTCGGTCACACCGGCCACCTGCATAGCGACCTGCATGTACCATGGCTCCCGGGGCAGAGCCTGCAGGGCAGTGGGTGGGGGGGCCTGGGTTATGGCGCCCGGGCTGCTGGGACACCAGGCAGCTCTGAGCGAGAGCGAGAGCGAGGGCGAGCTGCGTGCTGCTGTGAAGGTCGTCAGAGCATGAGGCCCAGTGAGAAGCAAAATACGGACCTGCAGGGGTGGGGGGAGGAGTGTGTCAGCATGGGCTTCTATTTACATAAACAAACAAAACATGACACAGCTGATGAGGGGACTGGGTGTGGCAGACATCTTTAAGATCACACTGGGCTTTGAACTTCAAGCTAACACCGGCCGGCTGGTGTGGCTCAGTGGATTGAGCATCGATCTGTGAACCAAGAGGTCCCGGGTTTGATTTCCAGTCAGAGCACAGGCCGGGGTTGTGGGCTCGATCCCCTGTAGGGGGCGTGCAGGAGGCAGCCGATCAGTGAGTCTCTCTCATCATTGCTGTTTCTATCTCTCTCTCCCTCTCTCTTCTTCTCTGAAATCATATATATATATATATGGCTATCATCCGGCTCATCAGAAAGTTAAAATCCCCCTTCTCTGTGTCACCCCCACCCCCCCTTCCCTGGCATCCTTTGAAGCCCAGCTCCGATGCCAGCTCCTCCCGACGCCCCGCCAGCTGTCATCACTGTCTCCCTGCGTCTCCATAACGCACGTCTATACGTTTATTAAAGCATTTATTTTGCTCAGCCTTCCACAATAGTTAGTAATTAACCTGCCTGTCTCCCCCAAATGACACGGGTGGCTTGGGGTGCCAGGCTCTGTTCCAACCCCTCCTGGCTGCAGGGCTCTCAGCCGGACCCCCACCCGGGAAGGTCTGGGAGCCAGGGACCCCCAGGCAGGGCAATAGGGTGCAGGGAACACGCAAACAGGCGCTCAGCATCCAGAACAGGAAGAACCTGGTAGCCCGGGTGGCCGAGGGCAGCCAGGGCCTGAGGGAGCCGTGCAGTGCCCATGGGAGGCCCGAGAGGCCCGGCCTCGGCCTGTGCGGGGTCCCCGCTGGGAGCCAGGAAGACGTGGTAGCACCGGCCGGCCAAGGCCAGGAAGGTGCCGGGCCCGGGTGGGTGTGGGACGGAGCTGCGCTTCTCAGAGCCTGTGTGCTCAGGCCTCCCTCCACCTTTGTCACTGCTACAGCTGGCGGGCCGTTGGTTTTGGACAAGCTGAATTTTAGGTGCCCATGAGCCCTCTGGGAGCTGGATGTCTCAGTCTGGACCCCAGAAGAGAGGGCTGGGCTGGAGACAGGACCCCCGTAGACGGGGCTGGATCAGATACCCCGCCAGGGAGGGGAGCCGCGCCTCCCGTCTCATCAGACCCTGGTGTGCCCATTCTAGAGATGGGAAAACTGAGGCGCCGGGTCTCAGGGCCTGATCCGGCCCAGGTCCACGGCCTGCACTGTGGCGGCGGCCACACGCGGGGCTCTGGGTTCGTTCCTTTCTGTGGAGCGGCCCCCGGACGGCTCGGCTTTTCGAGAATCATGATGAATTGGTTGAGAGTCTCACAAATTATCTGAACTCAGTTACCAGGAAGGAGAAGAAATGAGTCAGAGCATTTGGAGAGAATGGCAGGACGGGGCCCGGGAGGCGTTGGCAGCTCGTTTCTCCTCCCTTCCTGGCCCGGAGAGGCGGCGCCAGCTGGGAGGGTGGGAGTGACGAGGCTGCCAGTGCCGGGAGCCGGTCCAGGAGGACACGTTGGGGCTGAGTCAGGCTTCGGGGCCCCTCGAGTTCGAGTGGACAAGAACGATCGGGAGAGTGGAAGGTCCCGCCGGGCCCCCTTGTCTCCAGTGTGTAGACAGTTTCCCCTGCACGAGGGCGCTGTGGACACAGAGCTGGCCCAGGCCACCGCGTGGGACATCCAGTGGGGGTGGTGGCTG
>NW_006287955.1:446847-448646 GCF_000327345.1 Myotis davidii | reverse complement strand
CGCGAGCTCACTGGCGGGATGACGGCCGAGCCCTGGAAGTGGCCGAGTGAGAGCTCCGTGCGGAGCGCCGCGGTCAGCGCGTCTGAAGGCCCCCCGTGCCTATCATTACGGGCGACGGGGGCTCAGTCTGCCGCACGCTCATCCGCACGGACCGGCACACAGTAGGTGCTCAGATCTCACGTTCGCTGAAGGAGCAGCCCAGCCTCTCCTCCCCAGGAAGCCGGAGCGCTCGGAGCGCAGACCTGAGCCAGGCAGCCGGTCGGAGCCTCCATCCTCTGACCTGTGACGTGGGCGTGAACGGCACCCCGACGGGGGCAGCCTGGGGGGCACACCAGGCCTTCCTCTCCCCCGCGTGGCCTCAGGCGGGCTGCTCCGAGGTCCCGGTGGGCTTGGGCTGCACACAGCGCACAGCAGGCCGGCTGTCCCTCCACGATCCCCACACGCCAGCCGTGACGTCCGTCCCTCGTGCCGCCTCATCAGCAATCGAGGGCGCGGACCACGGTCCCCGAGGCCCCGGCCACCTGCTCTGTGACTCAGGGCCGTGACTGTACCTAGGCGTGAGCGGCTCTATTCCGGGCGCCTAGATGCTGCTTTGATTACACGACTCATCTCTGGGTTCCGCTATTTTGTTCACGATCTGGGCCCCCTATTCCCTGTCCCTCTGTGAGTCACGGGCTCCCCGCGTCCCGTCCCGCGGAGAAGTGTTCGGGAGCTGGGCTGCGGGGGAGGGAGGGAGGGAGGCGGGGAGGGGGCGGCGTGTGTGCCCAGGGCCAGGGCTCCATCTCCAGCACAGCCTCTGGGATGGTGGGGAGGGCCTGCCATCGCACCCGCCCGGGAGGGCAGCAGCCTGGACCGGGGACCCGACGGACCCTCTCTGGTCGGAGTGGGGGGTCTGCACCCCTGTGGCACATCAGCCCTCGGCCTGACCCCCATTCTGAGCCGTCGCCTTTTCTGTGGCGAAGTGGGCAACGTCAAGGGCCGTGCCACCATACAGAGTGGCTGTGTGAAGAGATAACTCAAAGTCACTACCGCCCGGTCGGCGTGGCTCAGGCACTGAGTGTCAACCTGTGAGCCAGGAGGTCACGGTTCGATTCCTGGTCGGGGCACAGGCCAGGGTTGTGGGCTCCGTCCGCAGTGGGGGGCGTGCGGGAGGCAGCCGATCCATGATTCTCTCTCATCACTGGTGTTTCTCTCTCCCTCTCCCTCTCCCTTCCTCTCTGGAATTCATAAAAATATTTTTTAAAATGAGCTTGGAGGCCTTGTTCAGACCAGCTCCCCTGGGAGCTGCTGGGCTTCCTTCTCAGGCCTCAGTTTCCCCCTCCTTGGCTCCGCCCCCTCAGAGGCCGGGCCACTGTCCTGGCCAATGGCCCTCCTCATCTGGGGGGCGGCGCTCCCCCTGCTGGGAGCCTTCCCCACGGACACAGGTGAACGCAGGTGGACGGAGTTGGACGCAGGTGGACGGAGGTGGACAGAGGTGGACGCAGGTGGACACAGCTCCTCATCTGGGGGGCGGCGCTCCCCCTGCTGGGAGCCTTCCCCACGGACACAGGTGAACGCAGGTGGACGGAGTTGGACGCAGGTGGACGCAGGTGGACACAGGTGGACGGAGTTGGACGCAGGTGGACCGCAGGGACCACACAGGAGCCTCGCCGGCTCCCACTCCCCTGGGTGAGGCCGCCCGGTGTCCCCTCCTTCTCCTGCCCCGTCCTGCCCCTTCACCCTCCTTCTCCGGAGGGAGACCACGCCCAGGGGACCAGACCCACAGTCAGGAATGAAGTGGCCTGAGGCCGCGGGCAGGA
>NW_006287955.1:445827-446382 GCF_000327345.1 Myotis davidii | reverse complement strand
CTCCCCACCTGCCTCCCAGTGGGCCTGGCCGGGAGGGGGGCCCTGAGACTGCCCTGCTGGAAAGTCCTCCAGATGCCAATCAGGCCTGTGCCCAGGACAGTGCACCTGGGTCTCCCGTGAGGCCCACAACTGGGTCACAGCTCAGAGCAGCCGCCTGGGCAGTGCGGGGCCGGGTGAGGGTGGGTGACAGGGGACCTGCCGGCAGGGGACAGGGGCCTGGGAGATGGGGAGGCAGGCATGGAACTGGGGGATGGGGGCTTGCCCCCCAGGACACTGCTCTAACCTCCTGGCCAGGACGCGCGCCTCTGTTCCAGAAGCTTCCAGCTGGCTGAGGGGCAGAGGCCGGGACTACCGCGGCATGTGGAGCTGTATGTGGAGCTGCGGCACGCAGGGTGGTCCACACAGAGGGCTGGGTGCTGCGGTCCTGGTGCAGGGAGTGGCCCAAGGGACACTGGGGTGGCCTTCCCGTCTGGGAGAGGGGGGCAGGGCTGTGGCTGCTCTGGTGGACGAGGCCCCTGACTGTAGCGCACACAGCCTCCTGCCACCGCCCAGCCG
>NW_006287955.1:442579-443069 GCF_000327345.1 Myotis davidii | reverse complement strand
GCCCCACCCCTTGGTTTTGAACTCGGGAATCTGGCAGATTGGATCCGTGTCCGTTGGTCGGTACTTACGTTTCCCATCTTTTCCCTGTTCCTCTTGGTCCCCGAGTCCTTCTGCCGGACGCCGGCGTCTTCGGCCACGTCCTGCCCTCGGTCTGCGGTGCTGCCGGCTCCGGCCCAGCCCGGCCCGACCGGCCACGCCTCCAAGGGGCCCGGGCCCCGCACAGGAAGCTGGCGCGGGGTGGGGGGTGGGGGGGTCCCGAAACCATTTCTCCTGGGCCGCCCTTTGTTCTGAGCCTCTCCTCAGGCAGCGACACACTTTTCCTTTTGAAGGTTAAAAACAAATTGTCAAATGTGGGCTCCGAGGCCGCGTCCCAGCACCGGTCCGCTCGCTCACCGACACACTCCTCTGTGAGGTCAGGGTGGTTGCGGATTCGCTTTCTCTTCGGACAAACTCGGTTTCAGAGTGACAGACGCCGCGCCCGCTCCTCGCG
>NW_006287955.1:432971-435666 GCF_000327345.1 Myotis davidii | reverse complement strand
TGGGAGAGGAAGGAAGAGGCAGGCACATTTCCCTCCAGCTGATCTGGGGGCGGTGTGATTTGCATATGATTTGCATGAATATGCATGCCGACTTAATAAAGGCCCTCGCTCCAGGCATTTAAGAAAATTCCAGCAAACGGATCCAGGCAAATGCCTGTGATTGTCCTGGCCCCCAAGGCAGCTTCGCTGAGGACTGTCCCCCCCTGCTAGCTGTGTCCCCTGCACGTTGTCCCCTGGGCCCCTGGGCGGGTGTCAGGAGGGGTCAGGGTGGAGTGTTCCAGTCCCTGGCCTGGCCAAGGCCCCCAGGAGCCTTGGGACTTCCCAGGGGAGGCCCCGCAGATCAGGGTGGTGGCAGAGGCCGGGCCCCCCCAGGTTGTGGCGCCCCAAGGGAGCCTCCAAGACACTCCCATCCCTGCAAACCTCCCCATTCAGGAGCCCCAGGGGGGGAGGTGTGGGCCCTTTAATTCAGATCAAAGCTGCCCTCCTGGCCCCTCCCTCCTCTCCCGCCCCCTCCCCAGCTTGGGAAGGGCCCCCCTTCCTCTGAGCCCGAATCCTGGGATCCCTCCCACCCTTCACCACCTTGTCTTGTCAATTTTACCCCCAAAATAGCTCTGGCACTTCACACTGTGAAGCTGATCACACCACCCTCCAAAAAACAAAAAAACCAGAAAACAAAAACACAACAGCAAACACCCAGACAGCCAGCGGCTCTCGCGGCTCCCGGAACAAAGACAGAGCCACTCACGCCCCGCAAGCCTCCCGCGGCTCCTGCCACCTCCCCTCCTCGCCCAGGCGGCCGCTTCCTGCCTTCCTGAGGTGTTTGCACCTGCTGTTCCCACTGGCTCCCATGCTGTTCCCTCTGCTCTGCCCCTGCAGTGCCCAGCCCAGGCCCTGCCCCGCTGGGCCCGACCCCCTCAGAACTGCTTCTGGCACCTGCCCTCCTCCCTCCGACAGCCCTGGGCGTGGTTGACCAGCGGGTCTGCAGTTTTGCTCTATTCCAGTCTCCTCTGTGGACATGGAGCTCCACAGGGAGGGCCCGTGAACTGCCTTTTGATCTCCCTGGTGCCGGCACATAGTAGGTGCTCTGAATGAATGGATGAGTGAAGGACTAATACCCCATTTCTCCCTCTTGTGTCAGACAGCCACACGGAGGTGGGCTTCCTTACGTCAGGGCTGCGTCTCTCCTCCCACGGTGGCCCCACTATGCAGAGCACACAGTAGGGCCAGCCCAGGCGGAAAGGGAGCCCCTGCAGACAGTCTGCCGCAGACAGGAATACGGCCGCAGCAGCGCTTCCTGCCTGGGCAGTGCTTTTAGGGGCGTTTGTTCTGCGCTGTGGTTGCCATTCTGTCCCGTCGGTCCCTGACCCGGCCGTGCTGGCAGGTGACGCTGCTCCAAAGAGACGCGCCCCATGGGATGGTGCCTCGTGGGGCTGGCCTGGCGGGGGGCTGGCCTGGCGGGGGCAGGCAGGCTTCCTGTGGGTGTCTGCTCCTGGTGGCTGTGCCAGCCTCGGGCGGCTACCGCTGGGACCAATGGACCCGTGGCTGCAGGTGGCACTGGCCCGTTTCGCCAGAAGGACACAGAGCCAGGGCCGGCGGCCTCCGCCTTCAGTATCGGCGAGTGAGTCCCGAGCCGCGGGAGGTTCTGGGTGAGTGTGGTGACGCTCAGGGCAGGGGTGCCTTTTCTGGAAGGATGAGGACATCCAAAAAGGCCCACCCAGGCCCCAGCCAGGCCTCGGTGAGCCGAGGTCCGGCAACCGGACAGGAGGAGGGTGCGGAGGCGGGCTGCGGCGGCTGGACCCGCTGGAATGACCACGCTGCCGCCCGGGTGTCCCCTCTCGGCGGCCTTTCCCTGCGAGGCTGGCCTTCCAGGTCAGATGCAGACCGGAAGAGGGGTGCTGGGCGGCAGAGCCCTGCTTCCAGCCTCCTGCCTCCGGCACCTGCTGTCGGGAGGCCATCTCTGAACCTCAAATGGAAAGGGCCACCTTTGACGGCAGTGGTTTAGGTCGAGGTCGAGGTCAGGGGTCGTTGACCCTTTCCTGCAAAGGTTCCGACGACACATAGTTTAGGCTTTGAGGCACAGATCAATGAATGGGCGTCTTTGTTATGAAAGCAGACGGTGGGCTGCAGGCTGCTGACCCGTGGTCAGAGGGGGCAGGAAACGCCTTTGCAAACGCTGAAATCCCGGAGCAATAAACACCACCCCGAGGTGGCCTCGCTATGACCTTGTGAGCAGCACCGGCCAGTTTCTCTCGTGAACAAACTCATCCGTGGGGGGAGGACCAGGGAGGGCTTCTTGGAGGAGGCGACATCTGAGCTTCCTGGAAACACAGGAAGGTACACTGCAGGCTGGCGGGGAGACGGGGACTCCCACTGAAGAAATGCTTGGTGCTGAAGGCAGTCCGCAGAGGGGAAGGGGCTGCGATTCATAAATTCAGGGGCGGGCAGCTGTCAGAGCCCCTGAAGCCAAGACGAATGTGCCTCGCGCCCAGCGCCGCCCACTCGCCCTGAGCAATGGTGATTTATGACGGCCGAGAAGTTTTTTTTAAGCTGGTGGTTTTCAGAGAAAAAGGAAAGGTCAGAGCGATTAGGCCCCACACATCTTATCTTGTTCTCGGCAGCCGGCAATTCCCAAGGCACGCGGCGGCCCGATGGGTGTGTGGGCTGCGGGGTGGACGCTCAGACCCACGAGGTGACC
>NW_006287955.1:431498-432703 GCF_000327345.1 Myotis davidii | reverse complement strand
TGGCTTGCCCGCCCCGAGGGGCAGGAGGAGACGAGATAGCTGTCACAGCCTCCCCATAAAAATGTCTCCGTGGTCCGCCTGGGCCCGGAATCGAGTGGAAAGCTGCAGCTACTGATGTTGGCACAAAAGAGCCCTTGGCAGGAGGCGGGAGGCTGCTCAGTGGGCTCCGTGCGCGTTTGGGTGCGTCGTATTGATCTCCGCGCTGAAGGGCGCTCTCACGGCTCAGAATAGACATCCAGGCGGTGGGACCCGGACGGACGCGATTGAAGGGGAGGTTGACGCAGCCCTTCATCAAACCCCTAAAGCCAGGCCCTGCGCCTTGCAGCCCCGCCCCCCACCCAGTGACCGCCTCCGCTTTAGCCGGGAAAGGCACTCGGACGATGGCTGGTCCGGCTTTGCCCTTTCTCCGTGGCCGCCTGTGGTGGGAGAGAGAGCGTGGCGCCTCCACACAGAGCTGCCCCAGGAGCCCGCGGGGCTCACCCTTCCCTCATTGGGCGGTCGTCTCCCAGGTTGTCTGGGGCAGCTGGCCACTCGGGGTCCCCTCCCTGCCCGCCTCCTGGGGTGCAGGGTCGCCTTTGTGGAGCCCCCCTTGGGGAGGCACCTGGATGGGAGAAACTCCCAAGTGGATTTAGGTCCCAGGACCCTCATCCTTTGGTGGGAAACACACCCGTCCTGCTGGGTGGGCCGCTGCTGCCAGAGACCCGCGAGCCCGACTGGCAGCTCCTGCCCCTGCTGCCCGCGTCCCTGGCGGCAGTGCCCAGGCCTCGCGGGGAAGAGGCCGCTGGGCGCTGGGCTGCCGGCTGGTGTGCACTGTCCACTCACGAAGCCCTGCCCGGCCTTCCTGCCGCCAGAGCCCCGGCTCCCCTGCCTGCAGCCCGCGGCCTCCACCAGAGCCTCGAGAGCCAGCGGGGAGCCCGGGGAAAGGGCGGGGGCAGGGGAAGGCGCTGGAGGCAGCAGGAAGCAGGGCAGAGGCTGAACCAGTGGGGGGTGGGCGCTAGGGGAGTGGGGGGAGAGAAAGGTGGGTGCTGGCCCTGCTGAGCCCACAGCTGGGGGGAGCTGGGGTGCAAGGGCCTCTTTGGGGGCCCTCCCAACCCCTCACCGCGGCCTCTCTCTCCGGCTCTCAGAGCCCTTCGGAGGGTAATTATCCCGTCAGCTGGGACTGTATTCTGAGCAGATGCAGCGAGAAGTGAGTTTTTCCGGAGTCG
>NW_006287955.1:429460-431380 GCF_000327345.1 Myotis davidii | reverse complement strand
CAAGGCCGGGCTTTGGTGCCGTGGCCTCGGGTCCCTGGGTCCCTCCGGCCCTGGGCCCAGGTCTCGGTGGAGCAGGGGCCTCGGCGGGTCCCTGAGCCCTCGTTCCAGAAGCTGCCAGAGCAGAGCCGGCAGGTGAGCGCCGCCCCCAGGGTCCAGCGGTGAGACCCGAGACCAAGCCTGGCCGGGCTGCAGCCTCCTGCCCTCGGGGACCCTGAGCTAGTGAATGGGGTTGTGTCCGGCCACTGTGTGCTGCGAGCTCGATAAGCGGGGATGGAGACCCACGCAGGCCACGTGGGGCGAAGGCGGGTGTGGGTGCGCGTGGCCAGCAGGGAGGGGAGTCCAACTCAGCCAGGCCCCCCAGCCGGCAGGTGCATGAGGGAGCTGCACTGCTGGGCTTGGCTGCTCCGTCTGTCCTTCCTTCCTTCCTTCCTTCCTTCCTTCCTTCCTTCCTTCCTTCCTTCCTTTCTCTCTCTTCTCCCTAGCGGCTGCCAGCTGGGTCCTCCCTTCGTTCCACGCTGCCCCCTGGTGGTCAGCACACGTCATGGAGAGCGATCAAACTCCCAGTTGGTCGAACTCCCTCGGGGACGCTTTGCATATTAGGCTTTTATATATATATATAGAGATTTTTACTGATTTCCAAGAGGAAGAGAGAGGGAGAGAGAGAGAGAGAATGATGATGAGAGCGAATCATGGACGGGCCGCCTCCTGCACGCTCACCACTGGGGACGGAGCCGGAAACCCGGGCCTGTGCCCTGACGGGACTCGAACTGTGCCCTGGTTCACAGGTGGACACTCAACCTCTGAGCCACACGGGCAGAGAGGGATGCCCTTCGCTTGGGCGTCGGGAGCCAAGCCTCTGAGATGGTTGCTTTGAGCCCCAGAGGCCGTTCCCACCCACGGAGCCTGCGTCCTGCCTGCACCCGGCCGGCTTCCCAGGTTCCAGCGGTGGCCCGGCCCCCCCCACCTCACCCCCGCTCTGCTTCCGTCGCGGCCTCTCTCAGATGTTCTCCCTGCCAGGGGGAGGCCTGCCATCTCATCGGAACAGAGCGATTGGCGTTGGCGGACCCGCAGCTCTAGGCACCGCAGCTGAGAGCGGAGCTGGGCGCGGGGGACCCTGGGCCTGGCCGGAGGGAGGCGGGTGCTGCGGTCACGGGGAGGTGTCCCGGGTGCAGAGGCGTCATTGAGAGCACGCCGGGGCGTGTCAGGAGGCCCACCCCACCCGCCAGAGGGTGAGAGCAGGGGAGTGTGGGGGGAAGCCCCGTCCTGTGTCCACCTTCTGCCCCCGACCTGCCCCCTACTGGACACCGAGGCCTGTACCTACTCAGCAGCGGGGAGGGGAGGGAGGGAGAAGAGGCTGCCCGATGGCGGGGGGCTGGCATTAGGGGCGATGCTGCCTCAGGCTCTGCCAGCCTCCGTGCCTCCCTGGGCTCTCCAGCGGCCTGAGCTGAGAGGCCCGCAGCCTCGCGGGGCCAGGGGAGCGGTGGGGAGGGTAGGGTGAGAGGGGTTCCGAGGCCGCCCTCCGAGCCTGGGCACCTGAACCTGCCCGCCTCCTGCTTCCTGCCCTGTTTGCTCCTCACAGGGTGTGGACAGGCAGCCCTGTGACCAGCGGGGTGGGCACCTGAGCCCCAGGGGGGGTGTTTTGTAGATTTTAATTCTTTAAAAATATTTTATGTATACATATGCTCCTCTTATGAGTCTTGATAGTATTATTTACTTACAAGATGCCAGCTGCATGAATTCATGCACATTGAAAGGAAATTAATTAGAAGAAATATTTTAATATCACTATTCGCCCTTTCTCTATAATAGAAGTGTCAATCAAATTCAAGATCAGCAATGACAGATAGAAACACATGCGACTGATGCCAGTGAGAGCCGTATTTTATAGAGAGGAAATCCAGGCACAGAGACTCAAGGTAA
>NW_006287955.1:427417-429059 GCF_000327345.1 Myotis davidii | reverse complement strand
TCCCCGTGCCATCTGGGAAGCAGGGCTCTGTGGTGAGAAAACGGAAGATTAGATAATAATTTAATTTAGTTCAGGTTCTGATTGTCTGGGGAACTTCTTACACACGAATATTAATTTATTTCCACGTGGGGCCGGTCCTGCTAATTCCAACCGCTCCCAGTGCTCCCAGCGCAGATCTCGGGGGTCAGATAATACACCCAGTGCCGGCACCGGGGGAGGCGAGGGCAGGGCCATATCGGCTGGGAAGGAGGCTCCGCCCTTGCTGCCCCCACCCCTCCCTGTGACCTTGACCTTGACCTTGGCTAGAGGAGGGCCACTGTCATGAATCCCACCGTGATGTCACTCCTGCACCCTCAGGTCCACTTCTGGGGCGCCTGCCCCTCCTCCCCAGTGGCCACAACCCACAGTACATGTCTGACCCCGTCACCGCTGGGTTCCTGCCTGTCGCAGGCACCAGGGAACCTGACCTGCCGCTCCCCTCACCGCGTCAGCGTCACTGTCCCCGTCATCGTCACCGAGTCCCCTGGGTCCTCTCGGTCACAGCTCTCCCCACCCCAACCCGTCTGACCAACCCTGGGCCGGGCCTGGAACACGCACATGAGGGCCCTGCGTCACCGCTTTTAAGAATGGTGCTGCCTCCTCTCCTCTCCCCTCCCTTCCCAGCCCTGCTGCCTCAGGTCCAGGCAGGCGGCGCTTGGTCTTTTCCAGCTGGAATTGCTGGTCCTGCAGCCAGAGCCAGGCGGGCACAGGTGTCTGCTCAGCACTGGCTCCTGGATGGATGGGCCTGAGGGAGGATGGGGGCGGGGGCGGTTAGAGAGACAAACACATGGATGGGTCTGAGTAGGTGGGAGGTGGGTGGGCAGGTGCATGGATGGATGAAAAGATGTGAACAGATTGGTAGAGGGCTGAGAAGATGGATGGATGAATGGTGGATGGATGGGATGGATGGATGGGTGGGTAGATGGGTGGATGGATGGGTGGGTGGGTGGATGGATGGATGGATGGGTGGGTAGATGGGTGGATATGGATGGTGGATGGGTGGATGGATGGTGGGTGGGTGGATGAATGATGGATGATGGAGGAATACGGGGTGGGGATGGATGGGTGGGTGGGTTTGTGGGACGATGAATGGGTAGATACATGGATGGGTGGGTGATGGAAGGTCTGTAGGAGGATGGATAGGTGGGTGGGTTAAGGACTCATGGTGGATGGGCACATACAGGTGCGGGGATGGGTAGGTGGGTCGGTGGGTGGGAGGTGGACGGGTAGATGGGCCTTCACGCCTTGTGGACGCTGGGAGCGGAGGGCTGGAAGGATGCGTGGGTGAGTGAACAGCTGGGCGTGGGGGCCGGAGGACGGTTGGGCCAATGGGTCGATGGGTGGTGAGTGGATGGAGGACGGCTGCCGCCTTCCCAGTGCTTCCTCCCCTGTTAGCAATCAGGTGTTTGGTGGGTCAGGCACCTGGCAAAGCCCCGGCCTGAACGCTCACCCTGTCGCTGTGTGACCTTGGGCAGGTCACGCACCCTCTCTGATCTCAGTCCACTGTCTGCAACATGAAGGGGTTGGAATCAGTGCCCCTCCGTCTCCTCGCTTCGGGAAAGTCCGAGGTGTGTCCTGCCCTCTGTGCTCCCTGCCCCGCCCC
>NW_006287955.1:425344-426709 GCF_000327345.1 Myotis davidii | reverse complement strand
AGGCCTCACCAGGAGGGACACCTGGGCTCTGCTTATGGGGGGCACCTGGCTCGTCAGGTTCACCCGGGCGGAAAGTAGGAGGGAGGTTGCAGGGGTGGGAGCTGCGGGGGGAGTCGGGGGTGTTTAATGGGGATGAGTCTTTTGGGAAGATGAGAAAGCTCAGGAGATGGCACCACAGTGTGAATGTGCCCCAGGCCACTGAGCAGTGCGCTTAGTCATGGGTAAGGGGGCACGTGTTACCGTTATGTGTCGTTTCACAACTTTTGTTCAAGCCCCACGTGGCCACCGAGCTGGACAGAGAGGCAGAGAGATTGTCATCGCAGAAGGAAAGGCTGGTCTGTCCCGTCCTGCGCCACTACCGTGGGGAGAAGGCCGCCCAGCGGGTCCGGGCGGGTCTGCCTGCTGGGCTCCTCTTCTTCCCAGATGGGGCCCTGAAGGCGGGGCCCTGCCTCCCCCCTCTGGCTGGCAGGGTCTGAAGGCGGGGCCCTGCCCCCACTCCAAATTCCTGGCTCCATGGGGACTGGGGCCCTGTCATTTCTATCAAACCCAGAAATGAGGTGTTGCTTCTAGAAGAAGTCCCCTCCCCCTCTGGCTCCTAATTAAAAAAAAAACCACTTTCCACTTCCCGTGAGTAAATCTGCCCCCGCTCTGGTCTCTTGGTTTGATGAGAGCAGTCGCTTCTCAGCTTGGAAACACACAAGTTGAAGGAGGAAGACAAAAAAGAAAAGAAAAAAGGATGAAAACTCCATCTCGCAGCTGTGCTGACGGCAGCTTTCCTTATCTCCCGGCCGCAGCCCCGGGTCTGTGGCGGCCTCACAGCCCGCAGGTCTGTGCTGTGCAGAACAGGGCAGCCTGGCAGGGACTGGGGCGATGCTGCCTCACTCTCCTCCCCAGGCCTCTCCTGCCTCCCCAGGCCCCGCCCTTCTCCCCAGGCCCCGCCCCCAAAGGTAGTCACTGCCATTCAAAGACAGGGGCCTGGTGAGGCTGCAGCTGGAATCAGAGGCCGGAGGGACCAATGTGGCCCAAGTGTCCGTCCAGGCACCGAGCACGTGTGACCCACGTGGACCTGCCAGGAGCTCTGCGGGGTGAGCCTGACAGCCCCATTTACAGATGGGGAAACTGAGGCCCCGAGGGAGGGCGGGAGTGAGAAGGACGGGAACCTGGGCCTTCGCTTTCCTCTTGGTGAGCGGGTGGGTAGGTGCTGCCAAAACACAGAGGCCACTTGAGCCGGGAGAGGGGCCAGGGCCAGCGCCGCTTGTGGCAGGAGGGGCTGCGGACAGAGGGGCTCCTTCACCACCGCCCCCACGGCCGCCCCTGAGCACTTAGCGTCTCGGGCCTCCTCAGGCAAGTTGCTGAAATTCCACA
>NW_006287955.1:424939-425198 GCF_000327345.1 Myotis davidii | reverse complement strand
GGCTTTGCCGGGGTCAGCGGCCGGGTGCCGGGATCGGCAGGCCGGGTGTCGGGGTCAGCAGGCGTTGGAAGGCCGGGTGCTAGGGCTGGCAGGCCAGTGCCCGGCTCAGGGGATCCGAGTGCCACTCCTCACTCTGCTCCAGCTCGAGGAGTTCAATCAGAAAGAAAATCCCTGAGGGGCCGCTCGCTGCTGCTCGGAGAGGCTGCGGTGCTCGGGGCCGGGCATGGAGGGCCATTACCTGAGCTGGAGGACGGGCTGG
>NW_006287955.1:423678-424338 GCF_000327345.1 Myotis davidii | reverse complement strand
CTGGCTGCCCAGTAGACACAGCCCAGGGCCCAGGCCACTCTTGGGCGAGCGGGGAGGCCAGGTGGACGGGTGGACGGGTGGACACAGGATCCCCCCAGTGACGGTCAGAGGGCCAGTGCCCAGAAAGTGGAGGTCTCCCATCAGGGTGAGCCCCCAGTGGGGGGGTGTCCCCCGCCTGTCCCCCTCACACAGCAGCCGGCCGACCCCACCCGGCAGCCTGGAGCGGAGCCTTGCTCGGGGTGGGCGATGGGGCTGGGAGCAGGGGGTGGGGTGTCAACTGGACAGAGAGTCTTTGACCTGAGAGCGAGGCTGTGGGCACGGGGGCGGTGGCACCTGGGCGGAGAGGACCGCGGGGCGTGGACGCCAGCCCAGGCTCTGCTCTGTGGCTCCTGCAAGTCTGTGCGTCTCTGAGTTCGGATCCTGATGGCTCCATGGGGGTCACAGACATCCCAGGGGCCGGGAGGGGCTGAGTCGTGGCTCCCGGTCCCGAGGACTCCGCCTGCGCTGGTTTCACCCACGGACTGGCTGTGGCTTTCCACGTCGCTTCTCGCTGGTCTAAAAACTTCCGCCTTCCGCTTGCTTTGTTTCTCCTCCTTTCAGTCTGAACACCACCCCGGCAGCACACGGGGCGCTTTGTCTGGGGACCGTGGAAGCGACACA
>NW_006287955.1:422518-423532 GCF_000327345.1 Myotis davidii | reverse complement strand
CCGCCGCCCGGCTGGGCCTCACTGCACCGGCCCCCAGACGGACCGTCTGTGGTGCTGGCACTGGGGGTGGTCAGGACCCGGGTCCTGAGCTCAGTGGAGGCGGCAACATGGCAACTTCATTCTTCTCCTCAAAGACGGTTTTACTGAAATGGAAGCATGGACGGCTCGCTCCCCGCGTCCCCGGCGGCTCCTCAGATGCCGCGTCAGCACCCTGTGCGGTTCTTCCCGGTCCTTCTCCCGCCTCCAGCAGGCACAGGCCCCGCCTGCCCTTTTCTGTACAAAAGGAATCGCAGCTCGCCCGACGCACTGATCTGCCGCGCGCCACGCTCACTTACGGCTATAAACTAGGCTCGTTCCCGTGTCACCCCACGGAGGGCCCCTCATTTCTCAGAATCATTTCACAGAGCGTCGCCGGGAGAGGAGGCGTGCAGATCGCCGGCCCCTTCGCCCCGGGGAGGAGAGGGCTCCCTGAGAGCGCCCAGCGGGTCCCCGGGGCTCAGAGTCCCCGGGTGAATTCACAAATGGTTTCTGCACGATTTTTGTGAAAATTGCTTTCAGCCCGGCCAGTGTGGCTCAGGGGTTGAGTGTCCATCCATGAACCAACAGGTCACCCGTTCGATTCCCCATCAGGGCACATGTCTGGGTGCGGGCTCCATCCCCGGTGGGGGCCGTGCAGGAGGCCGCCGATCCTGATTCTCTCATCGTGGATGTTTCTGTCTCTCCCTCCCTTCCTCTCTGACATCAATAAACACGTATTTTAAAAAAGGAGTCGGTTCTCTTGCACCCTCGCCACCCCTTGGTTTTGAACTCGGGAATCTGGCAGATTGGATCCGTGTCCGTTGGTCGGTACTTACGTTTCCCATCTTTTCCCTGTTCCTCTTGGTCCCCGAGTCCTTCTGCCGGACGCCGGCGTCTTCGGCCACGTCCTGCCCTCGGTCTGCGGTGCTGCCGGCTCCGGCCCAGCCCGGCCCGACCGGCCACGCCTCCCCGGGGCCCGGGCCCCGCACAGGAAGC
>NW_006287955.1:420492-422192 GCF_000327345.1 Myotis davidii | reverse complement strand
GTCCGGAGTGGGAATCGCTGTGCGGCCGCTGCCCTGAGCTCACGGAGACTGGCCCCTTCCGGCCGCCATGCCAGCACCTGGGGTGGCGCTGGGCTCACTGGCTTCGTCCGCCTCTCATTTTCGGCGATGGTTGTGAGAATGGGGTCCTGTCGTGTCCTTACTCAGACGTAGCCTGGGATCCAGTCTCCCCTCAGCCCATCCCCCTCCCCCGTCCAGACTCTGTTCCCTCCCTCAGCTTCGGGTTTTTTTCTCCCCGAATGTCTGCTCTGAAGCTGCAGCGTCGGTGATGCAGGCGGTGATGGCGCTCCTTCCTGCTGCTGGCCGGCTCCGGGGTCTCGGGCCAAAGGCACGTCTCTGCCACTGGCCCCCCTGCTTCTCTGTAAGGACAGATCCCTGATCTCACTCTGCTCCCGCACCCGCACCCCTCCGTCCCGGCACCAGGGCTGGCGGCATCTCAGAGGCTCATGTACTTGTGGGTGGATGTGCGCAGGTCATGCTGGAGGTGCGGGGAGACCTGAGCTCCTGGGGGCGGCCAGGAAGGTTTTAGAGACGGGGGAGCTTGGGCAGAGGCGTGAAGGATGCGGGGTGGGGGAGGGGGGTCCCCGTGCTGGCCCCGAGCCTGGGCCGGGCTCCACGCCACCGCAGGGGTGGTCGGAGGTCTGCACAGGGCACCAGTCCCCGACGGTTCCCGGCAGGAGCAGGAAGGGGAAGAGTCCCCAGGGCAGGACTGTGTGCCACTCAGACCCCGAGCTCTGCGGTGACCGGGTCCCCGCGTGGCGCAGGTGGCAGGTTGTGTGCCTCCAAGCCCCCCCTGGGAGGCCGGGCATCCCCGGCAGACGCAGCTGCTCTGCTGGGAACCGGGGATCTGGGGTCCGCTCCAGGGACGTGCGGACACCTGGCTTTTCCCGTACGGGGGACCCTGCTCCTCAGTCGGCAGCAGGATGAGCCCCTGGGGCCCCGGGGACGTGCCTTCCACACCTGCAGCTCCGCGCGTGTGTGCAAACACCCCATTGCATCTGATTACAAACCATTAGTGCAATTAGGGCAGCCCCTCCTCGCTCTGGGCGCGCCAGCTGCGAGGGGCCAGGGATGGAATAGCAAACAGCTTCCCGCCCGGCGGCATCTGCGCTGGGGGCTCGGGGACCCAGGAACCCCGGTGCCTGAACTTGGGGCCTGGGCTCGGGCTGTCCCAGGGCGGGGGACTGCGCCCCTGGAGAGAAGTCAGCTGGGCCCACCGGGGCATGGAGACGGGGCATGGCTGCCTCTGGCCCTCACGGGGCGCCTGCTCAGGCTCTGCTGTCCCACCCCCTGTGCGCTGCTCTCTTTCATCGCGGCCTGCAGCCTGCAGCCGCCTTTTAAGCCCCAGCCCTCGGCCGCCTCTGGCCCCGTCGCCCCCTGGAAGCCCGAGTCGGAGAGACCCCACGTGTCATCCCCTGACCTTCCCCGCTGAGCGGGCCCAGCCTGCGGACTTCAAAGGGCGGGAGGAAGGAGAGGCCGCTGGCTGTTCCGGGAGCTGGGAGTGCGCGTGGGGTTCTTCAGGGCCCCTGCCCGCCCCGCCCCGCGGGCACTCCCTGCGCAGCCGCGTCCTGAGCAGCCATTGGGGCTTTCACGACCGTGTGGGCCCAATTCTGAGACCTGCACCCCCAATTTCAACTGCCCTGAAGCTGGGGCGCATCCTCTGGGCGCCGGGGTCCAGTGGC
>NW_006287955.1:418969-420394 GCF_000327345.1 Myotis davidii | reverse complement strand
GTCGGGGAGGGGACCAGCAGGTCAGGCCCCGGTGGATGCTCTGCTGCTGCCGCGCTGACAGGCTGCGTTCGGAAGCAGGGCCCGGTTTCACTCTGCGCTGGGCCCTGCACATCACACGCCGGTTCCGGTCCCCCACCCCCGACAGCTCCCTGGGGGGCCGGGAGCAGGGCCAGGTGCAATGCAGGCTGTGGGTCCAGACCTGCCTCTGGGCCGTCACGCAGATGCGTCGTGGCCTTGACTGCGGGGTCTGGGCTTCTCGGTGCCTCGGGTGGGGCTGGGGTCAGGGAGCAGCGGGCACTGTCGCTGTGGCTGCCCGCACGCCTCGCTGGGCTCGCGCTGGGAAGCACGCATTGTGCTTCTTTATTAAAACGCTTCATCAGGGGAAAATGCACACCCACGAAGGAGGCGGAGGACGCGGTCCCGGGCGGCTGGATGCTTCCTCAGGCTCAGGCTGGCAGCTCTGCGGGGCCTCCTCTCTGCCTCAGTTTCCCCGTGGTGCTCGGTCCGTGGAAGGCCCAGGGCCCAATGTTCCGGAGCAACGGTCGCTGGGAAGGCGCCCGCAGACCTAGCGTAGCCCAGGCCTCGTGTCACGGCTTTGCCCCCAGCAGCCCAGGTAGGTCCCCACGGCCTGGGAGGCGGGGCTGGAACTCCTCCGTTTGCAGCACAGAGAGGCTGCCCGGGAGCCCGCGGGGCACACCTGGCTGGCATGGCCCCTCAGGGAGACCCACAGACGATGCCTGAGTGCCACTCGCCACCCACATCCACGGGCGCATGGCGTTAAGAGAATAGACCTCACATTGGTTCCAGCAGAAAGCTGACGGATGTTCTACTGAGACCCGCCCCTAAGCCCCCCAAACCCGGCCTTCAAACCCCCAAACAGAAGCCTAGCTCGGGCTCTGCCCCAGGAGCAGGCCTGCACCCCCACACCCCTCCCCCACAGGCTGCACCTCCTAACCTCTGAGGGACCCCACGAGGCTGTCACAGGGCAGCAATGGGCTCACCCCAACCCTGTACCCGAGGGTCTGCGGTGGGAGAGGAGAGCAATAGCGGCTGACGCTGGTCCTGCGCGTCCCTCCCGGGGTCCCTTCTCAGCCATCGTCCCCCTGAGCTCCATAGGCAGGGACGCCCCCAGGCCGGCTTCGCAGCGAGGAGGAAGCTCAGAGCGTGCGCGGCACCTCTCCTGCCCCAAGCCCCCGGGCCCACCATCCTCCCCCGCGACCCTCTGACCACCATCACTCCGTCCTGGGCACTGAGCTGGCCAGGTGGCTCTCCCTGCCTCAGTCTCCCCTCTTTACATGGAGGGCAGCCACCTCTGTGAGGAGCATGTGGGGTGAGGAATGCTCGCAGGCATGACGAAGGGTGTCACCCCCGTTCTCCGAGGGGAGGGCTGACCCCCAGGAGGTCTGACTGTCCCTGGAGGCCTGG
>NW_006287955.1:417364-418946 GCF_000327345.1 Myotis davidii | reverse complement strand
CTTGGGTCCCGTGGCTGTGCCTGCAGCCGGCCCGACGCCGGGGACAGGGCGGCCTCCTGCAGCCACCAACTGCCCCTGTTTCTGGGCCTGCGCTCCAGCCCGGGAGAGAGGGTGGAGGGGCCTGGCCTGCTCTGGGGAGTGGGGTGCCCTGTAAGGTTACGGGCTGCATCAGCCACAGCTCTGAGTTCTCAGGGTTCAGAGCTGTGTCCCCACTTCCCAGGGGTCCTGCAGGCAGCTCCCCCTCACGGAGCAGAGGCTGGGAGGCTGCGGGGGGCGGAGGAGGGAAGGCGGGCGTGTGGGGCCAGGAGGGAGGTGCCTTCCGGGAGCCTGTGGTCTGCAGGGCAAGTGGTGTCCACGGTCCCGTGTCAGTCCTCCGCCTCCTTCACAGCCTGTGCCCCTCCAGGTACTCAGGTCACCGAACCCTGGGCCCGTGTGCCTGTGTGTGCCAGGGAGCATGTGTAAGCACACAGATGTGTGCCTGTGTGCATGTTTTGTGTGTGTGTTTGCATTCAAGCATGTCTGTGTGCACATGTGTGTGTGCACTTGTGTGTGTGTGTATGTGTGTGTGTGTGTGTGTATGTGTAAGTATGTGTGTGTGAGTGTGTGTATGTGTGTGTGAGTGTGAGTGTGTGTGAGTGTGTGTGAGTGTGTATGTGAGTGTGAATGTGTGTGTGTGTGTGTGTGTGTGTGTGTGTGTTGGCGCGGAGAGGAACTGGGGACTGATGCTAAAGAGAAAATTCACTGAGTACAAGTGTGTTCCCAGATGACCAGGGTCCTGGAGGAATGTAAGATTTGGCCACGCTCCTCCCTTTCCGGAATATTCTATGCATACTCCTATTCAGAGGCATGAGGCCTGGATAAAATGGTCTTGGGACTTTTCCTTCCCTCGAAACTGTTTTGTGTCTGTCTGCTGAATCCAGCTTTTAAGCCGAGGAGAGCTTCCCAGGTGCCTAACAGCTTTGGGGCACTCAGGAAATGTTAAATAACCATTATCATCAATTGTAGCATAAAGGAGTAAACCACATGAAATTTCATTTTCCTGCCTGCTACCATGATCAAAAAGACAAAGCAAACGAGGTTATCTCCTCCCTGGCCAGAGACAATCTCATTGCCTCTGCTCCATCGACCACAATGTATGTGTGAGAGTGTGAGTATGTGTGTGAGTGTGTGTGTGAGTGTGTGTGTGTATGTGAGTGTGAATGTGTGAGTGTGAATGTGTGTATGTGAGTGTGTATGTGTGTGTGAGTGTGTGTGAGTGTGTATGTGAGTGTGTGAGTGTGTGTGGTCCGTTCCCCCCGGGTGTGAACTCCAGGACAGTTTTCACCCAGGATTGCTTTTCTTTGTTTCCACCCCTTTGACTGTCACACCAGCATGAGCTCCAAGAAGCTGTTAAATAAAAATTCCGAAAGGAAAATGGACAAAACACCACGCGCGGACTCACCGGGAAGGAACTGGAAGCCGTGCAGCCACGCGGCCCTGCCTCCGAGCCCCATCCCGTCCCCGGTGTCTCCCTCCGTGGCTTCCCCGCTGGCTGGAGGGGCTGCGTGGTCTGGGACCAGGCCCCCCCTGCGGTCGGGGTGTC
>NW_006287955.1:416118-417089 GCF_000327345.1 Myotis davidii | reverse complement strand
CGGGGGTCGGGGGGTGAGGGTGGGAGGGACGGTGCTGCCTGCGAGGCGGCCATGGGCCCGTGGCCACAGGCACTTCGTGACTCTCTCCCACCCCTGCAGCTGCCTCCGCTCTCCAGAGGAGACGAAGATATAGAAGCTTAAAAACCGATTCACCACCAGCTTAATGGCTCCAGGGGATGAGTTGTCCGTAATTTTCCTCCGGTTCATCATTCCTCCAGGTATTGTCTTCGTTTCTTATTTTATGTCGTGTTTGCAATCAATGCTTATTGCTTTAATAACCACAAAATGTTGTTTTATATGTTAAGCGATGCTTCTGTGCTCAGTGCGGGAGGCAGCAGCGTCTCCAGATGCCCCGTGACTCACCACGAAGGAGGGAAAACCTCTTTGCGGCTCCGCTGGGCTGGGCGCTAGGCTGGGCGCTGGGCTGGGCGTTGGGCTGGGCGTTGGGCTGGGCGCTGGGCTGGGCGCTGGGCTGGGGGTCTCGCACGGCCGAGCTCAGGGCCCGGGGGCGGCTCTGTGACGTCCTGCGAATTGCCCGCATTTCACGGAAAGTGCGGCTCAGAGAGGTCAGGCGGCCTGATGGTCACAGGCTCAGGAGCTGGCACGTGGGAGGAGGGGCCTGTATGCACCTGGTGAGGAGGCGGCATGGCCTTTCCCGGCAGGAAGCGGTTGGTCATCGCGAATCGGAGACTTCGGGACGGGCCCGAGCGGGGTGGCTGGGAGCTGACGGCCGGGTGTGCGGGCTCCGTGGGAAGAAGACGGGGAAACTGCTGGGCCCGCGAGTCAGGAGGAAGATGGGGGTGGAGGCCTGGCCCTGGGGCGTGTGGGTGAATGGGGACGAGCTCAGAGTCCCGGAGGCAGGTCACCCACACCGGGGCCCAAGCTCCTCCAGCAGGAAACTGGGTGTCAGACCCGCCAGACCGCCCTCCCGGGGCCGCGGCCGGGCCCAAGGGGTGCTGCGCGGGGGGGGG
>NW_006287955.1:414574-416023 GCF_000327345.1 Myotis davidii | reverse complement strand
GCCCGATGCGCAGTGAGCGCCCAGCGCCCCCGGGGCCTCCGCCAAGTGGATCAGTGCGTGTGGATCACCCCACCCCTCACGACGCTGCGGGGGAAGCGGATGCTGTGGCCGCAGATGGTGCACAAGGAGGAAACTGGGCCCAGAGAGGGCGGGAGACTGGCCTGAAGCCACACAGCTTGACGGGGAGACAGTCAGGAAGCCTTACGCGGAGGGCAGGCTGGGCCTCGCAGGGGCTGGGGTCCGGTGAGGCCATGAGGCGCATCCCACGATGGCCTTCGTGCTCCATCACGAGACGGACGCCGGCGTCGCCAAGGCTCGCTCCCCGCCTTCCTTTCCTGGCTCGCGTTGTTGGTGTGACTCGCTGTGGGCTTTTAGAGTCACTGTTTAAGGCGGAACAGTCTTAGATTTACAGGGAAAGTTCCCAGACAGTGGCGCCCACCTCCCGCCCAGTGTCCGCTGTCACTCCCCGCTGACGCTCCCACGATGCAATGTTACCACGGACGCGTCAGGACTGACCCATCACGGTCACTGGACTCCACGCTCTGTTCCCGTCCCCCCAGGTCCCCCCATCTCTCCTCGGCTCCGGGCCCAGGCTACCCCTGGCCGTGACGGTCTCCCGAGGGCCTGGCCGTCCGTGACCTTGAGGAAGGCCGAGGCGTTGCGGAATCTGTGACGTTTTCTCACGACCAGACTGGGGTTGGGTTTCCCGGGGGAAGAGCACGCAGGGACCCGCCACTCCCATGGCCTTACAGAGTGGCCTCTGACCTCACACCCAGAGTGGCCTCTGACCTCGGGACGGACCGAAACAGGACAAAACCACCTCCAGGCGGGGCCTGAAGCAACGCTGCGCCCCTTGTTTGCCAGGAGAACGAGAAAGCAGAGGTTCCGCTGCGGACTGAGGCCCCCGGGCTGGGAATGAAACAGCCCTCTCTCTAGAGTCAGCATCGCGTGTCATGTTCTCTGCACCAACAGCGCTGCCTTCCTCCTACAGATGTCGGGGTCCCCCTCCCCATCTCATGGCCACCCCCTGCCTTTGTCCACGGCGAGGGCCTCGTGCCGCCCAGACCCGATGGCAACGCCTCTTTCGCCCCTTCTCTGCCCCGGGGCCTTTGCACCTGCTGGTCTGTTCCAGGTCCTCCCAGCGGCTGCCTTCTCCCCTCAGGCCTCCTTGGCAGCCCGCTCCGCCCTCAGCACCGTCACGTCCGGGCAGCGCCTGTCCCGGGCCCAGGTGTCTTATTCCCACTCCCCTGGTCGCTGTCCCCGGGGGCTGTGCCTGGTCAGGGGTGACAGGGGACCCTGACACGTGGGGATGAGCAGGCCGCCAGCTGCATGAAATGACTCAAGGGCAGGGACAAAACCATGGTTCCCTCCCGGGCGAGTTCACCTGCTCTGGGCTCCAGGTTCAAGGCAGCTGGGCGCTGGCTCGATGGCCACTCAGAGGCACAGCTC
>NW_006287955.1:413303-414508 GCF_000327345.1 Myotis davidii | reverse complement strand
TCAGCGCCCCCACACCAATTGGGGGTAGGGCTGGCTGGCCAAACTCTCATAGCCACTCCCCCAGCCACTGATCCCTGATCAGCCCCTCAACCCCATTTGGGGGCAGGGTCGCTGAAGGTCATCCACGGGGACCGGCTGAAGGTGCATTCAGAGCCCAGGGAGGGAAGGCAGGTCTTGCTTTCGCCTCATCTTGAGGGCCTCCCGCCAGTGCCCCCCACACGTCTCAGCAGCTGCTCTGGGCTCCCTGGGGCCTTTGCCCTTCAAATCCGCTTCTATTTTTTTTTTAAATCCTCACCTGAGGTCATTTTTTCCCATTGATTTTTAGAGAGAGTAGAAGGTGGGGGGAGAGAGAGACACATCGATTGGTTGACTCCCACATGTGCCCTGACCAGGGCCGGGGATTGAACCTGCAAACAAGACACATGCCCTTGACCAGGAATCGAACCCAGGGCCCTTCGGTGTGTGGGCCGATGCTCTAACCACTGAGCCACGCTGGCCGGGGCCCAATCAGCTTCTTTCCTCTTCTACAGGTGAGGCCCGGGCCTCTGGGTCAGGGAGGCGGGAAGGGAGGCGTTTGCCAGAATCTCCCTCCAGTGCGACCCCATTAAATCCTGACCTGCCCTGTGCAGTGCCCATCCGTCTGTCACTCACTGGAGAGCATTTATTGAGCACCTACTGTGTGCCAGGTGCTGGGAACACAGCAGGGAGTCCCTCTCCCTGCTCTTGGCCCCCAAACCAGCACAGGCATAGAGCGGTGACGGGAGACGTCAGGGCGGGCGGGCAGGCCTTCCCGAGAACTGGAGAAAGACTGGAAGTGAGACTGACGGGCGGGCAGTGTGCCCGGGCACCGTGCCCAGCAGCTCTGCGTGTCCTGCCTCTGCGCCCGAGGGCAGGGACGGTTTCTTGGCCGTGGGCCCAGGTGAGGCTTAAATAGGTCGCCGGTGGGAAAGCCCAGGGGCCTACTGGGCAGGGAGACCCGTCCGTCAAGCCCGCTGCCCCTCGACCTCCCCACAGAGCGGGCTGGAGGCCCAGCCGCGGCCCCGGCGGGAGCCCTGGATTATTGCGGGGCTGCAGGCGCGGCCCCACCACCCAGTGTCCCCTTGTGGGCATGGGCCTGGGCCGTGGAGGTGCAGGGAGGCCGGCCGCCGGCCCAGGGAGACAGCACCAGGCTCCGGCCGGGGCCTGAGGCTGAGGCAGCCGCCCCA
>NW_006287955.1:411136-413030 GCF_000327345.1 Myotis davidii | reverse complement strand
GCCAGAGACCCGCCCCAGGAGGCGTGGAGGGCGGCGGAGCCGGCCAGGTGCCTCCTGGAGCCAGGCCCAGGCTGCTGCTGGCGCCCGCTCCCACCTGCGCGTGAGTGATAGCCCGGCCCGCCCGTGAGGGGGCTGAGTGCGATAATTGCCAAGTGTCCTGCGTGATTAACCGGGAGATTAATAGGCTGAAGGCTCCGCACCTGGCGGGCCTCTCGGAGCCCATCAATCCGCGGGAGGCCAAATGCCCTGCGAGGTGCATCCTGCCGCCTCCAGACCTGAGCCTCCCAGTGCGTCCCCCCTGCGCCAGGCCCTCCAGGCCCCGGGCTCCCTCCCCTCCTGCTCCCTGACGGGCCCAGCTGCCCGCCTCACACCGTGTGCGGACCCCTCTCCAGGCCCCTCGTGCTCCAGCCGCCCGTCCTGTCTGCGCGGGCCGTTTCTGCCCCCACCAGTGAGCCATTTTCTGTTCCTTTGGCTTTTATTCCCCTGTGGGCTCTGCTGGGAAGACAGAGCCAGGAGGGTGAGGGGCTGGGTTCAGGGAGCCCCTTAGCACAGGGAACAGAACGCAGGCCCAAGACGGGTGGGGGGGGCAGATCGGCCACGCAGCCCTGGCCTCCATGTTAAAGGAGGGAGATCTGGGGTTGAGGGGCGCAGGCCAGGCCTCCCCCACCTCCCACCTCCCCCATGAGAGGTGTGATGGTGTGGTCGCAGCACCCCCAGGCCCACTGCACCCCCAAAACATTGATCTCCTCCCCCGTCCAGGCCAACAAAGGCCCCGGTGCTGGGCCTGACCAGCGCCAGGAACATCATGCGTGGTGAATGGGCGGAGCCTGGGCCTGTCCACCAGGGCCCCACGCACGCCCTGGTGACCGTGGAGGCTGCCTGTCCTCTGTGCCTGTTTATTCATTGACAACACGGCACCGGCGCCGGCCTGGACTGGGAGGCCGCCGAAGCTGTCCTGAAGCCGCGGGAACCGGGAACCGGGAACCAGGAACCGGGAACTGCACCCTACACGGTCCACACTCTGGTCTGGGCAGCTCGGGGCTAAGATGGCCGGGGTGGGGCCGGGGGTGATGGGGGTCAGGGGAAGGGGAGAGGCTCTGATGGCCTCGGGCAGGAGAGGACTTGAAAGACCCTGGGACGGAGGGACAGGGGGCGGGGGCCAGGGAGGGCGTGTGGCGTGGGGAGGCTGAGAGGCCTGGACACACAGGGCGAGCTGCGGGGGGCGGCCCAAGGAGCCCCTCCTCTGCGGAGGCGGGGGGTAGGGGGGCAGGGCTCAGCCCTGGATTCTTTCAGGATAAGCAGTAAGTATATTTTTAAAAAATCAAGACCCCCCAAAAGCGAGAATTCAGTAAAATGTAATGTTCTTGTGCTGCGGGAGAAGGAAGATTTCCCAAGTTTAGAACTAATACGGGAGCCGGGGAGAGAACGTGGGCAGATTTGACGGAATGAAAATGGAAATCTTCTCCTGGCGTCAAAATTAAACCAGCAAATGAAAAGGCAGAAATAACACAGGGCCTGGGAACTAGATTGCAGCAAACATGGCCGACAACGGCTTAACTTCTTTGTTAAAAAAGAGCTTAGAAGACCCTCTGCAAAGGCGAGGCAGTGCATCGCTGAGCAGTTCAGACGGCGTTTGGAGGGAGACGGGTTATTAAAGCGCCGGGAGAGGAACCTGCTGAAGGCTCCCGTGGAGGGAGGATTGCGGCACGAGGGTGTGGTGGGAGGGCTCTGGGGCGTGGTCTGATTTACATATTCAGTGCTTCTCCCCATTTCCCTAGGTTTTCAGATTTTAAGGGGTGCACCTTAGCTGAGAGGGGGGCGGTGTGACTGTTGATGTTTGGTCTGTTATTATTATTATTATTTTAAGTCGTGGCAACAGCCAGCCTCAGGGAGC
>NW_006287955.1:408791-410701 GCF_000327345.1 Myotis davidii | reverse complement strand
CCCTTGGAGAACTTCAAACACAAACCAAGAACAAAACGGCCCGAACACCAAGCCCAGGATAGACACCGGTGGATGCAGACAGGCCGCGTCACCCTCCCTGCCCGCTCGGCTCTGGGCAGAGAGAGGAAGGTAGCCCGGCCCTGAGATGGGGGGGAGCCTGGCCTCCGTGCCCTGGAGGCCTTCCTGGAGGCGGCGGTTGAGTTGCTAAGCCTGGAGAATGAGGACTGCAGGAGGGTGCAAGGCTGGGCCACAGGGAGGACGGAGGACTTGGTGAGTGACATCCATTCCGATGCCTGGTGAGGTGGCAGGACGCTGACTGAGGCCGAGCAGGGCCGGGGGTGGCCAGCAGAACCCGGGGACCAGAAATCGTTGCTCAGCCGGGGCCTTCAGCTTCCAGGAGGTGGAGGGGTCCAAGGCCTCTGAGTTGCTTTGTAAACCCTGTGTCTTTGGGGAACTGAAAGGAGAGAGCCCAGTGGGAGGGGCGCTGGCAAGGGGCTGTTGGTGGAGAAAGTAAACTCTGACTCTTCCATTTGCTTGACACTCTCCTCCGAGGGAGCTGCCCTGGTCCCTCGTCCCCACTTTACAGACGGGAACACTGAGGGTCAGAAAGACATGGAGCCCAAGGCCCACCGGCTCTCACCCCTGCGGCCACGGCGTGGCTCCTCGCCTGGCCCCAGGCCTCATTCCACCAAGACCTCAAGGTCAGTGTCCAGTGAGGGATACCCTGGGGCGTCTGCTCCCCCTTCCAGGCTCAGGCTTCCTAGCCCAGCGCCCGCAGACAGTAGGAGCTTCGTGAATGTTCTCAGAACCCCCAAACCCGGAGAACAAGTGGCCTCAGCGGGGGGACCTGGTGCAGGACCCCCTGACTTCAGGTGACATCAGTGCCGGCTGCAGTCACGGCTCCGGAAACTTCACTTCTACTAAAATCCGCGTCATTTGCCTCCAATGCTGCTGTTTTCCTCCTCCCAGCTCCGCCCCAGCGTGCACGCCGGCTCCTCAATTTAAGTCAAATCGGGCCAATTTACTTTCAATTCCGTTCTATTGGATTCATTCCGTTCCATTCGATTTTTTCTTCTGCGACCCAGCAAAGCTAAATGCCTTCCATTCATTTCAATCGTCCCCAGCACAGTTTTACCCGATCCCGGCCAATGAGTCCACTTCAGTCAGAGCTCCACTCCACCCGCTTGGCTCAGAGCTCCTTCTGGGATTGCCCATGACCTCCATCATGAGGCCCGGCAGGGGTTAAGGCCAGCAGACCCCCTTTCCCTCTGCTCCAAGCAGAATCTCCTCTTCTCTGTGTCTGAAACACTCGGTGGTGCCCAGGCCACGCCTCCCGTCCATTCTCTCCCTCCACCCTACCTGCCCTCTCCTTTATTTGCGTGTTGAAACCCAGCTCCTCCTTTTGCACTGTGTTTAGATGGCACCTCCTCTCCACTGGGGATGTGCCCACAACCCAGGTACATGCCCTTGACTGGAATCGAACCTGGGACCTTTCAGTCCGCAGGCCGACACTCTATCCACTGAGCCAAACCAGTTTCGGCAAAAAGTATATATTTTTAAAAAGGTATTAGTGTTACCATGGTCGCTGTCTCCACTGGGGAGCGGAGGCAGTGGAGGCCTCAGAGCTGCGGCCCTGGCCCAGTGCCCACAGCCTCACAGCCATGCTCAGGTCTTGAACTTGGGCCCCTGGACAGTGACGGTCTCATTGACCTTTACGTTGACCAGGCTGGTCCGTGAACGTGTTAACCATGTTGAGTGATGGTGCTGGGCAGGGGATGCGGTGGTGAGGGCAGGGGCCAGGGCCCTGGCGTGTGCACCTGCGGCCCTGGGCGGGGGTGGGCAGTCAGGGGCGATGCGTGGTGTCCCCGGCGTGGGTGGGAGCGAGATGGGCCAGGAGGGGACCTGGCCTC
>NW_006287955.1:402975-408322 GCF_000327345.1 Myotis davidii | reverse complement strand
GGGGCGGGTGGGGGCTCCGGGAGCCAGGCCTGCTGCCGGGCCACGTGCCGGCGTGGGCAGGAGTGACGGAGCTAATTTCCCAAACACCATCTGAGCCGCGTGCATGCTGATGAGTAGGGTGGTTTCATACGGTTTTAAATTAGAAATTACGTGATTTCTGTGCCAAAACCAAGATGAGAAATCCGAGGAATCGTGCGGAGAAGGGGCTGGGAGCGCGGAAATGTGTCTGACAGACTCTGTGTTGAGCAAACAGACCTGGGCGCCAACCGTGTGCACGGAGCTGGGTGCTCTGCTCCCGGGGGCAGCACATCGGGGAGCGGGGGAGGACCGGGGGGTGGGGGGGCAGCCACGCCCAGTCCCTGACTCCGAATCTGCCCTGTGCCTGGCGCTGCCCGGTCGCATGCTGTCTCCTCTCCCGAGGAGCCCCTGCTCATCGCTGCTTAGGCAGCGGTTCTCAACCTGTGGGTCGCGACCCCTTTGGCGGTCGAACGACCCTTTCACAGGGGTCGCCTAAGACCATCCTGCACATCAGATATTTACATGATGATTCATCACAGTAGCAACATGACAGTGATGAAGTAGCAACGAAAATAATGTTATGGTTGGGTCACAGGATGAGAAACTGTCTTTAAAGGGCCAGAAGGTTGAGAACCACGGGTTAGAGGGTCTCCGATGGGGTGACCTTGTCAGGACTCAGGGCGCCTGGCCTCCCTGTGGCTCTGGTACCCCCCCTTTCAGCAGCACAGAGGCCGTGGGGTGAGGGTGGAGGGGGGCTCCGCTCACCCCACCCCCGGAACGTTCTCTCCTGCTCAGAGGACTCAGCGTGTCCTCCTGCACAGCGTCTTCGAGAGGCCCCTTCAATGCCATTGTCCCCCGACCCTACAACTGGGGAAACCGAGGCCCAGGAGCCTGACTGAGGTTCTGCAGAGGACTGCCCGGCGGAGGCTCCCCTGGGCGGGTCACCTGAGGCCGTGGCCAGACCCCCGCCTGGCAGTGGGTCTCACTCCCTGAAAAAGTGGTGAGCCCCCGTCCCCTGTCCCCCGCCCGGCAGCTGCTCCTCCAGAGAAAAGCCCCTCCCGGCACCTAGGTTTGGAACTCCCTAGTCTAAGTAAAGTAACACTACTTATACTAGTTAATCTTTTTGATATCAAAACAGAAGATAAAGCATCAGTAGAGGTGTCCTTAATATCTTTCTGTTCTCTCCAAAGTCCTATGGTTTATTGGGGGTGGGTCCGCCCTCCCAGTGGCTCCCGCCTCCCCTCCCCATCCCTCTCGGACCCGGGCTCTGATGCAGGGCCCGCTCCTGGTTCGTGTAAAGGCCTTTTGCTCCTTGTTGGGGCGCAGGAGCGAGGCGCCCCGCTCCACCTCCCGGGACCTGGGGACAGCGTGTGGATGGGTCCCCAGGTGCCGGCCTCCCTGCTCCCTGTCCCCCCGGGTGCTCCTGCCCGAGTCTGTGGGGTCTCACGGTCCTGCTGGGGCTCAGCCCGGGGCCCCACAGAGCATGGCCCAGCCTCCCGCCCCGCCCGGTGAGCGCCCCACTCCGGGACCATGGACCCGTGGTCTGCCTCCAGGGCCATGGCCGTGGGATCTTTAAAACGGGGATAAACAAACAACCATGTTCCATCCAGACCCCAGGACACACGCGGAGTCCAGGGCAGGAGCCCGTGTCCACGCAGCACCTCGGCCGCGTCTCAAGGGCATCCCGCAGGCAGGGAAGAGCAGCTTAAGGTTCCAGGCCTGTGGTCCATGTGGCCCCTCTTCAGTGACACCATCCGGGGGGAGGGCACACGGGGTGCAGGCGTGGGCGGTGGGGGGAGCGCACGTCCAAAGGGCCGCAGGGGGCTTGGGGGGACGGCAGCTCTGCACCTGCTGTGGTGGCAGCTGCACAGAGTGCAGGCATGACAGGGGCCATAGAACCACGCAAGGTACGCATACACACACGTGCACACACACACAGACACGTGTATGCACATGTACACATAAAGGCATACATATCCGCATATGCAAATATACAACCCATACGTGCATGTACATGTACACACACTTGTATGCACGTGTACACACACAGACATGCACACACACACATAACACAAGCACAGATACAACACATACCCACATAGACCTACACTCACACACACACACCCCGCTCTCACACACAAGTCCGTGCAGGTAAGAGCTGGCGAGGGACCCGTGTCTGCAGTTGCCCCGTGTGGGCCTGGCTGTGGCTGGGCTGTGGTGTGGGCACGGGGCCGGCCGGGCGGCGGGAACGTAGGACGTCTCTATACTATTTTTGCAACTTGCTGTGTCTAATTATATCAAAATAAACGTTTATTGTTTTGAAGTGAGATGAGGGGAGGGTGGAGAGAAGGAGGGGGTGCTGGAGCGGGAGAGAGATGGGGAAGAAGGGGCGTGGATGTGTGAGGAGACGAGAGACGATGAGTGCGGGCGGACACGCGGGGCGAGGGGAGCCGGCAGCAGCCACGCAGGAGGGCTGTGGCCGGGGCGGGTGAGGCCTGTGGCCTCTGGAGCTGTGTCCCAGGGGGCTGAGCTGCGTGGTCTGAGCGCCGTGGGCGGCACCCCTTCCTCCCGACGTGGTTGGCGGGAGCGTCCTTCTCCCCCACAGTCCCTGGGGCCAGGCGTCTGTGGCAGGTGCCCCAGCTGTGCCCCCCTCCTGCTCCTCCTCTTTTCCTGTTTTGTGAATCCTCCCCCAGGCTGTTTTCCCATTGATTTTCAGAGAGAGTGGAAGGCGGGGGAGAGAGAAACACTGAAGTGAGAGACACATCCACTGGTTGCCTCCTGCAAAGGCCCCGACCAGGGCCGGGATCCAGCCTGCAACCGAGTAATGCGCCCTTGACCCGATTCGCACCCGGGACCCTTTAGTCTGCAGCCGACGCTCTATCCACTGAGCCGCACCAGCCAGGGCTGCAGCAGCAGATGTTAAAGGAGACAGCAATGGCCTTCCCTGTGCCCTGAGCAGGGGGCGTGAGAACCCGACCGGAAACGCCAGGGCCTCTGCACTGTCACTCAGAGCATCGCTGGTCCCGCCCCAGCCCCGCCCACTGCTCCGCCTGGACCCACGGGGTCTCTGGCCCTCCGGGTGCTCCCCAGGCCGGCAAGCTCGCTCCTGGGCTCCGGACAGAGAGCTGCTAATGAGCCCACTGCACATGCCAGGCCTCGAGCGCCCCCAGCCCAAGAGGGAGCCCTCCGTTGCCCCGGGCACTCGCCCCACTGATGCCCACGCAGCCCGCTGGGTGCCGGGCCGGCAGGCACTGCAGCCGCAGAGCTGTGCCAGGCGCACAGTGCTGAGCAGACCCCCCTCCCCCCCGTCAACCTCACCCACATCAAGGCCCAGGAACGTGGGTGGGAATCTCGTCCATTTCTGGGAAAGGGGCTGATGTGTGACCGCCCCCCCCTTCTCCCGGCTCCTCGGGACCCTGGGCGCCCGGCTGTTGGAAACAGGTTTGAGGGATCTGGGCCTGTGCCAGGGAGGAGGCCAGGCGAGGCCCGAGCCGGAGCCGCATGCCGGTCCAATGTGCTCAGACGCCTATTCGCATAATAGGAGCCTTTAGAACTTAATAAAAACACATACCAATTATAAAAGCTATTTACCCGGCCGATCCATCATGGTCCTGGCGTGTTTATGCCCCAACACCTGATTCCGGCTCGTAAGTCACTTTTACGCCCTCTTTAGCGCCTAACTACCCACAGGAGCCGGCAGCCCATTTAGCAGTGATGGGGCCCACCTTCCCCCGCCCTTCACCCCGCTCCCCGCGGCCCAGGAAGTCGGGTTGCCTCCAGGGAAGCCAGGATCCGGAGGCAGGAAGGACGTAGAGCCCCTCGCCGCCTGCCCGCAGCCCACTCCTGAGGAGGTCGGAGAGCCCAACCTCACTGCCTCCAGGAAGCCCGCCCGGCCCACTCCAATGCGCGGCTTTCTTCCCTTTTCCCAAGTACCACTCAGCCTGTGACACAGGTTTCTATGGCGACCTGGACGCCACCTCGTGGGCTTGGAGATGCATCCTGGGACTCAGGCGTGATGGCTGGAGCTGAAGCAGCCGCCGGGCTACAAGGAAAGACTCTCTAGCGTGGTCCCAGTTGCTGGATCCTAACTGCTTCCCAAACCGCAGTCCTCAGTGTCTACGGGGGGTGGGGTGGGGGGGGAGCGCCATGCTCTGCCCTGACCTGTGACCTCAGCACGCTGGCGCTAGTCTCTGCTGTCCCGTTGCCCCATCTGTAACAGGAAGCACAATCTCCCTCCCTGTGGGCTGCTGGGAGGGTGCAGACTCGGTCTGAGCTGCAGGGGACGGTGCCCACCACACGGTGAGGCTCACGGTAGCTCGGCCAGCTGATTGTGTTGTTAATCCTCACACCGATTTGAGAGACGTGGACTGGCTGCTGCCCGCACGCACCCCAATGAGGGGCGGGGAGTGAACCCACAGGTCTTCTGTGCACGGGCCGACCCTCCAACCACCGAGCCATACGGGCCAGGGCTCGGCCAGCTCCCCATGAAGTGCTGCTGTGGACCAAGTGCTGCGCGGAACCATCTGCACATCTCATTCTATTTAATCCTCCGACGTTGCGTTGGGATTACATAAGAGAGCCTCACAAACGTATCCGTCTCACCACTTGCCACAGATAGAGTCCAGGGTGAGCCGCAGAGACTCGAAATAGCGGTGGCCCACATACGCAGAGGCTGATCCTCCCTCCCACAGAGCCCGCGGCCGGCCCCCGGGGAGCAGGCAGCTCTGCTCCTCAGAGATCACAGGGACCTGCTGTCCCCCAGCTCCGCGCGTCCCGGTGACCCCCCGAGTGTGGCCTCGAACCCACAGCCACTTCCTGGTGCAAAACAGGTGCTTCCGCTCCGGCCATCGCACCGGCACCCAGGGCTCAGGAGGGAGAGGCAAGGTGTGCAGGGCCCTGGGACACTTCTGCTCACGTGTCATTGGCCGGAGCTTCAGTCACATGGCTAAACCTAGCTGCAAGGAATGTTGGGATATGTAGTCTTTGGCCTCTGCCCAGCTAGACAGTCTGTTCCAAAGAAGGGAGTGAGTGGGCGGCTAGGACAACTGGCCATCTCCGACGTGCCCAGGCTTGGTCCGTTCTCAGCACAACTCTACCCAGTTTTCCCAGAGGAGCTTCCCCTCATTTAACGCAGGGCTTCCTAACCCGACACTGAGCCGTCAGGGGACGGCCAGCTCCTTGTGGGGTGCTGGTCTCCAGGCCTCCCCGATGTGGGGTCCCCGTGTTAACACGCACTCCGCATCAGACGCTCAGAGCCAGGCCGACCTGAGGATTCACCCAGTGTGAGAGGGAGGACATGTTTCCGCCGTTGCCATTGTTACTGGAGTCC
>NW_006287955.1:402457-402910 GCF_000327345.1 Myotis davidii | reverse complement strand
ACCACGCTGTGTGTCTGGTCTCTGCATTGTGTGCCCTGCCCCCCCTCGTCACCCCACTTCGTCCCCCCCCCTCCCGCTGACAGCTGTCAGTCGGCTCCAGGCACCCTGCTCTGGCTCTGTTTTGTTCTCCGTTTATCTTGTCCCTTAGCGTCTGCAGGAGCGC
This sequence comes from Myotis davidii, assembly GCF_000327345.1. NCBI lineage: Eukaryota > Metazoa > Chordata > Mammalia > Chiroptera > Vespertilionidae > Myotis > Myotis davidii. The sequence continues at coordinate 402,747 of NW_006287955.1, read as the reverse complement.
GGTCTGTGCGATTGGTCTTTCTCTCAGGAGCTGAAATGACTGACAGGCTCACAAAGGGAAGGAAGGGCGGGTTGAATGGCCGGGAGAAGGGGAAATCCCGCATTCCGCAAGCAAATCAGGCACCGGCCGCGGGGCCTAAACAGCCAAGGCCCAGGGGGCACCCTGGCAGGTGAGCGCGGCCACAGGAAGGGAAGGTGACACGCACACCCTCACATGGATGACTGGCCAACTGGCCAGAGCGCGGGGCTACCAACTCACAGGAAGCCTCAGCACGGCTACGAGAGCGAGAG
>NW_006287955.1:400477-402316 GCF_000327345.1 Myotis davidii | reverse complement strand
AAAGCGCCCCTTCTCGCGATTAAAGCGAGCGGCACTGGCGCACCGGGGCGTCCGATGGGCACAGCGTGCGGGCGCAGCGGGGCCCCCGAGAGCGGGCAGTTGGCAACACGAGTCACGTGCTCAAAAAAGTGCTCCCTTCCACCCACAATTTCATTTCTGGGCCGCCATCCTGAGGCAGTAATCCTCAGCACAAAAGTATGTATTTTTAGCAAAATAATTAGAAACAACCTAAGTGCTTGAACATGGGGGACGCTTAAGAAAACGGCGGTGTGCCCAGTTGAAAGAATATTACAGCCATTAAAAATAATGTCTGCTCAGTGCGCGTGCAGAGAGCCGTGCGGGGAGCAAACGCCCAACAGGTAACAGAATGTCCCGCGGCTCCCCACCATGTAACAGCAGATGCCGCCGATTAAGAGGCTCGGACAGAAGGGCATTCAAAACAATGCGAGGACGTGCCCGGGAGATGAGCCGTGGGCATCTGCGCGGTGGGGTCCTAGGCGGTGGGGTTCGTCCGCTGGACTCCGTGTTCTTTCCCCAATTTCCTGAATCGGTCACATCCCCTTTTATGAGACAAGTATGTCCTGCAAAAGCCTGGCTCAGCCCAGAGGAGCGGCCGGCCGGTGACCGCGGCAGGACCCAGGACAGCCTCGGGGTCGCCAAGCTGCGGAACATGAACATGAATTGCGACAGAGGGCGCGCGCTCACCTGCAGCCACGCAATCTCTCACTCTCCCAGCCGGGGGTGCCCTCCTCGTGGGGGTGCGGGCGGCGGTAGCTGTGAGTTTGCCTGTAAGTCCAGGTGGGCAGGAGGCCTTTGCCGCTGGGGACGGGAGGGGAAGCGCCGGCCGCGCGGAGAGCACCTGCCCTGAATCCCTCCCTCCGTCTGCGCAGCCCCAGGGTGTTAGCGGTCAAGGCGGCTCCGGGCGCCCCCGCCGGCCTGGGCGCAGTCGGCCTCGCGTTAATGGCGCGGCAGCTCTTCTGCGCTGCAGGTTGTCTGGTTTTCTCCGTCTGGGGAGTCAGCGCCGCCCCGTCTGTGCCTCTGCTCCCAGTTAGGATGAGAAGGTACCGGGTCCCCCCATCCTTCGCGCTCTCAGAGGGGTTGTGGGGCGCTGCTTGGCGGCCACCCTCAGCTCTGCCCTGGCCTCCACTCGCCGCTCAGGACCTGGGGACAGGTCTACAGGTTGACAGAGGGCCGGGGGCCACCCTGAGGATCGGGGCTGCCCAAGTGCACGCTGGCTTCCCCAGGAATCTGGCCCCCTGGGGCCACGGTAGTGGACCACCCTGTGCAGGCCCCGGTGACAGCTTCCCCCGCTCACCAGGCCAGTGCCTGCTGGGAAAACCCGAAGCCTTTGCTTAGGATTTATTTATTTATTATATTTTTATTGATCTCAGAGAGGGAGGGAGAGGGAGAGAGAGAAACATCCATGATGGGAGAGAACCATGGATCGGCTGCCTCCTGCTCGCCCCACACTGGGGATGGAGCCCGCAACACAGGCCTGTGCCCTGACCGGGAATCCAGCCCTGACCTCCTGGTCCCTGGGTCCCTGCTCAGTCCCTGAGCCGTGCAGGGGGGCTGCTTGCCATTTTTACTGGGAAGGTGTGGCCCCCAGGAGGGAGCGAGGAGGGAGGGGAGGCGCCCGCTCTGGTGGCCATCGCGCTGGCCGTCTCTGCAGCACAAACCACGCTGCCCCTGGGATCCGGGAGGAGGTGGCTCAGGAGCGCCACCGGCCCCTCCTGCTGCAGAAGCTGCCTGAGGCCCTGGCGGAGCCTGGAGTGGGGCGGCGGTGACAGGCCTGCCTCCAGCTCTGAATGAGGGGCTCCCCGGTGTCTGCCTCTCCGC
>NW_006287955.1:399065-400059 GCF_000327345.1 Myotis davidii | reverse complement strand
GAGGTTAGGAAGAAAACAGCTCACGAGTGTTTTGTAGAAAGTAAATCTCCAACAGCACGCAGGCTGTTTGCGTGTTTATCGTCCCGACAGCTGAGCGGGGCTGTTTCTGGTCCATTCCCGGGAGCCCCCCCTGGGCGCCCACTTATTTCTGGTGATTGATTCGCAGCGGAAGAGCTGCGTGTGTGCGTGTGGGGCGGGTGTCTGCGCCCACTCAGGGCAGGGAGACCAGGCGCTAACCCAGCCTGGGTCTCACTGGGTCTCCGACTTGGTAGGGTTGAAAATTCGGGGAACCCAGGGGAGAGCAGGGGGTGCAGAGAGGACGCCGAGAGAGCGGGGCCTGGAGGTCCCAGGGCAGAGCCTGGGGGTGGGGGGTCGCTCCCACCAGAGGCCCCGGCTCTGACGCCGGCTTCTGCCCTCCCCTCGTCTGTCAAGTGCTCATGAAATGCTCTCCCTCCCCGTCGTGCCCTGGCAGGCTAGCAAGATCCTTCTGGAACCTTCTCTGCCTCTCCCACCCCCTCACCCCCCCAGGACCTGCACCTGCACGTGCCCCTCACTGCACTGAGGACGGCCCGTCTCCCGACCCCACGGCTCCTGCCCGGCCCTCATGACCGTACCCAGGAGGGCTGGGCTCCCGCTTCCTCAAAGAACTTGAGGCCATGGAAGCCCCCCCAAACCCCCGCCTGCCTGGCTGGTCCCAGGAACTCAATAGGTGTTTGTCGGGGGAGGAGGCAGAGGAGGGGGGGGCCTGTGGGTGTGGGCCTGCACTGTGCACCCCCGAGAGCTGGGCTCGGTGCCACCGTCCCAAGGGCAGAGCCTCGCTCTGAGCCCCTGAGGTGACAGGAAAGACGCGGGCATTTCCCACCCGGGAACGCGGTGGCGCGGCCCTGGGCCTCCCAGCCCTGCCAGCGCTTCTATTTATACCAGGAGCCGCACTGGCAATTGCTATTCAGCTCAGGGCAGGCTGGGAGGTAAGATTGTGTAATAGAATTCATTC
>NW_006287955.1:394749-398666 GCF_000327345.1 Myotis davidii | reverse complement strand
CGCCAGCGGCTCAGGACTCCTTCGGGGGCTGGGGACTGCTGGGCCCAGCCCCAGACCAGGGACTCGGGGTCCCCGTGGCTTTGTGGGGGGCAGGGCAGGGCTGGGGCTGGGCACCCGCCTGAAACTGGGCTGAGGGTGGTCGGGGCAGGAGCTCAGGCAGCTGGAGGTTCTCAGGCAGCCCCGCCCCCATGAGCAGTGGCGGTGCCCGGGGTTCACCTCTGGGCCTCCTGCAGGCTCAGCCCAGCCTGGCTGCTCCAGGATGCCCTCCCGGGCCCCAGCCACTCTGTGCTCCGGAGCTGGCCTCACCACACGGCAGGCGCGCAGTAGGTGTTCAGCAAACGTCTGCTAGGAGATCCGGTGCCCTGAGCAGACCCCGACGCCTGCACCGCCTGCTCCTTCCCCGTCCTCAGTCCTCAGCGTGGGTTCAGGTCCCGGGACGAGGCGGGTGAGGGAGCCGAGGAGGCCTCAGGGAAGCCCGCCAGCTTCCCGTCTGTCAGATGAGCCCACAGGCAGCCCCGTCACTCACCCGTCTCCCCCTCTTCGACACCGGCTTCAGGGGCTCTCCCTGGGGGGGCGGGGGTAGGGGGGCTCCCAAGGCATCAACGGGTCATTTCCAATCAAACCCCTTTGTCAAGTCACCACAGAGCGTGGTTTCTGGTCTCAGGGGTCCTGCCTGCGCCCCAGCCGAGCTCCCGCGGCCCGAGCTGGGGCTGAGGTGGGGGGGTCCCCTGGCAGCCTTTTTCTGAACGCCCCTCAGACAGCCCCCGGGGCCCTGGAGCACTGCCAGGCCCCAGTGAGGACGAGGCTGCCAGCCACCCACACAGCCTGCCTCTCGCTATTTTTAGAGCCACTTCTCCAGTGTTTCCCTGCCGGGGGCTCCGGAGCGGGGAGGGGGGTGGGCCAGGCTCTGCGTGAGCCTCTGGGAGCAGGCCCCCGCCCGGTCCTCATGGCACGGGAAGCTCATCCCGTCCCACCAGCCTCCAGAAGGTTCCCCATCCCCTCCGTGCAAGAGGGTCGGACCAGGAGCCGCACTCCACGCCCCTGCCGCAGGCCCGTCTTCTCCAAGGGGGTGGAAGGCCCCGTCTGGCACTTCCTGTGGCACTTCGAGTGGCCTGTCCGGTGGACACAGCGTCGTCGCTTCGGCTGCCCTGGAAGGGGGAGGGCTGAAGGCGGGCCAGCCAGGTGTCCAGAAGGCCCGGTTTCAGGACCCTGGACAGGGTGAGCCTGGCTGTGACCTGGAGGGCCCCTGGTCCAGGGGTGCTCACTTCTGACTTACAAACCCTGAGCAGGTGCCCTTCCCCGGTGCCGCCGCAGACCAAGGCCCTCAGAATCCCCAAAGGGGGCCACGCACGGGCTTTTTAAACTGTATTTTTAGCTACACAGGGATCCACCTGTGCTCTCCCTCTCTGAGGTGCTGAACTTGATGATGGTGATGATGATGGTGATGGTGGTGATGGTGGTGGTGGAGGTGGTGGTGGAGGTGGTGGTGGAGGTGGTGGTGGAGGTGGTGGTGGAGGTGGTGGTGGAGGTGGTGGTGGAGGTGGTGGTGGAGGTGGTGGTGGAGGTGGTGGTGGAGGTGGTGGTGGAGGTGGTGGTGGAGGTGGTGGTGGAGGTGGTGGTGGAGGTGGTGGTGGAGGTGGTGGTGGAGGTGGTGGTGGAGGTGGTGGTGGAGGTGGTGGTGGAGGTGGTGGTGGAGGTGGTGGTGGAGGTGGTGGTGGAGGTGGTGGTGGAGGTGGTGGTGGAGGTGGTGGTGGAGGTGGTGGTGGAGGTGGTGGTGGAGGTGGTGGTGGAGGTGGTGGTGGAGGTGGTGGTGGAGGTGGTGGTGGAGGTGGTGGTGGAGGTGGTGGTGGAGGTGGTGGTGGAGGTGGTGGTGGAGGTGGTGGTGGAGGTGGTGGTGGAGGTGGTGGTGGAGGTGGTGGTGGAGGTGGTGGTGGAGGTGGTGGTGGAGGTGGTGGTGGAGGTGGTGGTGGAGGTGGTGGTGGAGGTGGTGGTGGAGGTGGTGGTGGAGGTGGTGGTGGAGGTGGTGGTGGAGGTGGTGGTGGAGGTGGTGGTGGAGGTGGTGGTGGAGGTGGTGGTGGAGGTGGTGGTGGAGGTGGTGGTGGAGGTGGTGGTGGAGGTGGTGGTGGAGGTGGTGGTGGAGGTGGTGGTGGAGGTGGTGGTGGAGGTGGTGGTGGAGGTGGTGGTGGAGGTGGTGGTGGAGGTGGTGGTGGAGGTGGTGGTGGAGGTGGTGGTGGAGGTGGTGGTGGAGGTGGTGGTGGAGGTGGTGGTGGAGGTGGTGGTGGAGGTGGTGGTGGAGGTGGTGGTGGAGGTGGTGGTGGAGGTGGTGGTGGAGGTGGTGGTGGAGGTGGTGGTGGAGGTGGTGGTGGAGGTGGTGGCGGTGGTGGTGATGATGGTGATGGTGGTGGTGATGACGATGATGGTAAACCACCTCCACAATAGCAACAGTGCTGTGCCACACAACAGCTAAGGACGACCACTCTGGTCCCTCCTGGCCCTGCACTCCCCGCCTGACCTCTGAGCCCCCAGGAGCCCCACTCTCCATTGTCCATGGCCCCTTCGTGAGGAAAGTGGGGCTGCAGCTCCCACGCAGGAGCTCTGAGCCCTGGACGGGCAGTGTGAGGAGGGAGGGTCTTGCTATGATGGGAAGGTCAATTCTTTCAGACCCCGATGTCCCTATTCACCCCCAGGGCCTGGGCTCACTCAGCGCCCAGCTTTACCGTCCAGGACTAAAGGAGGGGGTTGTCAACTGTAGAGCATTTTGTAGGGACTGGCCTCCCTCCGTCCCTCCGTCCCTCCTTCCCTCCGTCCCTCCCTCAGGCTGTCAGGCCTTCCCTACTCCCACGGGTGTCAGCCTGGCCCCTCCACCGTGCCCAGCAGGGGGGGGGCGCAGGAGCCCATGGGGTGCCAGAACCCGTTTTACAGGAGAATGGCGCCCAAAGCCACAGGGAGGGCGAGAAGAGGAGGCGTGGAGAAGAGGCCCAGTGCGGTGTGCGGTGCGGGGAGTGGGGATCCGCTGCAGTCAAGTTCTCCAAAGTGACACATTTGTCACAATTATGGCCCAATTAGGCCGCGCTAACCGCTGTGTACGGCTGCCACGCGTGTAATCGCGGGCAGTATCACTTAGCGAGGAGCCGCGCGTGCGCGGGCTGGTGCGGGAGGAGGTGGGTGCACTGCGTTCTGCCCCAGGGCTCCCGGGGGCGGGGGGGTGCTGCGCCCGGGCTGGCCTCCAGGGCCCCAGGCGCGGCCTGTCCGTCCACATGCGTGCTCAGAGGGGTCGGCGGCGGTGACGGTGACAAGCACCATCCTCGAGGTTCTGGCTCCTTCCTCCATCACCCTGACCCTTCGAGCGCAACCTCCTCCCCCCCAGTCTCCCAGCTCCACCTTACTCAGCCGCTGCTCAGCTCGGCTCCTGCAGGGCCAGCCTGGGCTCAGAGCTGGCCTGCCTGCTCTCCCTCCCCGCTTTCTCAGGCCCTTCCTCACGCCCCCATGCACTCACCCGCTCAGCGCTCAGATCCTTGCCTCCTCCCTGAAGCCTTCCAGGCCCCCGTCAGGACCCCAGCCCAGCCCACCGCCCGTTCCTCCATCGCAGGGCAATCCCACTCTGTCCCCCCAACCCCCGGGTCATCTTGTGCCCCTGGGGGAGTGGGTGAGGGAAGGTCACCCCAGGAGTGAGTCCCGGGCCCCGCACAGCTGGGGCGGTGCCCGGGGGTCCAGAGTGGAGAGGACAGCAGGGCCGAGGCTGCAGCCTGGATGGGGGGGCGTGGCCAGCGCCCTGGGTCCCCTGGGTGGGAGGCTCTGGCTGGGGGCTGGGGTGCACCCAGGCCCTGCCCCAGACAGTCGACCACAAACGTTTCCCATAAATGCCAGGTAGCGAGCGTGTGGGGCCTGTGGCCACGTGTGTCTGTGAGGGCGACTCC
>NW_006287955.1:394053-394681 GCF_000327345.1 Myotis davidii | reverse complement strand
AGCAGCCTGTGGGCGGGGCAGGTGTTGCCGGATTTGGGCCCCGGGGTCTGCTGACACCTGCTCTCGGGTCGGGAACGCCACTCAGGTTCTCTCCTGCGTTTTTTAAAATAAATATATTTTTATTGGTTTCAGAGAGGAAGGGAGAGGGAGAGAGAGAAACATCAATGATGAGAGAGAATCACTGATCGGCTGCCTCCTGCTCGCCCCCCACTGGGGATGGAGCCACAGCCCGGGCCTGTGCCCCGGCCGGGAACTGAAGCGAGACCTCCTAGTTCACGGGGCGACGCTCACCCCCTGGGCCCCGCCGGCCGGGCCTCTCCTGCTTTTTACCCACGAGCCGGGCACCTCCTCCCGACGCGGGGAGCCCATTAGACACCCCCATTTCCGAGGCCCTCTTCCGGCTCCGAAGGGCTGGGAACTCCGTTCCCTAATCAGCCCCAAAGCGACCTTGGGGGGCGCTCCAAGGAGCCTCACTGCCCCTTTTCCGGGCCCGCCCAGGGTGGGGCCGAGGGCACGGAGTTTCCCGTGGCCAGTGCCTTGCCCCTCGCCCCTCACCTGCGCCAGGCTGGAGGCCTCCCCACGAAGCTGGGCCCTTCCTGGGCCAGCCTTGTCCCCACCCCACCCCCAC
>NW_006287955.1:393665-394021 GCF_000327345.1 Myotis davidii | reverse complement strand
CTTGGCAGCTGGCAGGCAGTGGAGCGGGGAGGCCAGGCCAGACCAATTAGTGCTCGTTAGCCCAGGAGCCCGCGTGCAGGTGCTGGAGAGGAGGGGTTGTTGACAGAGAGGAGGGCAGCCTGTGGGCGGGGCAGGTGTTGCCGGATTTGGGCCCCGGGGTCTGCTGACACCTGCTCTCGGGTCGGGAACGCCACTCAGGTTCTCTCCTGCGTTTTTTTGCGCTGGGCAGAGGGATGGAGTGAGGGACGCAGTGGTGAGGGGAGGAGGAATCGGCCCTGTGGGGCCCCATCATGCGGGGTTCAGGGAGCTGAGGACCCGGGGCCAGGACCCTCCGAGCCTCCCCCGCAGCCCAGCTG
>NW_006287955.1:392228-393471 GCF_000327345.1 Myotis davidii | reverse complement strand
GCGGGGGCACGGGCAGCCTGGCAGCCCCGCTGGCCTGACGGGCGGGCAGGGCTCCCCAGGAGGGAACAGCCTGAGACAAGCTTCAGCGGTGAGCAGGAGTGGGCGTGGGTGGCACTGGGTGGAGGTTGTGGGGTGCTGGCTTAGAATGGGGGCGACGGGAGCCTTGTGCTGGGCCTCACCCCCCCACGAGGGCCCGGCTGGCAGGTGGGGCAGGTCGCCCGTGGCCATCGATTCCCCGGGGCCCGCGGCCAGCAGCGCGGCTGCTGGTGTGAAAATGAAGATTGATCATCGCGAGAGGCGCCGGCTCAGAGGGGAACTCGGCCTCGTCATTATTGTAAGTGTTACTCAGCTGCTCTGCTCAGTTCTCCGTCAGGCAAGATTCTGGCGAGATAAGAAGCTGACATTTTCCGAAGCCGCAGCGAGCACTGTGCGGGCGGCGAGGACAGAGCGGTGCCAGTTTGGCAGGAGCCGCCCCGGCCCACGGCCCGCGCCCACGGCCACAGGCGCTCACCGTGACTCAGGGGCGGCAGGAGCCAGCGGGACCAGAGCCCGGCTCTCAGGCAGGCCCGGAGCCAGCTGTCCTCCCCCTTCCCTCCCGCCTGCCTGAGCACCTACTGTGTGCCAGGCCTGGGGTCTGGACTAGCTGAAGACACCATCCTTTCCCCCGTGAGCCCAGGTCAGTGGAGGCCCAGGTGGGCCCGGGGAGCTCTGCCCAGGGGCCTCCCGGGGGCCGGGCATGAGGCTGGTCAGGAGACGCGCTCTTTTCTCACAAACCCCGAGCGACAGCCTGTGTCCCCTGTGGAGGCTGGAGCAGGACGAGCACCAGGGGAGGGAGGCGCTCCTGCTGCTAATGGCTCCACGTTTATCTGCCCTGGAACCTGACAGCCCAGAGGGACTGGACACCGTGTCCCCGGAGACAGTGAGGGCTGCTGTCACCGCCGCGCGCACCTGCTGAGGCTGCTGTGGGAGGCATCTCCGCGGCCGCCCATCTGCTCCCCCGGCGGCTGCTCACTCCCTCGTGCTCATTCATATCTCCCCCCGGCGTCCACGCACCCATTCATGCTGCAGGCAGCCGCCACCGGCCCCTTCGTCGGCGCATTGTCCCTGTGCTCACCTGCCTGTCCACTTTATCGCCCAATAAGACTCTGCCAGGCGCTATGTCTAGGGAGACAATGACGACTCGTGTTTGTTCTCTACTTGCAAGAAGCTTAACGTCCAGTAGGGAAGTGATGGGGGTGGGGAT
>NW_006287955.1:382863-390388 GCF_000327345.1 Myotis davidii | reverse complement strand
CAGGAGACAGTGAGGGCTGCTGTCACCGCCGCGCGCACCTGCTGAGGCTGCTGTGGGAGGCATCTCCGCGGCCGCCCATCTGCTCCCCCGGCGGCTGCTCACTCCCTCGTGCTCATTCATATCTCCCCCCGGCGTCCACGCACCCATTCATGCTGCAGGCAGCCGCCACCGGCCCCTTCGTCGGCGCATTGTCCCTGTGCTCACCTGCCTGTCCACTTTATCGCCCAATAAGACTCTGCCAGGCGCTATGTCTAGGGAGACAATGACGACTCGTGTTTGTTCTCTACTTGCAAGAAGCTTAACGTCCAGTAGGGAAGTGATGGGGGTGGGGATGATAGTGATGATGGTGACAATGTTGGTGATGCTGATGGTGCTGATGATGACAGTTGTTATGGTGATAATGATGGTGGTGATGATGATGGTGATGATGATGATGGTTATGATGATGGTGATGACGGTTGTTATGGTGATAATGATGATGGTAATGATGTTGGTTTGATGATGGTGATGATGGTAAGGATGATGATGGTGACAATGTTGATGATGATCATGGTGATGATGGTTGTTATAGTGATAATGATGATGGTGATGATACTGGTGATGATGGTGATAGTCATGGTGATGGCGGTGATGATGGTGATGATGCTGCTGATACACTAGCTCACCGAATTCTCAGAGCAGTCTATAAAGCAGGCACTATTAAATGCCACCTTTCATGGGGAAGGAAACTGAGGTACAGAGAGGTTGAATAATGTACCAGGGCCACAGACACTGAGTGGCTGAGACACGCTTCACCTGTAGGCTGTCCGCTCGTTACCCACAGTGCAGCAGTGTTCATGGCGGAGGCCTGGGCAGCCAGCTGGCTCTCAGAAGGGAAGGACATCAGCCCTGCCTGGGGCAATCAGGGAAGGCCTCACAGCGGAGGTGGCCTTTAGCTGGGTCTTGAAGATCGAATAGGAAATTGTCAGAAGAGAAGGGGAGAACGTGCTACCAGAGGCACAGGGTGTGAACACACGGTGCTGAGGGAACAGCTGTGGGTTGGTAGGAGGTGAGCCCTGAGAAAGTGGGGGAAAGGGAAGTCCAGGGTGTTGCCACCCTGAAAGGCCAGGAGCGTCCTGCTAGTGGGGCAGCATCGAGAGAAGCCCAGGGTCCCGAGCCACCGCCCCGGGCCGGGCACCACTCACCTGGCCGGGCACCACTCACCTGGCTGGAGCCTCTGTGCTCAGACGCGTGAACGGTGGCGAGGGGAGGGGCATGCCCAGGGCGCTCTGAGTGCCGGGAGGTCCTGGTGTCCAATCACGTATCATGGAGAGCGGCCAGCGGGGGGCCAGCCCCACAGGTGAGACCGGAGGACCCTGCAAGAGGGCGGCTGTGGCCAGTGGCCAGCGGGGCTGAGGGGCAGGGCCAGGCCCCAGGTGGGATGTGGACCAGCCGGAGCCGCAGGGGGTGTGTGTGGGCTGGGCTCCGCGTACAGGCCTCCGACGGAGCTGGGAGTCGTGGGCAGGCAGGGGCGGTGACCCGCCCGACAGTGGACTCGCCAGGCATGGCGCACCAGGCGACGCCACTGCCTCAGAGGAACTCCTGTGCCCCCCTCCACCCCCCGCCCACGCAGAAAAGCTCCTGTGGGGTCAGCGTCCTGCGGCGAGTCCTGGGACGGGGGCCAGTCTGCAGCACCCTCGGGGCCCCGGCTTCGCACCCCAACACAGGCTCACCTGGACCCATGTTCGGGCCGCCTCGGGGCGGGGCTGCGTCAGCTGTTGGCCACACTGTGTGGGTAGCTCCTTCCGTCAGGGGGGATGCCGCCTCGACTTTCTCAGGGTGCAGACACCCCAGCTTTTTCTTTAAGAAATGTTTTTATTGATTTCAGAGAGGGAGAGAGAGGGGGAGAGAGGAAGAGAGAAACATGAGAGAGGAGAGAGAGTCCTTGATCGGCTGCCTCCTGCTCGCCCACCCCTAGGAGCGAGCCCGCAAACCGGGCACGTGCCCTGGCCGGGAATTGAACGGTGACCTCCTGGTTCATAGGTCCACGCTCAACCACGGAGCCCCGCCAACTGGTCACCCCCTCTTTTGTTAACCTCACACGAGTCCCTGGTTCTCTGTTAAGTGAGCCTGGGCCTGGGAGTCCCTGGGGCCGAGGAGGGGGAGGTGCCGTCTCCCTTGCACAGGGGAGCTTTCTGAGGTCCCCCCAGACCCTGCAGGTAGCAGGGGGGGCGGTTAGGGAGGAGCTTGGTTGGGGCGGCGGGAGCCCATGTCTGCCAGGCGCTCCCCGCCAGCGGGAACGGAGATGGTGCATGAGGGACCGACCTGGCCCCATGGAAGGGGTGCTGCCGGGTTATGTTTAGCATTTTCACCAGGCGCCTCTCCCAGTGCGGTCCTCCTCGGACCGAACGCGTGTGCGTGAGTCCGGGCCGAGGTGCTGGGGGAGCCGGGCTGCAATCAAAATGGTAATGAGGCCCTGATTGTGTCCCTTGATGCCCGCTCCTCCCTCCGTCTGCCTCCCTGAAATGTCACCGGGCCTCGCGGAGCCCTGGGGAGCCCGCGGCATATGCTTCGCAGATGGGCCCCCAGCACAGGGCCCCGCGGGAGCAGTCGCCAAGCTGGGGCTGAGTGTGGGCACGGGCCCTGCTACCATCCTGGCTTCGCTCCTCTGGCTTCCGGGTCAGATTCCGGCCCGTCCACTGGGGCAGCAGAGCCAGGAACCACTACCTATGGTGCTGCACCCCCTGGACCGGGTCAGGGTCCCCCAGACACTCGGAGGTCCCAGCTGACGCGACCCGTGTGCCTCAGATGGGGGTGTGGGTCCCCCCCCGAGGGGCAGCATGGCTAGGGCCTCAGGGAGACCTGGTCTCACAGGCCCCATGGCTCTGAGTGGTGTCGTCCGGGCAGCACTGGCCGCTCTGAGTGAGAGCCCACCAGAGACCCTTCCTTCGCGTGAAGAGCCCACATGGCAGAGCAGCCGCCCTCTGGGGCTCCGTCCTTCTCAGCCGCGAAGGCCTAAGTGGCTCTGGGGCGCTCCGGGCACGGCCGCCTCTCTCCGCACACACGCATCCTGCCGGCTGCTCAGCCCCTGCAGCGGCTCAGGGAGGGCTCGGCCTGCGCAGGGGAGAGCCCACCAGAGACCCTTCCTTCGCGTGAAGAGCCCACATGGCAGAGCAGCCGCCCTCTGGGGCTCCGTCCTTCTCAGCCGCGAAGGCCTAAGTGGCTCTGGGGCGCTCCGGGCACGGCCGCCTCTCTCCGCACACACGCATCCTGCCGGCTGCTCAGCCCCTGCAGCGGCTCAGGGAGGGCTCGGCCTGCGCAGGGGACGCCAGGGGCCAGATCCCCTCCCACGTGGCAGGTCCCCGAGGGCCGGTCACTGCCACCCGCCTTCCTCTGGTGACGAACGAGGTCCCCCGCCCCCGGCATCCTGTCCTCTGGGGGCAGGTCCCCTGACGACCCCCTGGGGGTGCGGGAGCACAGCCCGCCCATCCTCGGGTGCGGCCACATGGAGAGGGGTGGGCCCCTGTGCCAGGCGGCCACTGTCTTAAAGGGGGCTGCACTCCCCTTGGCACAGCCCCGGGGTCCCTCTCGGGGCAGACACAGCCCTGTTCTACCACGGAGCCTTTCACTCCTTCCAGGCGTGCCCCTGGGCCAGGTGCGGGGTGTGCGTCTGACCGTCCCCTGTGGGGAGACGGCGTGCGGCCAGGGAGGGTGAAAGGTGCTCCTAGGGTGGGTTTCCTTCATCTCCGCAGCGGCCTGGAGCACCCACTGTGTGCAGGGACCAGCCAGGCCTGGAGAAAGCTCTGTCATCCTCACCCCTCCCTGCCCTGAGCAGCTTAGCCCGGGCCCCGGCGCATAGTAGGGACCCTGGAAATAGCCCCTTAATTGGACGGAGTGGAGAGGATGCGTTCCCCTTTCTCTAAGGCGTTGCCATGGTGACGTCTCTCTCACTGCCCTCCGATTTCTCCCAGACTCCAGGGAACAGGGTCCCCCAAATAGCTTGCCAGGGTCTCTGTTTTCAGTGGGAGGAACCCCCTCGGCATTTGGGGATCCCCACGTCAAAAGAGCACCTGCCACTGGGTGAGCGGCAGCCCCACAGCAGGGCCCCCGGGGGACAGGAGGTGGGGAGCCTCCCTCCCAGGAGTGAGGTGAGAGCTCTTCCCCAAAGGGACTCTCTGGGGGCGTGGAGGGGCCTGCGAGCGTGGGAGCAGCTGGCATGGCCCCAAGTCACAGCCGGAAACAGTAGCCCCAGAAGCAGGCCTGGCCTGAGCAGGGGTGGTGTGTGTGTGGAGATACAGGTGGGTGGTCCTCACCCCAGAAACTGCCTTTCCCCTTCTGGGGGGACAGGCTGGATCCAGGGCTCCAGCACATCTGACATCTGACCTTTGACATCTCGCCATAACCAGGAGGCCAGTCCAGGGTCCTCACTATCACGTCTCAACAGCACGAGTGTGCACACAGGTGTGAGTGTGCTCACAGGTGTGAATGCACTGGTGTGAGTGTGTGCACAGGTGTGAGTGCACACGCAGGTGTGAGTGTGTGCACAGGTGTGAGTGTGCACGCAGGTGTGTGTGCACAGGTGTGGGTGTGCGCACAGGTGTGTGTGCACAGGTGTGAGTGTGCACGCAGGTGTGTGTGCACAGGTGTGGGTGTGCACGCAGGTGTGAGTGTGTGCATAGGTGTGAGTGTGCATGCAGGTGTGCGTGCACAGGTTTGAGTGTGTGCACAGGTGTGTGTGCACGCACAGGTGTGTGTGCACAGGTTTGAGTGTGTGCACAGGTGTGAGTGTGCACGCAGGTGTGTGTGCACAGGTTTGAGTGTGTGCACAGGTGTGAGTGTGCACACAGGTGCACAGGTGTGAGTGTGCACGCAGGTGTGTGTGCACAGGTGTGAGTGTGCGCACAGGTGTGAGTGTGCGCATAGGTGAGTCCTGTGTGCCATGTGCACGTTTACACCTGTGCACACCCACACCTGCACGCACACTCGGGGGTGTGACTGTGACCCCGTTGTTGGGAAGTGCTGTTCTCATTTGAGGTTTGCAAGGCGGAGCCTGAGGCTGTTGCCTGGGCCTCAGGCAGGGTCTGTAAAGACTGGTGAGACCTGGGGAAGGGGAAGGGAGGGGTGAGGCAGGAGGGGGGAGGGAGGGCCACTGGTCTCCCAGGCTCACAGGGCGTCCCCTGGGCTGGGCCTCCGCTGGGCTGGGGGTGCCACCTGGGCCGAGCAGCTGGGCCCACTCAGCCCACATCGGTGCCCAGCCTGGGGAGACAGACGCCTGGCCACTAACGTCACTCCATTTACCACCAATTCCTACTGTCACATGGGGTCCCTTGGGTGTGGGTGTTGGGGTGTGTGGGCTGGTGGACCTCAGGACCTTGAGCCCAGAAACCCCAGGGGCCAGCTCTGGCCTGAGCCCGGACCTGTAACCTTGGGGGTTCTCCGCTGCAGCCACAGACCCGGGCACCCCGTGTCTGGCTGACAGTCCCCCTGGTCCTGCCTCAGGATCGGGGATAAGCCGGGCAGCCCCGGGCCTCCAGGCGGGCCCCTGCCCTGATGGCCCTCAACGCCTCAGCGGCCGGCCCCAGCCTCCCGTCTCCCTCCAAGTGTCAGCGAGGAAATGAACGCCCCGGACGCCGTGTCTCACCAGCGACTTATCAGATCACCAGCAGTTTAATCAGCAGAGAGCCGCCGTCACGGTCACGCCACGCCGCCCCAGCCTGCCCCCCCCCCGTCAGGGAGGCATCAGAAGTTCAGGGCGTTGCTGCGTAAACAGAACGGCCTGCTGGGTGAGGCCCCGTGTCCGTGCCCCTGTCCGTGTCCATGGGCCAGGCACCAGGCCGGGCGATGACAGTGCTCCTGCATTCGTTAGTGCCTCATCACCACCTCGGGGGGCGGGGGTGCCGACAAGGAGGGACACAGCCTCCCCGGGGCAGCCTCCCCATCTCCAGGCTCCACAGCAGCCACCGCAGTGTCATTTGGGCAGTGACATGGAGCAGACACGGTGGGAGGCGGATCTGCTTGTTGGCTGTGTGTCCTCGGGCAGGTTGCTTCACCTCTCTGTGTCCTCTGCCTCAGGGACAGGCCTCTGACTCCACCCCCCCTGCCCCCCCACCCCCCCGGGAGTAAGGCTGGGCTGTGGGTGTGATTGGGAAGAAATGGAGGCCAAGGGCTTAGCACCCCAAAGCCAGTGTTCCCATCTGTGCAGTGGGGAGCCTGGACCCCAGCTTCACATCCCTGGGTCCCATGTGGGGGTCTGCAGCCTAGTGACCCCCGGGGTCTGGCTGCTCGGGGAGCGATCTGAAGGCTGCACCCTGTCCCTGCCCCCAGCTGGGCCCAGAGAAGCCGCCCCCTCCGCCCCCTCCGCCGGCTATGGGCAGTCCGGCGCTGTGGGCAGAGCTGCTCACAGGGACCCGGGAAGCCCCACCTCTCTCCCTGGGAGAGGCCTCCCGGGCCCCCGCGCTCAGAGGGATGGGATTTAATAACGCAGCCTTGTCTGCGGCCATCCCACCCTGAACGCCGATCTCGGCTAATAAAGCTGCCTTCCCGGGCCTGGCTCGCCGTTACCGCAGACGGGAGGGCAGTCACTCTCCGCCGCCTTCCCCAGCACCTTCCCCAGGGCCTGCAGGCGGGATTTCTTGTTTAGAAGAAAATTTGTTGCTTTGCGTTGTGTTGTGTTGTGTTTTTTTAAAAGCAGACATCTCCGCTTGGGTCTCCAGGGGAGCAGGGGGCCCCCGGGCCCCATCTAATGGCAGGAACGGGGCCAGCCAGAAGCCAGGCCAGCCTTCCCTGCCCCAGCTGGACCCCGAGGGCCTGCAGCCACCCACTGCTGGCCGGTCACTGACCTGGCCGGACACTGGGACAAGGTGCTTGGGCCACGGGGGGACGGGGGGACGGGACTCTGTTCCCGGAGCCAAGCCAGCTCGGGTCCTGAGAGCTCACCAGAGCTTCCTAGGCGACGAGGCCCCTGCCTCAGTTTCCTTGCTGGTCCTTCAACTCTCCCTTGGCGCCGAAGCTGCCTCTTGTGCCCGGGCCTCAGTTTCCCCACCTATAAAATGGGCCCATCTCAGTTTCCCAGCATAGCTGCAGGGCTGATGGGACCCAGGGGGACCAGGTGCTGTGTCCCCAGTTCAGGTGAGGACACTGGGGCCCAGGACCCTCCACGCGCCCTGTTCTGTGACCCTGCTGATCACCAATGGCATCTCTGGGATCTCGGGGTGCCTGGATGCGTGGGGTGCGGCGAGCTCCCTGCTTCCCAGGCAGCTGCCCCCTGGGGACTCTGGTGAGAATATTTCCTCCTCAGACCGAGCGTAAGGCTGTCCCCCGGGTCCCTCCGGGGCCGCCCCTCTCAGATCACTGCCTCTGAGGCCCTGGGGAGCCAGCTGTTCCTTCCAGATGTGCGGGGCCTGCGGGACGGTCCATCTGCTCTAGACCACGCGCTGCCTCAGAACGGCCTCCAGAGGTTTCCTTCTCCATGTCCTTCCTCCCAGGGAGACGCGGCCCCGGCAACAGTAGTATCTGTGTGCTCCCTTCCCCCACCTCCTGCGTGGGT
>NW_006287955.1:381863-382162 GCF_000327345.1 Myotis davidii | reverse complement strand
CGGAATCGAACCTGGGACCCTTCAGTCTGTAGTCCTACGCTCTATCCAGTGAGCCAAACCAGCTACACCCGCTCCCGCGCCAGAGTCTGCTGTGCCCACTCGCCGGGGCTGCGTGTTTTCCAGTGAATAGAAGACGCTCAGCCAGGCGCCCTCACATCTGCATCGAGGCGTCGGAGGGAGCGCTTCCTGTGGGGAGACTGGAAGGAAGAGGGGGCTTCGCCTGACACTTCCCGCACCTGGGGGCGGGTTTGTGCTCTCCATGCCCAATTCCCGGGGCGGCAGCGGCAGAGGCCGGGTGG
>NW_006287955.1:380970-381774 GCF_000327345.1 Myotis davidii | reverse complement strand
GTCGGTCTGGCTCAGCCCGCCTTCTGCACAGGCTTGACCTTGGGAAAGCCAGCTGGGCGGCCAGGAGCCGGTCCCTGGCTCTCGAGGTGGCCTTGTTAGAGCCGCGTCACAGGGACGCCCAGCAGGTCAGAGCCCGTCATCCGAACCACGGGCGCCCACAAACAAACCCACTAATGTTCCCGCTCGCACCTGGAGCCTCCAAGTGGTTCTGAAGTCGATATGTCCTGCTCAGTCCTTGGACGCGGAGGACAAGCCTTCGAGGAGGGGAGGCAGTGAAGGGCACCGGGCCAGGGGGGCTGGCCAGGGGCCTACACCTGCCCGGCCTGTGGGGGTCACAGTGTCAGTTTCCGGTGAGCTGCTCAGTGGATCCAGGAAATGAGGGGTCACCCTGGGGAACTCGAGCTCCAGGGCCTGGGGTGTGGGCAGGACTTCCTGCACCTGGAAAGCCGAGCGGCTGTGGAGAGTCCGTCTCCATCTCACTTGGAAGGGAGTGCGGCGGCCCAGCGCTTCCCACGCCTGCGTGTCCAAGGCCCTGAGGCCTCGTGGGGCCCAGCAGCCCTGTGCCCTTCCTGGCGGCGTCTCTCTCCCCGGCTCTGCCCA
This sequence comes from Myotis davidii, assembly GCF_000327345.1. Taxonomy (NCBI): domain Eukaryota; kingdom Metazoa; phylum Chordata; class Mammalia; order Chiroptera; family Vespertilionidae; genus Myotis; species Myotis davidii. The sequence continues at coordinate 381,174 of NW_006287955.1, read as the reverse complement.
CGGCTCCCGCCCCGTCTCTCCTGCCCTGCGCTCTCCTCTCTGTCCCAGCGGCTGCCTCCCTCCTGGGCCCAGCCGCCTCCGCCCCTCACCAGGGACTCAGCACCCTCCCCGGGGCCCCTGTCCACTCTGCCCTCCAGTCCCTTTGCCCACAACACCAAGGTCATCTTAGAAACAAAGCAGATCCAGTCACCTCCTCTGGCCTCC
>NW_006287955.1:373166-380691 GCF_000327345.1 Myotis davidii | reverse complement strand
GGGGGGTGTGGTGCGAGGCTGAGGGGCAGGGGCACATCGGCAGGCCCTGGGGTGGCCTGGGGGCTGCACCCCAGGAGGCCTCTTCCCAGGCCAGGCTGACCAGCGGCCTCAAAGCCCCGACCGAGAGCTGCCGCCTGGGCCAGTCCCAGCTTGACTTGTTCAGGGGTGAGGCTGCCGGTGGGGAGCCAAGTCCTGAGTCTCTGGCCTCCCCTGGAGCCCCCGGAAGTTCACTGGGCCCCACACACGATGACTCGGGGTTCCCTAGAAGACAGTGTGTGGGGAGGGGCGTGGCCGTGGCTGGGTGATGGGCAGGGTGATGGGCAGGGTGATGGGCAGGCCTGGGAGGCAGGGTGATGGGCAGGGTGATGGGCAGGCCTGGGAGGCAGGGTGATGGGCAGGGTGATGGGCAGGCCTGGGAGGCAGGGTGATGGGCAGGGTGATGGGCAGGCCTGGGAGGCAGGGTGATGGGCAGGGTGATGGGCAGGCCTGGGAGGCAGGGTGATGGGCAGGGTGATGGGCAGGCCTGGGAGGCAGGGTGATGGGCAGGGTGATGGGCAGGCCTGGGAGGCAGGGTGATGGGCAGGGTGATGGGCAGGCCTGGGAGGCAGGGTGATGGGCAGGGTGATGGGCAGGCCTGGGAGGCAGGGTGATGGGCAGGGTGATGGGCAGGCCTGGGAGGCAGGGTGATGGGCAGGGTGATGGGCAGGCCTGGGAGGCAGGGTGATGGGCAGGGTGATGGGCAGGCCTGGGAGGCAGGGTGATGGGCAGGGTGATGGGCAGGCCTGGGAGGCAGGGTGATGGGCAGGGTGATGGGCAGGCCTGGGAGGCAGGGTGATGGGCAGGGTGATGGGCAGGCCTGGGAGGCAGGGTGATGGGCAGGGTGATGGGCAGGCCTGGGAGGCAGGGTGATGGGCAGGGTGATGGGCAGGCCTGGGAGGCAGGGTGATGGGCAGGGTGATGGGCAGGCCTGGGAGGCAGGGTGATGGGCAGGGTGATGGGCAGGCCTGGGAGGCAGGGTGATGGGCAGGGTGATGGGCAGGCCTGGGAGGCAGGGTGATGGGCAGGGTGATGGGCAGGCCTGGGAGGCAGGGTGATGGGCAGGGTGATGGGCAGGCCTGGGAGGCAGGGTGATGGGCAGGGTGATGGGCAGGCCTGGGAGGCAGGGTGATGGGCAGGGTGATGGGCAGGCCTGGGAGGCAGGGTGATGGGCAGGGTGATGGGCAGGCCTGGGAGGCAGGGTGATGGGCAGGGTGATGGGCAGGCCTGGGAGGCAGGGTGATGGGCAGGGTGATGGGCAGGCCTGGGAGGCAGGGTGATGGGCAGGGTGATGGGCAGGCCTGGGAGGCAGGGTGATGGGCAGGGTGATGGGCAGGCCTGGGAGGCAGGGTGATGGGCAGGGTGATGGGCAGGCCTGGGAGGCAGGGTGATGGGCAGGGTGATGGGCAGGCCTGGGAGGCAGGGTGATGGGCAGGGTGATGGGCAGGCCTGGGAGGCAGGGTGATGGGCAGGGTGATGGGCAGGCCTGGGAGGCAGGGTGATGGGCAGGGTGATGGGCAGGCCTGGGAGGCAGGGTGATGGGCAGGGTGATGGGCAGGCCTGGGAGGCAGGGTGATGGGCAGGGTGATGGGCAGGCCTGGGAGGCAGGGTGATGGGCAGGGTGATGGGCAGGCCTGGGAGGCAGGGTGATGGGCAGGGTGATGGGCAGGCCTGGGAGGCAGGGTGATGGGCAGGGTGATGGGCAGGCCTGGGAGGCAGGGTGATGGGCAGGGTGATGGGCAGGCCTGGGAGGCAGGGTGATGGGCAGGGTGATGGGCAGGCCTGGGAGGCAGGGTGATGGGCAGGGTGATGGGCAGGCCTGGGAGGCAGGGTGATGGGCAGGGTGATGGGCAGGCCTGGGAGGCAGGGTGATGGGCAGGGTGATGGGCAGGCCTGGGAGGCAGGGTGATGGGCAGGGTGATGGGCAGGCCTGGGAGGCAGGGTGATGGGCAGGGTGATGGGCAGGCCTGGGAGGCAGGGTGATGGGCAGGGTGATGGGCAGGCCTGGGAGGCAGGGTGATGGGCAGGGTGATGGGCAGGCCTGGGAGGCAGGGTGATGGGCAGGGTGATGGGCAGGCCTGGGAGGCAGGGTGATGGGCAGGGTGATGGGCAGGCCTGGGAGGCAGGGTGATGGGCAGGGTGATGGGCAGGCCTGGGAGGCAGGGTGATGGGCAGGGTGATGGGCAGGCCTGGGAGGCAGGGTGATGGGCAGGGTGATGGGCAGGCCTGGGAGGCAGGGTGATGGGCAGGGTGATGGGCAGGCCTGGGAGGCAGGGTGATGGGCAGGGTGATGGGCAGGCCTGGGAGGCAGGGTGATGGGCAGGGTGATGGGCAGGCCTGGGAGGCAGGGTGATGGGCAGGGTGATGGGCAGGCCTGGGAGGCAGGGTGATGGGCAGGGTGATGGGCAGGCCTGGGAGGCAGGGTGATGGGCAGGGTGATGGGCAGGCCTGGGAGGCAGGGTGATGGGCAGGGTGATGGGCAGGCCTGGGAGGCAGGGTGATGGGCAGGGTGATGGGCAGGCCTGGGAGGCAGGGTGATGGGCAGGGTGATGGGCAGGCCTGGGAGGCAGGGTGATGGGCAGGGTGATGGGCAGGCCTGGGAGGCAGGGTGATGGGCAGGGTGATGGGCAGGCCTGGGAGGCAGGGTGATGGGCAGGGTGATGGGCAGGCCTGGGAGGCAGGGTGATGGGCAGGGTGATGGGCAGGCCTGGGAGGCAGGGTGATGGGCAGGGTGATGGGCAGGCCTGGGAGGCAGGGTGATGGGCAGGGTGATGGGCAGGCCTGGGAGGCAGGGTGATGGGCAGGGTGATGGGCAGGCCTGGGAGGCAGGGTGATGGGCAGGGTGATGGGCAGGCCTGGGAGGCAGGGTGATGGGCAGGGTGATGGGCAGGCCTGGGAGGCAGGGTGATGGGCAGGGTGATGGGCAGGCCTGGGAGGCAGGGTGATGGGCAGGGTGATGGGCAGGCCTGGGAGGCAGGGTGATGGGCAGGGTGATGGGCAGGCCTGGGAGGCAGGGTGATGGGCAGGGTGATGGGCAGGCCTGGGAGGCAGGGTGATGGGCAGGGTGATGGGCAGGCCTGGGAGGCAGGGTGATGGGCAGGGTGATGGGCAGGCCTGGGAGGCAGGGTGATGGGCAGGGTGATGGGCAGGCCTGGGAGGCAGGGTGATGGGCAGGGTGATGGGCAGGCCTGGGAGGCAGGGTGATGGGCAGGGTGATGGGCAGGCCTGGGAGGCAGGGTGATGGGCAGGGTGATGGGCAGGCCTGGGAGGCAGGGTGATGGGCAGGGTGATGGGCAGGCCTGGGAGGCAGGGTGATGGGCAGGGTGATGGGCAGGCCTGGGAGGCAGGGTGATGGGCAGGGTGATGGGCAGGCCTGGGAGGCAGGGTGATGGGCAGGGTGATGGGCAGGCCTGGGAGGCAGGGTGATGGGCAGGGTGATGGGCAGGCCTGGGAGGCAGGGTGATGGGCAGGGTGATGGGCAGGCCTGGGAGGCAGGGTGATGGGCAGGGTGATGGGCAGGCCTGGGAGGCAGGGTGATGGGCAGGGTGATGGGCAGGCCTGGGAGGCAGGGTGATGGGCAGGGTGATGGGCAGGCCTGGGAGGCAGGGTGATGGGCAGGGTGATGGGCAGGCCTGGGAGGCAGGGAGCGACGCTGGCTCCGGGCTGGAGCCCTGAAGAGAGGAGCCCGAGGGTCCCTCCCTGGTCCCCACGCCTCTTGTCCACGTGTGAGCAAAGGCCAGCGCAGCGCTCACAGGAGCTCAACCAGCCGCCGTCGGCCTGGGGTGGGGCCCTGGAGTGTGACCTTGAAGCAGCCGCTGCCCTCTCCTGGTCTCTAGGCGGCCAGCGCGGGCGACTCCGACGTGGAATTGCTCAAGTTGGAATGACCTCCCTCCTGCCTCCCCTCCTCCCCTTCCTTCCTGCCTCCTCTCTGCTTCCTCCTCCAGCCTGAGCCCAGCTCTGCGTTTCCTCCGGGAATGACTCACACGTTTGCCGCCCACCTGCACCGCCCGCTTCCCGCATCTTCATGGAAAGGGTCGCCGGGGAGCAGGGCCCGCACTGAGGCCTGGGGCCGTGCCGGGCAGCCAGCAGGCCCTGTGGGCAGTGACATTTCCGGCTCCCGAAGGTCGGTCCTGACGTGCTGTGTGACCTGGGCTGGTTCCTGCTCCTCTCTGGGCTCCCTTCCCCCTCCGCCCATGCACCAGAGGCACCAGGCGGGCCCTCTCGTCACCCCCGAGCACCCCGCGTGCCATCACCCCCTGAGCATCCCGTTCTGAACGGGACGCCTCCCTCCAGCCCCAGGGCTGCTGGAGAAGACAGCTGGGCGGGTGGGGGCTCTGGGAGACCACTGGGGGGGATGCAGGGTTGGGGGGTGGACAGTGGGGGTACAGACCTCCTCGGGGGCTCTGGTCAATGTCGGGCACCCCATCCTGGGTGCCCACCTGCTGCTGCTTCCCCTCCCCCAGCCTCAGCCCACTGCTGAGGGGACATGGGACCCAGACCGCAGCCAGTGATGGTAACACATTCCCATGGCCGCAGGGATTGGTTGGGAAATGGGCACCTGACCCAGCGAGAGCCAATGGGAAGCGGGGGGCTCCGGTTGGCCTGGGGTTGGCCTGGGGCGCTTTTCTCAGCTCCCATCCCAGCACCTCGGAGAGCGAGAGCGAGCGGCCGCCTCTGACCAGCGGGACGCGGGCCCAGCAGGGTCTGAGCTTGGCTGCTGGCGTCCGGCATCTGCGGTTGCACCAAGGCGATGCCATTGGGTCTATCATCTCACTTAATCCTCGGCACCGTTTTGCAGGGAAGGGATGAGGACCTGCCCTACAGGATGAGGAAACAGGGTCGGGAGGCCTCCTGAGCCCTCGCCCCCTGCCAGGGGCTCAGGGCGGAGCCATGTTCACCCCGGGCACCGTGGGCACTGTGGGCACCGTGTTTGGAAGCCCACTGCATAGACCTTAGTTTTTAAAGCTAATGTGTTTATTTGCAAAAGCTGGGTGTGGGAAGGAGGGGCCGGCCGCCCCATCCTGGGAGGATTAGGAGCCTTGCTCCTCTAACTTCATTACAAAGCCACTGCTGATCCTCTTACGGCAGCCGCCAGGGGGGGGTGGGCTGGGAGGCGAGGCAGGACATGGCGATTTGCATATTTATGAAATCTTCTCCACTTTGCCAGGCCCCGTCTGCGCTAAGAAATGTCACATCTCATTTTAAGCTGGGATCTGTGTTTCGGGAGTGGCAGCTCAAGCCGCCCGCTGGGCGTCTCTGATACCCGGGGCTGGCGGGGGGGCGGGGAAACCACCGCAGGCCACCGACCTCGCCGGCCTCAGTGTCCCCAGTGTAAAGTGAGGCCGGACGGTATCGAGGGTGGAGCGCTCTGGCCCGAAGACCCCCCCCTCCCGGGCACCCACGTCCTGAGCGCGGACACGGAACAGGGACTTGATACAAAGAGGAAGTCTTGCTCCGCTCGCGCCCTCCCTTGCTCCTCCCTTGCTCGCTGAGTGAAGCCAGCCGTCCTGGGGGCTGCTCTACGGGGCCCGGGAGGCCTGAATGGAGGGCAGCCTCCAGCCAACGGCCAGTGAGAGACCAAGGCCTCGGCCCCAGAGCCCACAAGGCGTGGGTCCTCCCAACAAGCCCACGAGGGCCACGGGGAAGCCCCCGCGGGGGAGCCCGGAGCCGAGGCCCAGCTGAGTCCACCGAGTCCTGGCCACGGAGCGGCCCAGATGTTGCCGTTTGGAGGGGATACCTGCTTGGGCGAAGCTGTTACACAGCTGAAGGCGACTGATGCATGGTCTTCCTCGAGGGTTGCCGTGGTGACTGACTGAGATGATGTGTGTAGGGTGCTGAGTGCAGGGCTCACACTTTGTTTGGTTTTTTAAATATATTTTTATTGATGTCAGAGAGGGAGAGAGAGAGAGAGAGAGAGAGAGAGAGAGAGAGAGAGAGAGAGAGAAAAAAGAAGACACACACACACACTCACACCCACCCCAAATGGGCGGCTCTGGCTCAGGCACAGGCCTCCCAGGGCCCTGGGCGAGCCACACCCGCGGGTCTCGAGGGTTGGCTTCCTGATGGTGTCCTGCTCCCACGCTCAGCGCGGCCCTGGGATGGCCTCGGGGTGCGGTCTGTGCCGGCCTCTCCTGCCTGCGTCCGCCTCAGCTCTCCCCACGGTCTGACCCCCTCGGAAGAACCCTCGCCTTTTCCCCTGTAAACGGGGAGGGGAGCCAAGCACCCCACGCCGGCTCCTCACCGCACTGAGTGTGGGGCCGCGCCTGGGGTGCCTTGGGCGCATCCAGGCAACGGGTACGAGCCTGGAACTGGGCAGCAGCTGGGGAATATTTGGGGAAAGAACACACCAGCAGCTGGTCTACGACAGCTGTCAGCAAACTGCGGCCCCTTGAGTGTGGCTCTTCCACAAAACACCACGTGCGGGCGCGCACGTACAGTGCGATTGAAACGTCGTGGCCACACTCAAGGGGCCAAAGAGCTGCATGTGGCTCGCGAGCCGCAGTTTGCCGACCACTGGTCTACGTTGACGGCAAAGCCCAGTTGCCTTGATCTGAAGGTGGAAATAGCCTCACCAAACGTTCCCTCTTTCCTGTGGCGCGGGAACGGGAACAACTTCCCTTGCAGGCTCTTTGGGGTTTAAGACCCCGAACCCCCTTAAAGGGGCAGAGGTGCTAGTTGGGATTGGCTGACGTGTCCTGCCCGTCCTGGCTGATACCAGAGTGAGGCTGGCTTCTTGCTGGGCCGATCGGCAGAGCCCAGGAGACACCCCACGGAAGCTGTCCAGCCTCTGCTGCCCTCCTGGCGTTCCCAGGGGACCCAGCCTGCGGACATGTGGCCACAGCGGGGACCAGTGGCCAGGGCTGGCTCTAAGCCCGGGGGAGGCCTGGGGTCCCACGGAGGTGGGGTGTCTGCCCCAGGAACGTTCTGAGACGATGGGCACGTCTCCCCTGGGCCGCCAGCTCAGCGGCCCCGGCCACGTGTGGCTCGCGGGACCGGAGGCCCGAGTGTCGGCTTGCTCCTTCTGCTTCCTTTCCTGGGAGGAGGGCGTGCGGCCACGCTCCCCGGCCGGGTCTGAGTGAGGAACCAGTGGCTGCCGGCCGCTCGTTCTCGTGTCTGGAATCTGATCACCACCGAACACTAAAAATAACCTTTCCAATCAGGAAATAATGCAGCGAGAAGACGAACCCCGCGGCTGCGAGGAGGCAGGAGGGGCTGCTGGAGGCGCGAGCTGTCAGGATCCGCCATCTGTCCAGAAAATTCCTTGACTCATCCCTGTTTTTAACTGTTTATCTTCAGGCCGGGAGGCGGCGAGGGGAGTCTGCCGGGACACGGACTCCACACACTGGCGCTCCCGCAGCCTCACCGCCCGTGGCAGGACCCTCTGGATGCAGCCGCTTCCCAGAGCCCTGCTGGGTCGGGTCTGGCACGGAGTGGACGGCGGGTGGGCAGGCATAGAGACCTGTCCGCGGGGGCTGCAGTGCGGCCGTGG
>NW_006287955.1:371953-372603 GCF_000327345.1 Myotis davidii | reverse complement strand
GTGGGGGCGCGGGGGGGGGGGTGGGGGCGGGGGCGGCGGTGGAGGCGGGGGCCGCGGTGGAGGCTGTGGCCGTGGTGGAGGCTGTGGCCGCGGTGGAGGCTGTGGCCGCGGTGGAGGCAGTGGCATGATTAATAGAATTGTTTGGTGCTTCATTTAATTTTCAAAACAACCCCACAGGGGGCTCTGATGATCCCCACTCTCCGAGGAGAAAGCAGACTCGAGCTCGAATGAATGGTGCGTGCCCACGGCGTGGGGCACAGGAGGGCGTCGCAGGCCAGGGCGGCTGCTGGGTCAGTGAAGGCACAGACCGGTGGGAGGGTCTGAAGGGACTCCGGGCCCAGAGCTCCTCCTCCTGCCCAGAGCCTGGGGAGGCCGGGCCGACGGGAGCTTGGATGCCAGGCCAATAATTATCTGTCTGCCTGACTGTCTGTCTATTATCTATGTATCCATCCATCCATGTATCTTCATGGTATGTTATATCTTACGTTATCTAACACCCAGCATTTTATTTGGTTATACATAATCATTTGACCCTGCCCCCCCCCATGTTTTTTATTCTTCCTTGATTAAAATTTATCTTTGTCAATATCTCTGAGCAACGTCACCCACAGTTATGATTGGACAGAGGCAGCGCCTAGGCTGGGAGCAGA
>NW_006287955.1:371361-371896 GCF_000327345.1 Myotis davidii | reverse complement strand
GGAGGGCAGAGAGGGGGGATTTGCGCAGGGACATCTGGCTCCAGGGCCAGCCCTCCCTCCCGTGCAATGGACAGGGATCCCCACAGACTGTGGACCCACAAGGCCCCGGACAGGGGTCCCCACACCTTGCCTGGCCCGGGAGTTAGGGTTGCGGGTGGGGGAGGCGTCTGTGGGAGGCAGGCTCCTACCCTGCGGGGTGAGGAGAGCTGTGGGGAGGGGAGCACTGCCCGCTGCTCCTGGGGTTCCAGCCCGCTCAGCCCTGCATCACGGGAAGGAGCCAGGAGGCCTCAGGCGGGGCCGCCTCTCTCTGGGCCCTGCTCCCAGGCTCACTTCCCCCGCAGGGGCCTGGGGAGGCCTGGGGAGGGCGGTCAGAATGCTCCTCAGCCCCCCCCAGGTGGGGAGCCCTGGCTCCGGCCCCCTGGATCTGGGAGCGGCTCCCACAGCAGTGCCCCTCCCCGCCCCGGGCACGGTCATGACACCTCTCTGTTCAGGCTCGAACCCAGGAATCGGACCCAGGGCCCCGCCTCCTTCGTCC
>NW_006287955.1:369477-371248 GCF_000327345.1 Myotis davidii | reverse complement strand
GGGCCGCGGCTGCCTGAGGCGGGCAGGGGCACGGCCCGAGGCGCTGGCTCCACGCGGATGTGGGAACTCTTCTAAGTGAGTCCTGCCGGCCAGTCCCCGCACAGAGCCGGCCCTTTGATGCTTAATTGCTGCCTTCCCGGCCACCGCCGCTCAAAGGGAGCGAGAGACCCGCCTGCATTTCATCCTGGGAAGGAGGCCGTGCGCGGAGCTCCCGGGGCCAACCTTTCCCGAGATCACAGCGACGGGCAGCAATTAGCCCGGCCTGGCATCAGCCGCGGTGGCGCAGGCGAGGATGGCGACTGCGCGGGCGGCCCATCGCCACAGACCTGGGCCTGGGAGGAGGCGTCCCTGGGCCTTGCCTCGGAGCGTCTCCACCCGCTCCTCCACCCTCCCCGGTCCTCCTGCGGCTTCCAGTGCCCCCTGGAGCCCGGGCGTCATTCACATCTGCGGCTCCTGCCCCACAGCCCCTTGCGTCTTGGACCTCGGGTGTCCAGGGTGGAGTTCCTCACTCACACCCCTCCCAGCTGCTGTGCCCGTCCCTCCCCTGCACGCCCTGCAGCCGGGCAGCCGCTCGGCATCCAGACCTGGGTCGCCTTTGACACACTCCTCCCTCCCTCCGCCCGGACCTTCCGCCCCTGCCGGCCCGTGTGTACCTGGAGGGTTCCTGTGCGTCTGGGGATGGGGACTGTCTCCCCAAGGCCTCTGCACACTGCAGAGGGCCGCGCCCGGGCCAGGGTCCCTCCCTCCATGAGCGCCCATCATGCCCACGCGTGGTGACTGCTGACTGTGGGCTCCACTCTGTGGGGCCCCATCTTGCGCCCTTGACCTTGCTCTGCGCTCCAGCTGACTTAGCCACGTCTGTAGCCCCCGGTGCTCATCTCAGGGCTTCCAGATGCCCCCGCCCTGGACCGCAGCACGGTGCCCCCTCATCCTCCAGTTCTGAGGGGCCTTCACGGACACCCTGTGCCCGCCTCTAGCCCATGCTGGCTGACATCCCCTCCCCTAGAATCTGTCTGTCACTCCCTGAAAGTCACCGTTTCTGTGAGGGTCTGCAGGATGGGGACTCTGGCCCTGTCCCTGCTGCAGAGAGGGCCCTGGTGCCATGGATTGTTCCTCCAGGTGTGGGTGCTCCCCCAGGTGTGGGTGCTCCCCCAGGTGTGGGTGCTCCCCAGGTGTGGGTGCTCCCCCGGGTGTGAGTGCTCCCCCGGGTGTGAGGGCTCCCCCAGGTGTGAGGGCTCCCCAGGTGTGAGTGCTCCCCCGGGTGTGAGTGCTCTCCCGGGTGTGAGTGCTCCCCCAGGTGTGAGTGCTCCCCCGGGTGTGAGGGCTCCCCCGGGCGTGAGGGCTCCCCTAGGTGTGAGTAGGCAGGCAGGCGAGTGGTTAGGAGCCAGCAGTCCCAGATTGCAAGAGGAATGCTCAACTACCAGTTTAGGCCTGATTCCGTAGGGATTCCTGCAGGATCGGGCCTAAACCAGCAGTTGGACATCCCCTGAGGGGTTCCAGATTGGGAGAGGGTGAAGGCTGGGCTATGGGAACCCCCACCCCCCCGCACGGATTTTGTGCACCGGGCCCCTAGTAAATACATAAGAAGAAGCTCAATCTCATTATTGCTCAGAAAAGTAGCAATGAACCCACCGAGACACATTTCACACCAGCAGGCCTGCCAAAGCTGGCCGTCGGCCAGGAGCAAGGATTCCAGGCTGGGACGAGGGGCCGCGGACCCGGTGCCTCCATGCTGAGAAGGAGTGTGAGGGGGGCCCGGTGCCCACCCCTG
>NW_006287955.1:356380-360102 GCF_000327345.1 Myotis davidii | reverse complement strand
TGGGTGCTCCCCCGGGTGTGAGTGCTCCCCCGGGTGTGGGTGCTCCCCCAGGTGTGGGTGCTCCCCCAGGTGAGGGTGCTCCCCCAGGTGTGGGCATGGCCACATGAAGGGATGCTGACATAAGAACTGGCTGTGCCCACCTCACTTCCTGGTCTCGGGGCCATCCTCTCTGTTGGCTGCCCCGACTCATTCAGGACCCGCATCTTCCCTCCTGCACTCAGGTGAGACCTTCCTTTCTGAGAGAAGAATGTTCCAGAAGTGAAGCAGCACATTAGTCCTCAGATTAGAATTGTTCCCTCAAAGAAGGAGCAAGATAATGAAAGATGTCCTGTCCACGGCACACCATCATAATAAATCTACAGTAACAAAAGCATAATATGCTAATTAGACCGGACAGCCAAACAACCTTCTGGACGTCCTTTCAGGCGAAGCCGCAGCAGCAGGGGCTGAGGAAGAGGCAGTTAGGGGAGATCAGGCAGGCAGGCGAGTGGTTAGGGGTGATGAGGCAGGCAGGGGGGTGGTTAGGGGCGATCAGGCAGGCAGGCGAGTGATTAGGGGTGATGAGGCAGGCAGGCGAGTGGTTAGGAGCCAGCAGTCCCAGATTGCAAGAGGAATGCTCAACTACCAGTTTAGGCCTGATTCCGTAGGGATTCCTGCAGGATCGGGCCTAAACCAGCAGTTGGACATCCCCTGAGGGGTTCCAGATTGGGAGAGGGTGAAGGCTGGGCTATGGGAACCCCCACCCCCCCGCACGGATTTTGTGCACCGGGCCCCTAGTAAATACATAAGAAGAAGCTCAATCTCATTATTGCTCAGAAAAGTAGCAATGAACCCACCGAGACACATTTCACACCAGCAGGCCTGCCAAAGCTGGCCGTCGGCCAGGAGCAAGGATTCCAGGCTGGGACGAGGGGCCGCGGACCCGGTGCCTCCATGCTGAGAAGGAGTGTGAGTGAGGCCCGGTGCGCACCAGTGGCGCTGCTTCCGGAAGAGTCCTCGTGGCGCTCAGAGGCGTGTGCAGCAAGGGCCCCGGCTCCGGGACGCCGAGCAGCCGCCTGTCGCTTGCGGAAGGACAGCGCGGTGACTGCCATCCAATCGCTCAGTTGGCAGCTGAGCTGGAACCGCGCTTGGCAACGTGGGACACGCTCCGAGGGCTGAGCAAGGACACCGGCTGCAGGACGGGGCACAGGGCAACCCCCGCTTTATGTGAAGTTTAAACTCCTACAAAAGCACGCTCTGTGTCGGTTATGGGAACACAAAGATGCAGTAAAAGCAGACGAGGCGGGGCGGGGGGGTAGTGGTGGTAAACACCTAGTTCCGGCCGGTTGTAATCTCTGGAAGGGCCTGGAGGGAGACGGAAGGTGACAGAGGCCGGCGACAGCCCCCTCTGCTGTGACAGGTCAGCGTCAGGCGACCCAGGAGGCCGGACCTACCGACAGGGCCTGGCCTCGAAGCCAGTTGGGAACGAGGGGGGAGGGCATCTCGGGGTAGAAAGGGCCGCAGGCCACTGGCTGGGGCGGGTGGGAAGCTGCACACCTTGGGCAGCTCAGGTGACACACAGGGGAGCAGGAGGGGTCACCCACCGAGGGAGGGCCTTGGGTTTCGTCCTGAAGAGGAAGGAGCCCGATACAGCCGCAGTGGAGGAGGGAGGGGGAGGGGGAGGGCAGAGCGGCGTGTGCCTGGGCCTGGCTGCTGGCCGGGCCCCAGCCTGAGGGTTCCTGCTTCTGCACAGGGCACCCCTCGTCTCCATTATGGACACGGAACCCAGCCTGGCTCCCCTGGGCCGGGCGAGCTGTCCTGCAGGCCCAGCTGCCTTCCCGACGCCCTGGCTCGGGCCTGCCCAGGGGCACCGGGCCCCTGCCTCCCCTCTGAGCAGCCCCTCCCCTCCTGTCCTCCTCCCCTGAGGTTCCAACCCCACCTCTGGGCCTTGGCAGGCGGCCGTGGGTGAGTGGGACTGAGGCTGCTGCCTCCGAGGCCAGGGGTGGACTGTGCCTGGAGCCGCAGCCCTGGCCCAGCGATGATCCGTCCTGACCTCCCGCTTCTCTCCTGCACCACGAAGGGCAGCTCCTCCCCCTCCTTCCCACACTGACCCACCTCTGCCTCCCCAGGCAGGGCTGCAGGACCCCAAATCACTCCTCTCAGCTGTTTCTGCTCCCACCCACCGGAGCCCGGTCTCAGAGCCACTCCCCCCATGACCAGCCCCGTCAGCCCCAGGCCCAACACAGAGCCCCCAGACCCCACACAGAGCCCCAGACCCCGACACAGAGCCCCATACCCCACACAGATCCCCAGACCCCACACAGAGCCCCAGACCCCAACACAGAGCCCCAGGCCCAGGCACAGAGCTCCAGGGCCCTTGTTACTGGCGACTGAGGTTCTTTGAGGCCTGCGGGTGTGGGTGACCCAAGTTACAGGGCAAGCACTGGGGACACCCACTCTGGGCCAGTGAAAGGGCCTCGGCTTCCATGCTCCCCGTCAGATGCAGAGTGGGGAGCCCTGGGTCAGGATGCCCAGCCCCTCCCCCCATCTCCCTGGGTGTGTGGGAAGTGGGGCCCTCCTGGCAGCCACCTGGGCCAGCCTCGCGAGACGGGCCTCGGGGTCAGCCAGGTGTGCACCCGCGCGGCGAGGCTTCTGCCTGGAGCTGTCACTCAGGCGTGATTGGTTGTTGCAATGTATCACCGCCCAGACACCGCTTGTCAGAGCTCAGTGTCAGCGAAATGACCGGGAAACGCGTTTGTTATTAACTTGTGAGATGTGAGACCGATTGCTTTCAAAGCTCTGGCTCCCCGCGGGGTAGGTGCGGGAGGGGCGCCCCTGCTGGAGGCCCGCTCCCTGGACACGGTGGGAGGGGCCCCCTTAGGCACGCCTGGGGTGATGGACCTGGGAGACGCCTTGGGGGGCACGACCACACCCAGGTCTGTGGGGAAGGGAGAGGGCAGCCCCGCACCCTGGGAGCCTCCGCTTCCTCGCTCGCCGGACACGCACCGCAGGCCCTGCCCGGCGCGGCACCACACACGCTATCCAATCTTCACAGCAACCCTAAGAAGCAGGTGCCAGCACTGTCCTGTTTTGTTTTTAAATATATTTGTATTGATGTCAGAGAGGAAGGGAGAGGGAGAGAGAGAAACATCAATGAGAGAGAATCGCTGATGGGCTGCCTCCTGCACGCCCCCTACTGGGGATCCAGCCCACAGCCGGGCCTGTGCCCTGACCGACCGGGAATCAAACCCCGACCTCTGGTTCCTGGGTTCACGCTCTCAACCCCTGAGCCCGCCCACTGGGCAGCACTGTCCCACTTTGTAGATGAGGAAATAGAGGCTGCCCAGCTCTCTCCCCAGGGCAGCTGGCCTCAAAGGGCACCACTCGGTACCCACTGCTCCTCTACCCACTGCCCAGGGGTCGGCCACGTGAGGTGGAGCTGAGGACACGCCTCTCCCCGCTCCTTCCTCTCCCCCCTGCTGGCATCCACCCCAACCCACACCCCTCCTGGCACACTGGGCCTTCCGCTCAGCCTCCTGAGCCGCCGTGTCCTGTCCTGCCTCCTGGTCACCAGGCCAGGAGGCCACCTCTGTCCCGGCCCATCGGACATAACCTGCTGCAGCTGTGCTGGCCCCGGCTTCCTGGGGAGACGCCCCCAAGGGTGCGGAGAACCAAAGCCTGCGGCAGCGGCTGCCTCAGTCTGCCCCCGGCCCTTCGTCCCTCAAGGGGCAGCCGTGCGCTCG
>NW_006287955.1:355970-356316 GCF_000327345.1 Myotis davidii | reverse complement strand
GCGGGGGCAGTGGCTGGGGCGGGGCCCCTCAGGGGAGGCAGGGGTCCCTGTGGTTCCGGGGGGGACACAGCCCGAGTCCCCGCTCTGGGTATCTGTCTCCTGGCGCCGTGGAGGGGGGCAGGGGGGCGCGGGCGCAGGGATGAGGGTAGGCCGAGCACCACCCTGCCTGGTAACCGAGATCAACCATCTCTTAACGCAACACACACACAATCTCAAAACAAGCGCCCAAGTGCCCGCCAGGAGCAGAATAAAATCTTTAAATCAGGACGGCGCGGAGCGGGGGGTCAGGGCGGGGCCTGGGGAGCCTCCAGGGCCGGGGCTGGGCCCACGAACACGCCTCGTTTCG
>NW_006287955.1:352763-355894 GCF_000327345.1 Myotis davidii | reverse complement strand
GGCTGAGTGCTGCGCCCGCCTCGCCCTGACCCGGCCCCGGGAGCCCAGCTCTTTGTAAGCTGTGGGCTGTGGCCGCCTGGCTGGTTTGCGGTCACCTTCCCGCTTGCAGGGAAGCAGCGTTTCCGGGCCTTGGTTACTGCGCATCTGCACCTGAGGTCTCATCCTAAGGCGAGGGGACAGGTCGCTCAGCTCTCAGACCCGGGGCCCAGCGTCACCCCAGCAAGACTGGCCTGGCTGTGCCCTGGCCCACTGTGCCCTGGCCTGGCTGTGCCCTGGCCCACTGCGCCCTGGCCTGCCTGAGCCCTGCACTCTGCCCTTCGCCTCCCCAGCCCACCTAGATCTGGCCTTGGTTTTCTCATCTGTACAAGGGGCCCCTTCCGCCTTGCTGAGCCTCCAATCCCGGTGATGGTCGGAGGGGCTCACAGCCATTGTAGGCAGCTCTGTGTGATTTGGGGTAAAAATGCTCCAATAAGCAATCATACAGCCAGCACTGGGAATAAAGGGAATAAAGGAGAGAGGCAGCCGGCCCCACCTGTGGGCACTCACCTGCCCTCATTGTCGGTACCCCAGCTGCTGCCCTCTGCCTGGTGCTGGGTGCCCACTGCATCCCTGGCCACCACACCTGACGGAGGGGCCCTGCCTGAGACCCCCAAGGCCCAGCACCGTGCCCTGACCCCGGTTCTGAACCTGTGCAGGGCCCCGGGGCCCCTCAGAATCAGTTGCATGCGGCCCCACCACCCCATCCTCCGGGGCCTTGAGTGCCCGCCGCTTGGCACTGCCCAGGCAGGGGACCCTGCCGCCCAGACCCAGGACACCCGCGGTGCCTGCACCTGTGGACGCCCCCTCCTGCCAGCCCTCCCGCTGCATCTTCGCCTGACTATAAGCTGACGAGGGAGATAGACACGCTTGAACGTGTCTAATCCGGCCGAGAAGCGTGGAGCTGAATTAAACCAGCGGAGGAATTAACCCGGAGGCCGGCCCGGGCTTTATCTGCGCTGGAGAAACAGGGGAACGGAGGCTCGCAGCCAGGGGCAGGGCGGGGCCTTGAGCGGGTCCTGACTCACGGGTACAGGCCAAGCTGTGCCGGCAGCCGGCAGCTGTCCCCTTCCTTATGGATGAGAGCAGGAGGGAAGGAGTTAAGCAGCGGCCGCCTCCCCCAAAGCAATTAATTACAGAGTCGGAGAGGTGGCCAGACAATTACGTCCCAGACAAAGGAGACGGCGGGCAGGGCTCCGAGCCGCGCGGGGAGATTAATAAGCGGCTGGCGTTCGGCCGGCATGCTGGGCCTTGGGCATCTCTGCCATCGGCCTGCTCCATCCTGCCCCCTGGGAAACCCTGGGGCCCGGGTCACGTTTCCATGGTTACCTGGGCCACGGCCAGGCCCGGCTCAGGACAGGGGCAGGTGGCAGCCTGGGCTGGGCGGGGCCCGGGGCCCTGGGAGATGCCGCGGAGAGAAGCCAGCGCCTGGGCCGGGTCCAGCGTCGCCGCGTCCGGGCTGGTGACCTGGGCCAGGGGGACTCTTGTCCCTTCACCAGGGAGAACAGCGCCGGGCGGGCTGGCCACGCCGGGCGGAGGACGGACTGAGCACAGCTCACACACTTCTCCTGCTGCCTCTGCCGCCTCGCAGACTCCCGGCCGCCATGGCCCCACCTGGGCCTGCCTGCCTCCAACACGGTGCCCACTACCACCCCGGTGCCTGCCAGCACCTGCCCGTCCAGTGTATGTGCAGCCATGCCAGCCCGGCCAGCAGAGCCCTGGGCACAGCCCTCCGGCATTAGCCTCGCTCCCCTGCAGGTGCCAGGGCACCCCCCCTGCCCCCTGGCTCTCCTGGGAACACCCACCTCCGCCCTCTCCATTCCCTGCAGGGAGTGGTGCCACAGGAAGACGGGCGGCCTCTGCAGAGCCAGCTCATGCCCCAGGGACCCGCTATAGACAGAGCTGCCTCACGGTGGCATCTGGGCTGGGCGTGTGGCGGGAGGAGGTGCCTCCCCGATGGCCCCCCAGCGCCCCGCTGTCCCCTGGGCCCCTGAGGGAGGGACAGGCCAATAGGGGCAGCAATTAGGCCTGGGTCTGCCCAGAGGTCCTGCGGTCCCGGCCGCGGCCTCCTGGGCCTGTGAGGAGCCTCCCGCTTGCCTCCTGGGCCGCCTCCTCCCCTCCGCGGCGGGGGCGGGCGGGGCGAAATTGCCATTTACGTCCCACTCCTATCTCCGCGCAGCAGACACGCGGGGAGGCTTTTCACGCTAAACGGAAAGCCTGGAACCGCGGGCCGCAGGCAAATGCCTTTAATTCTTCATTTTCGCCCCGCCCCCTTGTTGGCCGCGGTTTCTGTTTAATTAGGAGAAAGAGAAAATTGTGACATCAACTCAAGGACATCGCATTCGCCATGTAGTGGAAGCAGGGTTAATAACGCGGCTCCTGCCAGATCGATGCTGCAAACACCCCTCAGTGCCAGCCTTAACGGGATTTCTCTTCTCCTCCGCACCCCAGTTCTCCCTGGAGCTAAGACGGGTCTTGTTTTTTCATTGGCTTGGTTTTCTATACGCGTAACACTAATTCCATCTCAACCCCCCCTTCCCCCCGCCCCCGGCCATGCCAGCCCATCGGGCTCCCTGGGTCATCGGTGTCTCTCGCCAAGGAGGGGCCTCCCCGACCACGCACTCCCTGTTTCTCTCGGCAGAAAAATGACCCTCCGCCTGCGGCTAGATGCCGCCTTGTGGTCGATCGCCACGACAGCTCCCCTCCTCACGGGGCTGTCCTCCCCCAGGGCCTTGTTGCCAGGAGGGCCCACCCACCGGCCCCCTGAGGCCAGGACCAACACACCTGCTGGTCCTCAATGTTTCTCTCCCTCTCCCTCTCCCTCCCTCTCTGAGATCAATAACAATATATAACACACACACACACACACACACACACGCACGCACACACACGCACACACACGCACACACACGCACACAAAAATAAAGCAAAATGGGAATCTGCTGTTCGCAAGCATGAGACGCCGTGGCCAGCACTGGTTCCCGAACCTCCGGGTGAAGGAGGGTGAAGAAGCCCTAAGACAGGATGCGCATCTGTCAGCTGTCGGGGACCCATCCGAGCAGAGCCACGTGAATTCCCCACGACCCCCCCCCACC
>NW_006287955.1:351853-352408 GCF_000327345.1 Myotis davidii | reverse complement strand
GGGACCAGCGAGGAGCCGCGCTGACCGGATGGGGCTCTGGATTCGAGGCTTCGGCGCTGCCTGTCCTGCGTGGACCTGCCCCACTCGGCCTCGGGCTTCCCTCTGAAAGGGGCTTCCCAGGGCACTGACCCCGAGGGTCCCAGCACCAGGCCCGTGACCATGTCACCTCCTGGGGTCTCACCGTCCCAGCTGCCAGTTGAAGTGTCCTTACGGTGCCGGGGTCAGGTCGCCGGGGTCTGTGTGTGTCACTACAGCGTCACTGTCCGTGTGCGGCCGTGGTGATGGTGCTGGGGTCAGGTCGCTGGGGTCCGCGTGGGGTCCGTGCTGTTGTGGAGAGCCGAGGGCGGTGACCCGGGCCCGCTCTCCAGCTCAGGGTGGGCTCCGAGGGGCGGTCACTCACATGGCGACAATGTGGGCATCGGCGGAGCCGCTCCTATCAGGAGCGCCTCCCGGGTGACCTGCCCTCACAGCGCCAGGTCCTGATCTAGGCTTGCGGGCGAGGAGACACAGCCGGTGCAGGGCTCAGGCTCGTCCCGGGTCACACAGGTGCAGGAC
>NW_006287955.1:346708-351843 GCF_000327345.1 Myotis davidii | reverse complement strand
CAGCAGGGCCTGGCCCGAGCCACCCGCCGTGCGGCTCCCATTGCACGAGGGGGCCGGGCTGGGGGGGGGTGTGCTCTCCCCCGACCCCCGATGACACGGCGTCCGTGGCTCCCAGATGTTGCAAATCTGGGCTTTTAATACGCGAAGATGCCCGGCTCCTAAGCCGGAGTCACAGATCAGATTTGCTTATTTTACCCCAAACTCCATCAGAATAAAACGCGCGACGACATCTAAGAGCCTAAGCCTCCCGAGATGCAGCCCCCTAAGCTGATTCGGGGCGATTTGGTGGAGCCTGTGCGTCTGAGACCATCTCCTCAGGCGGCTGGAGAGTGGCCGCGGGGACAGGACAATGCCGGCTGATGGGCTGCCGGGCTAATCTCCCCTTTGAGGGCCTTTGATGAGCGAGGGCGGGCGGCAGGCAGCTGCTTCACTCACGTGGGCTTTGCTGGGCGCCGGGGATTTGAAGGCCCGGGGGGGGGGGGGGGGGCTGAATGAGGAGAAGAGAAGGCGTCAGGAAGCCGGTGTAAAACGTGGCCCCCGCTGCAAGCACAGCTCAGCTTTACCGCCCCTGTGTGAGCGGGCGCGCTTCACACTAGGCCCCCCAAGTCGCTCTCCTGGGGCACCCCCAGCCCCAGATGGCAGAGGGACAGCTGGGGGACAGCCTCCCCCGCAGCCCCGCCTCCCCCAGCCCTGCCCTTGGACGGGGCTTGTGGGAGCCACCTCTGCTCACCCAGGAAGGGCGGCCAGTGGGAGACGAGGGAGACATATCAGGCAACTTCCCAAATGTGGATGGAGCCACTCCCCAGGCTGGGCTCTCACTGCGGGTCCTGGAGAGAGGCGGCCGGGGTGCTGAACCTCTGAGCTTTCCATGCATGTACTCATTCACTCACTCACTCATTAGTGCAATCTTTGGGTACTTAGGAAATGTGATAAGTGAATCAGTGACTCAACGTGCATCTGCAAGTACTTTGTGCCCTTAGAAGGCAGCGTGGAGTAGTGAGCAGAGCAGGGGCTGTTTGCAAGCTGACCCAATGGAAAGTTCCGTGGCACTCACTGCTGTGACCTCGGCAAGAATGCTCACCTCTGACTCATCGCCTTTGAGGACTCTCTCTGTCTCTTGGAGCCATTTCCAGGCTTAACTGAGACAGCGCACAAAGCACTTCACACCCCGTGTGGCACACAGTGAGATGGTCCGAACTGGTAGCTGTTTTGTTATTACCGTGTATGGGTTATAAAGTGATTGAGGCCTCGGTTATAAATAATAAGAGAGTTTGATTTAAGCTAGTTGCCCACTTTTTCATCTTTCAGAGTAGACCCCGATGTTTCTCTGGTGTCTTATCATGATTGTGGGATTTTATCCTGTACCAGGTGATATTTTTCCTGCGAGGTGCAGATTTCCATCACTGATGTGCCTGTCTGGAAAGCACGTTGTTCGTTAGGTAATCATTGAGTGTCTGGTGTAGCTTCATTCATTCATTCATTCACTCACTCACTCATTCACTCACTTATTCACTCACTAATGCACTCACTCATTCACTCATTCACTAATGCACCCATTCATTCATTCACTCAGTCATTCCTTCCCTCATGCGTGCATTGTGCACACCTTCATTCATGCACTTCCCTGTCCCACTATCAAAACATTACAGCGTTGCCCTGGCCGGTTTAGCTAAGTGGATAGAACATCAGCCTGCGGACTCAGGGTCCCAGGTTCGATTCCGGTCAAGGGCACGCCCTCAGTCGCAGGCTCCATACTTGGCGTGTGGGGCGGTGCAGGAGGCAGCCGATCCATGTGTCTCTCTCAATGGACGTTTCTCTCTGTCTCTCCCCTCCCCCTCCATTCGCCTTAAAAATCAATGGAAAAACACCCGCATTCGAGGACTAACAGAGAGACCCCCAAACCTCGGCAGTGCACACAGTGTGGCGGGCGTCACCGCCGCCTCCTTGCCTGATCACCGGGCACCGGACTCCCAGGAGGACAAGCCGAATGCTGAGGCCGCAGCCGAGGTCCGAGGGCCACTTCTGCATGAGCGGTCACCCCCAACCCATGCAGGCTGGGCTCCTGAGGTGCCGCTGGCCGCCTGCCCCCGGGAACCTGCTGGGAAGGGGGACCCCTGGTTCCGCTGGTCTCCCCGGCATCCTGTGGGCTCTCACGGCAACGTGGCCAGGGCCCACCGGCGGCACTGAAGATGGTCGGAGCATATGCTGTGCTATTTCTGTTTTTCAATAAAATCAACATTAACATTTTTTTTAACAAAGCACCAGGCACCACTGAGAGCAATTAGCACCGCATCGCGGATCAGCGGTGGCTCTGCAGAGGCACGCGGTGCAGCGCCTCGTGCTGTGGGCCCGCCTCGTCCTCCTGAGCCAAGTACCTGCTAAGGGGGCCGGGCCGGGCCCTGCTGCTGCCGGAGCTCAGAGTGGGGCTTCCCACGGCCGAGCCACCACCGTCATCTTTCTGATCTTTCCCCCAAGCAGCATTTTGTAGCCGGGGACAGAGGGTTCAAATGTGACCAGGACTCAGGGCTCAGCCCTTGAGCAGTGACCAGGAATAAAACTGCAACCAGAGATGGGGCTCAGAGTGTGACCAGGACCAGGGCTCAGAGTGTGACCAGGATCAGGGCTCAGAGTGTGACCAGGGTCAGGGCTCAGCCTGTGACCAGGGTCAGGGCTCAGGGTGTGACCAGGGTCAGGGCTCAGAGTGTGAGCAGGGTCAGGGCTCAGCATGTGACCAGGGTCAGGGTCCACTCAGCAGCACAGGAGCGTGTCACTCTGTGCTTCTCACAATCCTACGCGGGGTCTTCCCTCATGGGTGTTTCTGTCACTCACTGGAGTGTCTCAGAGGCGTCCCCGGCGGATAGACCGGTTGCTCATGTGAACTGTCTGGTATTTCGTGGTGTGAGCGCCCGTGTGGGCCCATTTCCCCAGTCAGAGGCCACCCTGGGCTGACCGTGTGCGATTATAAATCCTGCTCCACCAACAAGCTTCGTGGGCGTGTCGGGGCCTTCTGTGCGGAGCCGCCGGAATCGGAGCCACCAGTCTTTTCGGACACGATGCAGCGTCTGTGGGGGTTGCCACTTGCTGTCCAAAGTGGCTGCAGAAGTTACCCGCCCTGAGTGGTGCGCGAGGGTTCCCGCGGCTCCCCATTCTGCCCCCCATGCGGTGCCACCAGACGCGTCCCCGTCAACCGATGGGTGTAAGCTGTCCCCATGACACGGTTTCCTGCTTCCCCCGCGACCGCCCTTGCCCGTGGCCGGTTTCCTCGCGGGACCTGCCGCTGTGTCCCTGGCTGGCGGGGCCCCTGAGCTCCCTCTGATCACGTCTATTGTCCCGCCCCCAGGACGCAGGACAAACATTCCCCTGTGCTTCTCAAAGACGCGTCAGTGTTGCCTTCCCCATGTCTCCGTCTGGACTTGGTTATTTCTGTGTCTGTGATGAGGCAGTCCTCTAATTTTATCTCCACCGTCGTTTCTGCTTCACTATTAGTTGCACAAACCCACTTAACACGGTCCCGTGGGCTCTGGGGGGGACGGTGAACCCCCAAAACCATGAGAATGCTCTGCGCAGTGGTGTGTGTGGGTGCACACTTCTCTGCAGAGGCTCTGCAGACCTTGCTTGATCCTCCAGGCTGCCAGGGACCCCAAATAACGGGCACGGCTGCCACTCCGTGGGCTGTGAGCTGTGGCCACGGGGCGCTTGGAGGATGCAGGAGAGCTGGACCCTGACGCGGCGGCCAGTGCCCGGCCTCTGGGGGTCCCGCCCGTGTGGCAGCCAGTGTCCTCTGAGCATCCGGGCTGTGGTTCTGGGTCTGAAAACTCCCGGCCCTGGTGACACCACAGATTGCTTCATTTTTGTTCTGGTATTTCAGTCACACACGTTGTCACACCATCTCACATCGTCCCCACGGTTTGGGGATGTTTTCTTTCCGCTTTTGTTACTTTAAAAACATTTTCCACGTGACGTTTCTCTTCGATTTCAGCCTGGGAAGTTCTGACCTGTCTTCAAGATCGCCGATTCTGTCTCCATCGCCGGCCAGTCCCAGGAGCCCGGGCGGCTTCCCTCCTCTGCCGCGGGACTTTGATTTCACACATTTTCTCTGGGTCCTGAGCGTCTCCAGCTCCCTGTGTGCATTACCCATCTGTTTTCGATGCTGTCTCCCGCTTCCATTAGAAGCCGTAACATATTAATTACAGTTATTTTCCATCCCCGCCCGATCACCCTAACATCTGCATCACATCGGAGACGGGCTCTGACGGGGTCTTTGTTTATTCAGACGTGTGTTTTCCTGCTTTGTTGGCACGCTCTGCGGTTCTCTGAAAAGCCCGCGTGCTGTGCTGGGCACCGGGCCTGAGCGTTCATGTTAACCCGGCCGGCGCCGGGCTCTGCTTCTCGTTGAACGTCCCTCCAGGTGCCGGAGGCGGGTGGGGATTGGTGTCTGCGCTCAGCCCCTTCTCAACAGGAAACCAATATCCACGCCACACACAGGCCCGCGGCCAGCACGTCCTCCAGGCCGGGCTTCGCGATGACGAGCCGGCCGTGCCCTTCTCCGCCCACAGGGCTCAGGAAGTGGGAGGGTGGCTCCTTGCCTCCACCAAAGCCCTGTCGGCCGCGCTGCGGGGCTGGGCGCGAAGACGGCCGCTCCTCAGGCGGGAGGAGAGGCGAACGCTGCCGGCTCCTCAGTGGAGGTGGCCCTTGAGGCCCTGAGGCTGGTGTAGGAGTTGTTCAGAGACCTGGGAGGAGAGGGCTGTAACATTACACTGAAAACAGTGAGACCTGAAATGGTGATGGCATCATGAGAACCGGCACGCAGTCGAGCTCCGTGGGGTGGAGGGAGGTCGTCTTAGGGCATCACCCACGGCCCGTCCGTCCCCTGCCGATTCAGGAGAAGGAACAGAGCCTGCCCGGTCCCCACGGTGTCCTCGGAGCCTGGCAGGGAGCAGATCGGTGCTGAACGGATACCCCGAGGTCAAAGAGTGACGTTGAGTTCACCTGAATGGACACTAATCAAAGGTACAGACATGGAAGAGGGCGTGGCCCACCGCATCCCGCCCACCACGTGGCTCCCCGAGGCCCCCAGGTCCCCCCGGGAGACCGGACAGGCAGGAGGCCCCTCCGCAGGCTCTCGCACTCAGGCC
>NW_006287955.1:339033-346398 GCF_000327345.1 Myotis davidii | reverse complement strand
ACCCTGAGCGGCGTCACCGCCGGCCTGTTGGGCGCTCGCTCCCATTACGATGCGCAGCGCGCCTGCCGGAATTAGTAACTCCCTTTCACTTACGTCCAGAGGAGGAAAAGTTTAATAGCTGCCACATGAAATTTGCAAATTGTGCCGCATCTGAGGCTGATTAATAAAAACACCATGGAGAATCCATCAGTTCTCACAGGATTTAAATTAGCCCCGCATTCCGCATTCCGCTCGATCATCCTCTTTCGCACACGGTCCGGCCTCGCCCCTCCCTCCCCGCCCCTGCGCCTTCACCCCTATCTTTTCCCTCCCAATCTCTGCGGTTCAGATGCTCCGTTAGGGACGCCAAGTGGGAGAGCGATGAGGTTGTCAGGGAGGCCGCTTATCTCTCGTGCCATGGACTGTGGCGGGGGAGGGGGAGGCCCATCGCCTCCTAGTCCCCGAGCGCAGGGGACCCGGAGCCGAAGGGAGAGCTCCCCGCCAGCCCTGTGGCAGCGGGTGGCGTGCTCCCTTGCGTGGCGGTTATTGGCTAAACGTCGCCAAAATGGTTCAACAAGGAAGCGTCCGGCGCTGGGCCGAGCAGCCTGTGCGGTTGTTCCAGGCGATTGGCACAGTCACCCGAGGGGCCACTCGGATGGGGAGCGGGCTTAGGGGTGAGCAGGCCTCCGTGTGCGTGGGGGCAGGAAGGGCCTTTCTAACACAGCAGCACCTCCCGGGTCCTCCAGGCCCTCCTTTCATTTTATTTATTTATTTCTTACTTTTTATTGGTTTCAGAGAGGAAGGGAGAGGGAGAGAGAAACATCAGTGATGAGAGAGAGTCATGGATCGGCTGCCTCCTGCACGCCCCACACTGGGGATGGAGCCCGCAACCCAGGCACGTGCCCTGACCAGGAATCGAACCCTGACCTCCTGGTTCATAGGTCGATGCTTGACCACTGAGCCACACCGGCCGGATAACCCCTCCTTTTATTCTGGGAATGGGAGCGTGGAGGCTGCACTCAGCCACACGTAGGGTGGGGGCTCTGGCTGGAGTCTGGTCTCCCGCTCCTCAGACCTCATCATCTGCAGGTATTAACGCCGCCCCGTGCGCTGGGTGCGAAAAAGCAACCTGAGGCAGCGCCCTGCCCGCAGCGTGTAGGCGGGCCCCCAGGAGTCACTGAAGATGTGGTTCCCTGATGGCGCCTGCTCAGAGCGGCTCGGGCCTCCCCTCACAGCAACGCCTCTGTGCAGAGAGCAGTGGTCAGCGGTCAGCGCGGAGAAAAGAAACGTCCTCCAGGCCCTCACTCTGGCCACGTCGCCTTCTCTTCCCAAGTCTCAGCTCATCGCCCTGAAATGGCAATGACAACGCATGGCCGGCCATCCCAGGAGGCGCTGTGAGGGTCGAGCCGGGACGATGGCACAGGAAGGACAGCGAGAAGAGTTCCTCCCCCACAAGTGCAAGGGGACCCCCCAAAGGTGAGTGGTCACCAGGCCTCTGGGCAGCCGCCCTGCAGGTCCTCGGGGCAGCAGGGAGCACGCCCAGAGCCCTGATGGTCAACAGCGTGTGCATCGTCCCCAACATCACACAGCCCTCGAGCAGCGTCCACTCCGGGCGGAGGGGGTGGGGCGCGGTGCTCCTATAGCCGTGGGAGTTGGAACTGGGCCCCAGTGGTGGCGGGGCTGGTTAATGAGCTGGAAACTCAGTATCCCCCCCGCCCCCCTCCCCCCGTCTTCTCCTTAGAATCTCATCGTCATGAGGGAAGGCAGCCCTGAGGGGATCACTGTCTGGTTAGAGCCATCGATCCTGAGGACGCGTCTGTGTGGAGCCCCGACCAAGACTGTGTGAGTGCTGCCTCGCTCCCTCTGCTGCAGCTTAACTGTCCTTCCTCGGGGCTTCCCTGCCCCCACACTAGGCTCTAGCCCTCCTGTGTGGTGTCCGCCACGTCCACCCGGGTCCCCAGTGCCCGTTGTCCTTGCCTCAGGGTGTTCTCTGTGAAAGGACGGCGGTGGCTTGTTTATTCAGGGTTCCCTGTGCCGGGCACTGATCTCCGCCAGTGGGCAGGAAAGCCTGGGTGAATGAGGGGGTGGAATTTAGCTGCAACCCAGAGACTCAACTCACCACAGACGCTGACTGTGTTCCTGTCAAGGCAAGGCAGTAGGAAGAGCCACTCAGGGCATCTCACCCCTGAGGGCAGAAAAACGAGAGAGGACGGGTAACTGGACCCTCAGGGGAGGCCCCCACCCCACAAGGAACCACCCGAACCCCAGGGCCCAGAACACTGGGGTGGCCTCGATGGCTCTAGCAGCGAATGGCTCCTCTTGGGTCTGGAGCTTCTCTGATCGCCCCCACCCCCAGATTCCAGATCGCTCCCAGCATCCCCGGGCCCCCCAGGAGCCATCAGACCTCTGTCACAACTTCGTCTTTGCAGACGGTGCTCCCAGTCCTGGGCTCTCATTCCACACGTGGACCCGGTGAACGTTTGCATCTCAGCGCCGGCAGGGGACAGAGGGATGAGTCCGCGGGAGCCCATGCCCTGGAGGTGCTCACAGCTGAGTCTGGGAGAAGGAAAGTGCCCAAGTAATTAGAGCAGCGTGTGACAGATGTGATAACTGAGGTGCCAACACGCTGCGAGGACGCACAGAGCGAGAGTTCAGCTTGGCCTGCGGAGCTGGGTGGGCTTCAGAGAGGAGGTGACTTGGGTGGCGAGCTTTGATTGAGGCCGATTCACATCATCAACCCAAGGCAGGGGAGGAAGGGAGGGAGGGAGGGAGGAGGAGGATGCGCAGAGGCTCAGAGCCACAGGAGAGATTTCCGTGGGGCAATAACTAATTTCCTGAGATGGGAGCTGGACTACTTGAGATGGAGTGTCAGGCGCGGTAGCTGGCGAGGTGGGTTGGGGTCAGACTTTGAAGATCTTGCTAAGATTATTGGACTTTATCCTGCAGGCCGCGGGGGGCCCTTAAAGGGCTTTAAACACGAGGAGTGACATGACAAGCTCTGTGTTTGAGAAAGACTCCTCTCCTGCCGCTTCCCATGGCTAATGCAAAGCTCCTCCTCGTGAAAGCTCAGAAGGCTGGGGCGGCTTAAAGCAGCTTCCGGGCAGCCCCGCCTCTGTCCTCGCCTCACATCCCGACAGGACGCCTGGCGCTGAGGACCGAATTCTGATTCTGGTCCTGCTTCTACTCCCCTGGGTGCCTTGGACAAGAATGTGGGCCTCAGGTTCCTCATCTCTAAAATCAGTACCGCCTCTGCCCACCTCCCAAGTCGTGGTGAGGGTCTGAGCACAGAGGGAAGAGTATTTTCGATAGTAATTGGCTCTTTACATGTAAGAGCCGATGTTTAAAACGAAAACGGAGTTCTCCATGAGTGCACCAAGGTTCCTTTTTCCCACGTATTTCCGAGGGAAGGGAGGGGGTGGGCAGAGATTAACCAAAGGACTTAGATGCATTTATGCATAACCCATGGACACAGACAATAGTGTGGCGAGGCCTGGGGAGGAAGGTGGAGAGGACCAATGGGGAGGAAAATGGGGACATCTGTGATACTTTGCACAGTAAAGATAAATTTATAAGAAAGAAGAGAAAACAGAGCTCTCTGTTGCTCAAAGGCAAAAGGATATGTGAGCTTAATATTTGGGACAGGAATAGAGGTTGGTAAACATCCACTCCAACTTCTCTCCCCCTGCAAGACAGACACTCAGAGTTCAGAGGACATGCCCTTCCCCTCCCCCGACACCTCAAACTCCTGCTGTCACACAGCCCATTGCAGTGAAAAGTCACCCAAAGTAAGGCTTAGTCCTCAGAGGACCCGGTCCTGCTGGTCTACCAGCTGGACTCTGTCCAAGGTGCTGACACAAGATCCACAGACACCGCGAGCTCGGGCTTCCTGGTCGACCAGGAGCGCTGTCCCCAGTCCTGCCTCCCCTTGTGTTCTCTCCACACATTCCAGGAGAATTCCTGAGGAGCCCAAATGTCAGGAATACTCCACTCCCGAGCACACTGACTAGAGAAAGCGTTACAACCGTCTGCTGCTCCGAGCTCCCTCTCCCCCAGTAGATTTACGGCTTGTAAATGCCATCGCTGGAGCCAAGCGCACAACGCAGAGGGCCTGAGGGTTCCAACGTGAACCGCCAACGAGAGGGAGGGCTTCCAGCCCCGCGTACCCCCGTCTCAAGCCATTTAAGAACTTGCCTTTTCCAGAGAGTCATTGATCAGACCTACCCACACCCTGTCCCGAGCCCCACTCCCACCCCAGCCCTCCCGGCGCAAGGCAATGAACTGGTTCCAGCGACTGCAGCTGCTGCCCACAATCTACAGGCATGGCTGCCCGGGGAAGGGGGAGGGCGCTGGCTTTGGCTCTGACTGTGTCACGGGAGGTTTTAGATTTTCATTAAGTGAGAGCTGGCTGGCGACCGGAGGCCTTTTCATCACTGGTATGTTGTGATTCTTCAACCCCGTTCCCTTGGCAGAGCTGCAGCCCTGCCTGCCCTGTAAAACACATCTGTGGCTCTGGAAACCTCTCCTTGCCCCTCCTCCTCTTGCTAGGACTTTGCTCTGTTCTGCATCCTCGGGGCACATCCTTTCCTGAGATTTCTCTCCCCGAAGCATGCCCAGGGTGAGTTTAGCTTCACACATCACTCGTTCTGAAATCGAGCAAATCCCTTCAACTGACTGCATCTCAATTTCTTCGATGGTGAATGAGGGCATTGATACCCACCTCCTCGGTTATAGAGGAGACATTATGCATGAACCGTGTTTTCTCCTGCCTGGCTTATCGTGGGCGCTCAGGAAATACTTCCCTTTGTCTTTCTCTTCCAAGCCATTGAGTTCATTACGCAGCCCTTGCTCGTGTATTAATTTAGTAACACATATTTGCATGTTCCCCTTGGTCTTTTGTGTGTGTGATTTTTTTCTTCCCTTAGAGGAATTGATTTCTTTAAAATGCCTGGATATTTGGTGGCCTTTTCAAATCCCAGAAATGACACAATGTGAGGGAGGAGCTCGCTGTCGCGCCTACGTGCAGAGCCGCGGCAGGTCACAGAGAACCTGGGAAATGATTCATTTCCTTCTGGCGACGGATTCCCCCCCCGTGCAGAGAGAAGGTTCCTCCTGACGCCTCTGACTTTAGAGAGAAGCCCCTTCTCCAGCTGGAGTGGAATGAATCGGCTAATTTATAAGCCGGGGCTGTTGTCTGGGCTGGAGTCTCTGTCCTTTGAAGATGTCCGACAGTAATGAAATAAGACTTCCAGCGCCCGACCCACACTAATCACGTCAGTGCTACTGAGGCACATGGGACAGGCCGCTGGCTCCTCGCCTAGCGATGGGCAAATGAAAAGGTTTCTGATCAGGAACCGGCCGCACAGGTTTCTAATTTAGGTCTCGCAATAAATAGTTCAAGGTCTGACTCTGAGTAAGTCATT
Source organism: Myotis davidii (assembly GCF_000327345.1). Classification (NCBI taxonomy): domain Eukaryota; kingdom Metazoa; phylum Chordata; class Mammalia; order Chiroptera; family Vespertilionidae; genus Myotis; species Myotis davidii. Next base: position 340,999 of record NW_006287955.1, on the reverse strand, counting down.
TCTATTTTTGTGGGCCACACTCTGTCCCTCTGTGCCCAATTCCCCCAGAATCCCCCACTGGCACTCCAGATTTTATGCTAATCGAGTCCTATTTCTTGCCTGGTGCTTGTCTCTCCATTTCTTCTGCCAACCTCGACTCGGCAGTGTGGCTACTGCCCAACTTCAGGCCCGGGCCATCACTCACCTGGACGGCGGCAAGCCTCCCGGATCCTTCCATCTGCCCCAAGTCTCTCACCTCTCACACACACTCCACACCACTTCCTAGGCAATAATTCATAAAAGGCAACCTGGCCAGGTCCCTTCACTGCCTCGAACCTCCCAGGGCTCCTTGGCACCTGAGAATGAACCCACAGATCCTTTTTCTTACCCTCAAATGCCTTCACAATTCATCCAGACTTTGTTTTTTTTAATCCTCATCTGAGGATATTTTTCCATTGACTTTTAGAGAGAGTGGAAGGGAGGGGGAGAGACACAGAGAAACATCGATGTGAGAGAGACACATCGTTTGGTTGCCCCGACCAGGGCTGAGGATCGAGCCTGCAACCAAGGTACATGCCCTTGACCAGAATCAAACCTGGGACCCTTCAGTCCACTGGCTGATGCTCTATCCACTGAGCAACACCAGCTAGGGCCACCCAAGACTTCTTTATACCCAGATTATTTCCAGACCATATCCCTTGTGCCCTGTATTCTAAAGTCCTTGTTTCTTGCCTTTTTACACGAACCCTCCAACTCCCTCTCTTAACACAATCCATCTCTCCTTTTCCCAGCATGGCCCAAAACTCATCCTCCAAAATGGAGCTGAAATGCGATTTTCTTGTCAAAGCCTCTCGAGTTATTTTTAGACCAGGATTCACACTTCCTCCAGAGAGCTGTTCCCAGCAGGAAATGCCCCGTGTGGTTACTAGAAGTCTGACCCAGTGAACAAGCCCTCTGACCCAGTTAACAGTCCGCTGGTGCCTGACACACCCTCAGTGCCCTGCACACCCTAGGGTAGTGGTCGGCAAACTGCGGCTTCCGAGCCACATGTGGCTCTTGGGCTCCTTGAGTGTGGCTCTTCCACAAAACATCGGCTTCTGCGCATGGGCCACGAAGTTTCAATTGCACTGCACGTGCGTGCCCGCACGTGGTGTTTTGTGGAAGAGCCACACTCAAGGGGCCAAAGAGCCGCATGTGGCTCGGAAGCCGCAGTTTGCCGACCACTGCCCTAGGGATCTGCCACACCCTGAGTGACCTGCTGAGACAGACTCCTGGGCCCAAACTGCCACGTTTAACCAAAGTCCCCACATCACAGTCTACCGCCCCATCCACACCTGACACGCTGAACTGCTTACCAAGGACTGTCCACCCCACACCTCCCCGGTGAGCTGAGAGCTTCCCGAAGTTCACATCCCTCCTCCCTCTCCTGTTTGCCTGAGCACTTAGCATGTGCTGTTAGCAGCTGTTAAATTGACTTGAACTCTAATGACCCCTCAGAGCCAGAATCCATGCAAGACAGACAGCAGCCTGTCCCCCGGCCCATGTCCTAGCGCCATCTCTGCCTTCGGAAGACAACAGGGTGTGTTATGAAGATCATGGCCTTGGAGTTTCATCCTGACCTGCAGTGTAACCCCGGTTGCACACGGTCCCCGAATCTTGGTGTCCGTGCCTGCGGAACGGGCACAATGCCTATCCTTGGGAATTCTTTTGGATGATTGAAGGAGGTCATGGCTACAAGAGGGCTCAGCACCCGCAGGGACACGACAACTGTCACTGATGTCCCTGTCACACTCGCTCTACACGAGGTGTGAGGCCCAGAAATGTCAGGCGTCTGGGGACAATGGCGTGAGGAACACTGGGTCCCTGGCTTCCTACAGGCCCTCACAGCACGCGAGGCTCCCGGGGCCAGCCCGCTCCAGACAGAAGCCGAGTCCAACGCCTCTCCTCGGAGATGGCGAGGAGCCCCCAGAGAGGGGAGACGTGCACG
>NW_006287955.1:333726-339007 GCF_000327345.1 Myotis davidii | reverse complement strand
CCCCCCCCCCCCCCCCGCAGCTTTCTGGCCCCGCTGCTCGCTGTGTGCTCAGGGCACCACGCTTTCCTTCCATCTTCCCCGCTAAAGGCTGATTTTCACACATGCCACGCAGAGCGCGCTGGTGTCTCGCCCCCAGAGACAGCCCGCTGCCCGTCTGCAAGCTCGTTAACTTATATTCTCCTCGTTAGGAGGGAGGGAGGGAGGGAGGGAGGGAGGAAGGAAGCTGCTCAAGCCAAGTGAGCCCATGAGAAACTCCAGAGCCATCGGGGGCTGGCGGGGAGAGGGTCCTTCCTGCCCCTAAAGCAACAGCAGCAGCGACAACACCGACAATAAGAACACAAACAATGACCTCGAGGGTAAGTGCCATCCCGACCTCTTGCAGTTCCCCCGAAGGTCCTGCAAAAATGGCAGAGTGAGTAGAGGAGTGAGAGGGGGTGGAGAGAGAGCTGGACTTGGAGTCCAAACATCTGGGCTGGAGTCCTGGCCCCTCCACAGGAACGGGAACTTGAGCCTCAGAAAGGCTCGATGATGGGACTCAGGTCTGACGGTCACGTCGATGCCTCGGTTGCCTCCACCCCACCACGCTGGCGGCTGCATCATGGGCAGTGTGGTCCGAGCGTCGCAGATTACAAAGCCTGTATGTCTGAAAGCACAGACATCATCTAATTATCTTCTTCAAAATCAACTCTCGTGCCCAGCCTGGTGGAAGGCAGGGAGATGCCTGGAACTGGCCAGTGGTGTAGGGCTTTCGGTTGAAATGAACGCAGGAAGGCACCCAGCACAGAACTGCCATGGGTGAGATGAAGAAGGGTAAGAATCTGCCTGGTGACCCCGACCCCTGGATTTGCAGACTCAGTGTTATGGGTTCATCCCCCCGTTTCCCCTGTGTGGGCACATGGAAGACTACATTTCCCATCCTCCCTTGCAGTTGGGTTGGGCACTGTGGGACAGATGCCAAGTCAATGGAATATGGGCAGAAGTGATGCAAGCCTCTCTTGGGCCTGGGTACAAAGCTCTCATAAAGATCCCACCAACAATGACAGGGAAGCCAGGAGCACCCCCCACCACCACCACACACACACACACACACACACACACATACCTGATGGGACAGATATGTGGTGGACCGAGGTGCAGCGTCAGGGACCGCTGCTAAAAGGGAGCACTTGCCCGCTCTGGTCTACGACAGAACAAGGAAATGTGTGTGTGCGAACCGTTCAGAGGTGGAAGTAAACTTGTCACTGCAGCCTGGTCCAGCCTCGCCTGACTAACGCACAAGGACCTGGAGGACGGCACGAAGGAAGTGCCCGGCAGAGGGTCCCCTATGATCACGCTGCCCCATCCTCTTACCACGCCCTTCAGCACCTGGCCCTACTCATCCTTCAGGTCAGTATGTGAATGTCCTTCTTCCGAGAATTTCTCCCCGAGGCTGCCTGCCCAGCCCTGCACCCAGGGACCGTGCATATGATGTGATTTGGTCGCAGACGCCCACATTGCAGGCTCCTTTCAAATGCAATTGCACAGCCCTTTGTGCATCTGTTCATGTGCCAGCTCCCGGATAAGAATGACATGCCCTGTGATGTCAGGAGTCCGCCCTGTCCCCGTCTGTCCCTGGCGCCAGCACCCAGCCACGTGCCCTCGCAGAGCGGAACTGCGTTGCAAACAATAACTGCACAGAATCTTATTTGTAACTAGAGGCCTGGTGCACGAAATTCATGCATGGGCGGGGGGTCTCTCAGCCCGGCCTGCCCCCTCTCGCAATCTGGGACCTTTTGGGGGACATCCGACTGACGGTTTAGGCCCGATCCTGCAGACATCCCTCTCAAAATCCAGGACTGCTGGCTCCTAACCGCTCGTCTACCTGCCTGATCGCCCCTAGCCGCTAGCCTGCCTGCTTGATTTTGCCCCTAAAGCTCAAGCTTCTTTTTTTATTTTTAATATTTATACTTCTTTATTTTTTTTTTAAAACCCAAGCTTCTTGAGAACATGAGGCGTTTAACATCATTCCATATTCCTTGCAGAGCTAAGCGTGGTAAACACAGCAAATACTCAGTACTTACGGGCTTCTGCACTTTCCACCCAGGCAGCCTCCAAACACTGGAGCTGTGACCCTAAAAGTAGAGTCAGATTTCAGGCATCAGGCCTATTAGCAGGATTTCTACCCCAATTAAACCAATTACACCCTAATTCTGAGCGCTCAACAGTCGGGACAAACTGCCCTTCACTGTCTCCTAAGTTTCTTATTCGTCACTGTCCCATCTTCCTCCGCTTCAAACCGAGGCAGCAAACGAAACCTTTCATTCTGACCTTCTTCTTTTCTTTTTTTTAAAATATATTTTATTGATTCTTTACAGAGAGGAAGGGAGAGGGATAGGGAGTTAGAAACATCGATGAGAGAGAAACATCAATTAGCCGCCTCCTGCACTCCCCCCCCACCCCCCGGGGATGCGCCCGCAACCAAGGTACATGCCCTTGACCGGAATCTAACCTGGGACCCTTGAGTCTGCAGGCCGCCGCTCTATCCACTGCGCCACACCGGTCAGGGCTGACCTTCCTCCTTTCATTCCGATCTTCCTCGCCCAAGGCCAACAGCAAACCTCAATCGAAACAATTTCCCGCCAGAAGTCACGTCCAAATACTGCCAGACTGAGGACTAGAGGGCTGACTCTGCACATGCGCAGTAACAGGCTCATGTTCTTCCGGTCCCCGCCCAGGCGTCCACCACCATCCCACAATCCTCTGGGCGCCCAGGCGTCCTCCACCATCCCACAATCCCCTGGGCGCCCAGGCGTCCTCCACCATCCCACAATCCCCTGGTCGCAGACTTCCGGTTTCTCTAGCGCCTCCTAAGTGTTGTTTCCTTCGTCGCGATGCCCCGTCCCGGGCCTGCGGGTGGAGGGTTTTTCTGGTCTTTGGCGCTGGGACTGTGGGAGTCAGTGACGCTCCGGGAGCACAGCTGCCGCGTGAACACGCGGGGCCCAAGCGCACTGTGAAACCACCGCCCGCTCAGCCCACGGCCGGGCCGCCGGACCGCCTGCATCCCCCGCCCCCCGCCCCCAGTTCCCGTTCGCCATCGAGCAGTGGAGCCTGCCAGCCAGGGAACGGGACCGAGAGGCGCTCAGTGCAGCTCACAGTGAGTGGTCGAGCGGTTGTTCTGGTCGTTCCGCCGCCCTTGGGGTCAGTTTGCATATTATCCTTGTATTATATCCGATTGCGGTAAAATGTCATCCAGTGTTTTTCTGCATCTACTAAAAATCGTATTTTCCTCCTTGATTCTTAAAATATGGTAAATTAATTGATTTTCATGCGTTAACCTTTGTGTATATTAATTCAACCTTAGATGCCTGGGATCGGCCCGCGCAGTCACGGTGCGTTACCCTTTGCACGCACGGCAGTGTGATTTGCTTACACGGACCTTCGGAAAGACTCGCGCTGTTACTCGGTGCTCACTCACTGAGGACATTTAGGGGTTTGTGTTTTCTTGACGAATGCAGCCCCATGTTGCTACGATAGGTCCTCTTTTTCCCAACATAACATGCTTCCAATAAAGCCTACTTTCTGGATATTAATAGAGCCGAGCCTCCCCAGCTTTCTTTAGAGTTTGGAAGACATAGAAGTTTCCATTTTTAAATGCTATGTGTCTTCACAGTTAAAGTTAGTTTCTTGTAAGTAGCATATGATCAGATTTTGCTTTTTTATATACAGCCTAACAATTTGCCCATTAATTATAGTGTCTTTATCCATTTATTTTTTAATATATGTTTTAATTGATTTCAGAGAAGAAGGGAGAGGGAGATAGAATCATCAATGATGACAGCGAATCACTGATTGGCTGCCTCCTGCATGCCCCACACTGGGGATCCAGCCCATGACCCAGGCCTGTGCCCCGACCAGGAATCAACCATGACCTCCTGGTTCATAGGTCGACGCTCAGCCCCTGAGCCACGCTGGCTGTGCCTCTAGCTGCCTTTTGGATTTTTCTATCTCACTGAACTCTTTTCCTTCTGGTTCTGGATCAGAATTTCCTGTGTTTGACCCTTAACTTTGATAAAAAGGGTCAGAGACCGTGGGCTTCGCGGTCCTGAGTGCTGGGTCTCGTTATGCTCCTTCAGAGAGTTCTGGGTTTTCCCCGCAGCTGGTTCAGTTACCTGCAGGTTGTTTTGGTTGTTTTGTTTTCTGGGCTCTTTGGGGATTGTGGAGGGTCCTTTTCACGTCAGGGTTAAGTTACCCACGGAGTCTTCCGGGCGTGTGGCGACTCCAGGGCACCAACGAAGCGCCTGCAGGACGGCGAGGCCCCTCCGAGCGCTGCTCATTCCACCCCCTTGCCCTGCACAGAGGCCTGTTGGGATGAGGCAGGCGTTGGGGCTCCCTCCGCACAGCCCCTCCTCCCTGTGTGACTGTCCACAGACTCCCGCTTCCCCGGCCTCCCGGTCGCTGACCTCTGTCCACCGGCCTCGGTCACGCTTATGGGCTCAGTCCCAGGGCCCCAGTCCTGATGCCGTCTGCGGGCAGCGGGCCTGCTGGGCACAGGCCTCGCCGTCTCTGCTCCTTCCTCTGGGCCCGCAGTTCCGCACGGCCCGACCTCGATGTCTGACGAGCTGTTTCCTTTATCGGCTCATCTTTTAACGACAGGAAGGCAGTCCCAGACCTGAAGGCTCCCTCGGGACTGGAGCCGAAAGGGGGGTCTGGTCCTCCATCATCGCTGTGTCACATTGTCCGCCGAAGACCCGGACCACCACTGCGCCCTGAGCCCCTGAGATTAGTGAGAGGCCCCTGCACCAGATGCGCCAATTAGTGCCGCCAGACTCGGGGCGTGGGCTCCAGGCTCCCCGTCCACGCCAGCGACTGTCCCACTGCGACCAATCAGATCGCACCCCGGTGCCCGAGAAGGGCCAGGTCTGCCCGGGGCACGGGCCTTGTAAAGCGTGTGGTTCCAGGCCAGGCTGTCCCGCCACTGTGGTCGCGAGGACAGCACCTGCGCTGTGAGCAGCTGCACCTGGACACAGCCCGGTCCCAGGGCCTGTGTGTGAAGCCAGCCGGAAGCACGCTGCCCCACGCGAAACCTCAGTGCGGGTCACGGCTTCCTCTCTCGGCTGCGTCCCGCCTCTTCTCCACGCTGTGTCGGCTCCAGTGGCTCTTGGGCCCTTCCCGCCCGGGCCTCCTGGGACCACTGTCCCCGATAGCGTCCTTCTGTGCATCTGCTCAAGCAGGATGGGAAGGGCTGTTCGGAGGGGCAGGCTGGGGGGCCACCCGTGTTCCTCAGCCTTCCGCCGGGCCGTCC
>NW_006287955.1:333381-333683 GCF_000327345.1 Myotis davidii | reverse complement strand
CTGGCCAGACCGGCTGGTGACGGGACACAATCACGTTTGCTCTCGGCGGTGTTAGAAGCTGGTCACCTGCCCCCACACTCGGGAGGACAGACCACGAAGCCATGAGCCCCATGATGTGGAGGCCCTGGTCCCTGAGACGGCGTCTGCCCCCATCTTTGCGACAACCAGGGGGGCCTCAGTAGAGAGGCACCAGGTGTGCCCGGGCCCCGCTCACCTGGCCTGTCCACGCCCGTCCTTCCTGCCTGTCACCACGCCCGGGGCACCGTGAGCCTCCGAAACGGGAACGGGCGCTTCCTCCAGGA
>NW_006287955.1:328121-333134 GCF_000327345.1 Myotis davidii | reverse complement strand
CCCACCCCCGTCCTCCCCACCCCCGGGGCAGAAACTGGCTGTGCTTTGTGACGCAGTTGCATCTTATTCCTCACCACAAGGACTCAGAGATTTTAGTAAATTCCAGGAGCTGGGAGCAGAGGCGTGAGAGCTGATCTCTGACCCCAAAGGAGGCTGGCATCTGGCTGCAGCTAAGGGGGTGAGGAGTGGCTCCCAGGCAGCCGGTGTGGGTGGGCTCGGGGAGGACTCGGGTTAAAAACGAGGTGGTAGCACTTGTACGTGAGGCAAGCCCAGCCTGCTGACCCGCCCCCCACCCACAGGTGCCGACTCAGACACAACCGGAACCCATGGGATTAGCCCCACAGGGGAAGCCGGACCTGGGCAGAACCCAGAATGGAACCCTTTCCACTCCGACACGGGGTCCACGCCCCTCACTGACACGGGGTCCACACCCCTCACTCTGACATGGGGTCCATGCCCCTCACTCTGCAGAGAACCTGGTAGCTTCCCCATTTCTCCTGGCCACACAGCGTGAGTTGGTCAGTATCTGGGGAGGGGGGAGCTGGCCAGTGCGAAGGCCCCTCGCCAGCATCCTCTCCTGCACCCTCTCCTGCATCCTCACCTGCCCCCTCTCCTGCACCCTCTCCTGCATCCTCTCCTGCACCCTCTCCTGCATCCTCGCCTGCACCCTCTCCTGCACCCTCACCTGTACCCTCTCCTGCATCCTCTCCTGCACCCTCTCCTGCATCCTCGCCTGCACCCTCTCCTGCACCCTCACCTGTACCCTCTCCTGCATCCTCTCCTGCACCCTCTCCTGCATCCTCGCCTGCACCCTCTCCTGCACCCTCACCTGTACCCTCTCCTGCATCCTCTCCTGCACCCTCTCCTGCATCCTCGCCTGCACCCTCTCCTGCACCCTCACCTGTACCCTCTCCTGCATCCTCTCCTGCACCCTCTCCTGCATCCTCGCCTGCACCCTCTCCTGCACCCTCACCTGTACCCTCTCCTGCATCCTCTCCTGCACCCTCTCCTGCATCCTCGCCTGCACCCTCTCCTGCACCCTCACCTGTACCCTCTCCTGCATCCTCTCCTGCACCCTCTCCTGCATCCTCGCCTGCACCCTCTCCTGCACCCTCACCTGTACCCTCTCCTGCATCCTCTCCTGCACCCTCTCCTGCATCCTCGCCTGCACCCTCTCCTGCACCCTCACCTGTACCCTCTCCTGCATCCTCTCCTGCACCCTCTCCTGCATCCTCGCCTGCACCCTCTCCTGCACCCTCACCTGTACCCTCTCCTGCATCCTCTCCTGCACCCTCTCCTGCATCCTCGCCTGCACCCTCTCCTGCACCCTCACCTGTACCCTCTCCTGCATCCTCTCCTGCACCCTCTCCTGCATCCTCGCCTGCACCCTCTCCTGCACCCTCACCTGTACCCTCTCCTGCATCCTCTCCTGCACCCTCTCCTGCATCCTCGCCTGCACCCTCTCCTGCACCCTCACCTGTACCCTCTCCTGCATCCTCTCCTGCACCCTCTCCTGCATCCTCGCCTGCACCCTCTCCTGCACCCTCACCTGTACCCTCTCCTGCATCCTCTCCTGCACCCTCTCCTGCATCCTCGCCTGCACCCTCTCCTGCACCCTCACCTGTACCCTCTCCTGCATCCTCTCCTGCACCCTCTCCTGCATCCTCGCCTGCACCCTCTCCTGCACCCTCACCTGTACCCTCTCCTGCATCCTCTCCTGCACCCTCTCCTGCATCCTCGCCTGCACCCTCTCCTGCACCCTCACCTGTACCCTCTCCTGCATCCTCTCCTGCACCCTCTCCTGCATCCTCGCCTGCACCCTCTCCTGCACCCTCACCTGTACCCTCTCCTGCATCCTCTCCTGCACCCTCTCCTGCATCCTCGCCTGCACCCTCTCCTGCACCCTCACCTGTACCCTCTCCTGCATCCTCTCCTGCACCCTCTCCTGCATCCTCGCCTGCACCCTCTCCTGCACCCTCACCTGTACCCTCTCCTGCATCCTCTCCTGCACCCTCTCCTGCATCCTCGCCTGCACCCTCTCCTGCACCCTCACCTGTACCCTCTCCTGCATCCTCTCCTGCACCCTCTCCTGCATCCTCGCCTGCACCCTCTCCTGCACCCTCACCTGTACCCTCTCCTGCATCCTCTCCTGCACCCCCTCCTGCATCCTCTCCTGTGTGTTTGTGATATGAACCCGGCCTGCGTGGAAGCCGGCAGCATGAGAGAGAAAGATGAAGACAAACGCACCGAGAGAAATGAACGGCAGAGGAAACAGCAATGAAGAGGAAGGTCCTATAAAAACACTCCAATTAACATCCTCCGAGAGGTCTGAGAGGATATTGTGCCCATAAAATTCAAAACCAGCCTGCGTGGGAGGGAGCGCCAGACCCTAAGTGAGCAGCTGGGCTGAAAACAGGACGGCACCTGTTAGCACACCAGCGGGCGCGGAGCGGCTCGTGTGTCTCCAGGAGAGCAGGAGGCGAGGCGCGTGGAATTACACGCAAGTGGATAAAGGACGGAGACGTGGACCCAGGAGGCCGGCAGCCGGACACAAAGCCGGGGGAGTGGAGGGGCGCGGTGAGCACACCTACAGCACGAACCTCGAGCCGTGAAGACTGGACCCCTGACCTGAGGGCCTCTGCCAGCCCCAGGCAGGATGAACAGAAAGAGATCCAGGGAGGCAGGTTACCTTCAAGTTGCATAACACCTAAGAGTTAAAAAAAATCTTAGAGCGCGGCCAGCGAGGCTCAGTGACTGAACTCTGACCTATGAACCAGGAGGTCACAGTTTGATTCCCGATTGGGGCACACGCCCGCGTTGTGGGCTCGATCCTCAGTGTGGAGTGTGCAGGAGGCGGCAATATGTGATTCTCTCTCATTATTGATGTTTCTCTCTCTCCCTCTCCCTTTGCTGGGGTCCAACCCCAGCAGGTCCAGGGGTTCCCCATAGGTGTGGACGGAGTCGGCAAAGAAGGAATGACACGGAGACAGCGTTCAGTTGATCAGCAGCCTTGCCAGGATCTCTAGCCACAATCTCCAGCCAAGTTCTGTTCAGGGTCTCCAGCGAAGTTCTGGTTAGGATCTCCAGCCAGGTTCTGTGTCCATGTTCTCTTGCTAGGTTCTCCAGGTTCTCCAGCCAGATTCTGTAGCCATGTTCCCTCACTAGGTTCTCCAGCCAGGTTCAGTCACCAGGTTCTAGTCAGGTTCTCTTGCCATGCTCCATCCAGGCTCTGCAGCCAGGTTCCGTCTCCAGGCTCCTCAGCCATGTTCTCTCACTAGGTTCTGTCTCTAGGTTCTGTGACCAGTTTCTGTCCAGGATCTTTTGCCATGTTCTCTCCAGCGAAGTTCTTCTGTCTCTAGGTTCTGTGTAGGTTCTGTGTCCTGTTGTCTTGTTACATCTGTATTTATACCAGTTGATTCCAATCCTATCAATCTCTATTCCAAAGGTTAAGGTGTTTCTTATCTCCATTCCAGGGAGTAAAGATTATGTACTTAAGCGTGATTGTTCGTAGCTAGTGATTAACTACCCGCCTGGCAGTTAAGAGGTTTTATTCCCTCCCTAACTTCAGGGGAAAATCCCTACCTGGGGAAACAACCTTTCTCGGAGAGGTGACCTTGGTTAAAACACATAGCACCAAGAAGGTGAGCAAACATATTAAGAACAGTATGCCATATACGCCAGGTCCCTTGAAACAGCAAGGATGGACCGGCTCCTGGCATCCCTTCCTCTCTGAAATCAATAAAAAAATATTTTTAAAAAAATCTTATAAACGTTCAGAGAAGGGAAAGGTCACCTGCAAAGAAAGGAGCCACAAGCTGGCCCCTCCTCGGCCGTCGCACAAATATGGCCGCGCCCCTGCATCCCGGCGGAAGCCTGGCCACACCCCTGGAATCCTCAGACAGTCAGTTTTCCCGCTGGCTCCTCTCGGGAAGTGGCCTGAGGCTGTGCTCCAGGCAAAGGGGGGATGGAAGAGAGGGCGCCAAAGCTCCAAGGGAGCCGGGCGGGGCGAAGGCACAGGGGGCGCAGCGCGCAGGGAGGAGCCGAGGTGGTCACGCGTCTGATCGCGGACCGAGTTAGCTCTGGGAAGATCCATCTTGTGAGAGAAAACCCTTATGCTCTTTTTATGGAAAACATATTTTTATTGATTTCAGAGAGGAAGGGAGAGAGAGAGAAACATGGATGAGAAGCATGGACCGGCTGCGTCCTGCATGCTCCCTACTGAGCCTGCCACCCGGGCCTGTGCCCTGACTGGGAATTGAACCTGCGACCTCCTGGTGCACGGGAGGATGCTCAACCACTGAGCCACACCAGCCGGCAAAACCCTCTGCTTACATTTGCATTGAACGTCTGGGGCGACGAGTGTGCAGGTCTGTGACACACCAGCTGTGTCGCACTGTGTGCCCGCCACCCACAGCCACATCTTCCTTCCCCACGCATCGGACCCACCCTCCTGCCCACCGCTCCCCTCTCTAACCACCATCGCCGGCCGCCGCCTGTGACTGGGTGTTCGCTCGCTCGCTCGCTCGCTTGTCCGGGTGTTGCTTCCAGCTTGACCCCCCCCACGGTGAACCCTGCGTCCCCTCAGCCGTAGCCGTGCGGGGTGGACACTCGGACCTGCCCTTGCGTTCTGAAGCCTGTGTTTTTTCTCAGTGGCGTACAGTATGGCGTACAGAGAGACAGGAGCTGCATCAAGCAAAGAACAGGAAGCCGCCGGACAGGGTGGCGTGAGAGTCCGCCCCGCGCAGGGTCAGGGCCGGCGACCACGGCCACAGCCCCCCGGCCTCGGGCTCGGCTCCGGAGTTGTTTCTCGTGGACAGGAGTCCCCGAGCGTCCTCGCTCAGAGGCCGAAGTCCGCCATGGGGACCCAGGCTCCCCCGTCTGTGGCCCTGCCCCTCTGGGTCCCTCGAGCCGGGGGATAATTTGTTCAACAGTCACAGGAAAGTAACACAGGGATGGAGGTACGTCACAGCCTGTTCAGGCTGCTATAACAAAATACCACAGACGGGGTGGCTA
>NW_006287955.1:323669-327855 GCF_000327345.1 Myotis davidii | reverse complement strand
TAAGCTGCTACACACGCACGGACTGACGGTCCCGCCGAGGAGACCGGGCACCGCTGGAAGCCACCCCGGTGTGAACAGGGGTCAGGGCGCAGTGGAAGGATGCTGGCTCCTCAATGAGGGGGTGCTGCCGGTTTGAGCAAGAGCACGGGGCTTCCCCGCCAACGACATAAGATATGAAAACACCTCATTGCCCAGTGACCAGCGCGAGCCCCCTGCCTGGCAGGCCCAGGGCAGTAGATACGCAAATGGCCCCGAGAGCGACCGCGATGATCCTGGGGACGCACCAGGGCTGGGCACCAGCGTGTGTGATGGGGATCGCACTCAGCCATCCACTCCCTCATCCATCACCAGTCACTCAGGACACAGAGAGAGAGGACCCACGGCGTCAAGAGCTGAGCAGGCGTGAGGTGAAGAGGCACGCGGGAGCCCTCGCCACAGGTTTTTTTGAAGCCAGTGGACACGGCAGACACGGAACCAGTCGCTGCCACAGGAATATCACGTCGCCACGCGGAAGTGTGTGGGGTGGGTGGGGTGCCGTCCAGGCGAGATGGACCATCCACAGAGTCAGGCTGGGGAGTGGGGGCGCCACTGCGGGAACTGGCCGGGGCCTGAGAGGCCGCCTGTGCAGGGGGAGGGGCCAGAGGCAGGTGGCAGATGGGGGCCCCACTCGTCACTAAGGAAGTAGAAGGCGGCCAGGAAGGGCACGGGTATTCTCATTCCTTCTGGGGAGAGAATGGGCTGCAGGGGGCCCCGCTGAGGCCGGGACGTGAGGAGCCCGTGGGATCCAGTGACAGGAGGGAAGGACACACAGACCCCGTGGGGTGGGACCAGGAGGCAGGGGCAGGCAGACCCTGTGCAGCGGAAACGCCATGAGCAATGCCCCCACCTGATAGGAGAACGCCATGGCCATTGCTACCGCAGCCACAAGACCAGTAACTGTGTGTGCATGTGCGTGTGCCTGCTTGCTTGTGAGCATGCCTGTGGGCACACTTTGTATGTGTGCATGCATGTCAGTGCATGCATGTGTGTATGCATGCATGCATGGGTGTGCACACGTGTGCATGTGCGCACTGTGCATGTGTGCACACACAGAGGGCCCTGCTTTGGATGCATGTGAGAGGAGAGGGAAGCGAGGGAGAGAGGAGGGAACACCCACTCCCAAGCTCTGGGTGTTTCTCTCTGCGCCGTGCAATTACGGGTAATTTTCCCCTTCCATTGTTTGTCTCCCAAGTGTTCTGCATTGAACAAATATTGACTGAGTGATTTTTAAAAATGTGTTATGAAAAGATAAAAGCTACTCACAAAGGCTTCCCAGTCCCCACTTTGCGGGTCCAGAGGCCCGGCTGTCTGGCCTCCCCCCGGTGGGCAGGCTGCTCTGCACCTGTCCGCCAGGTGTCCTGGTCCTGCGGGCTGATCCGGGGCTGCTGGCCTGGCCGCTTCCCGCACGGCCGTGGGCTCTCTTGTGGGCGGGAGCCCAGTGAGGACGAGGCGGGCAGGCCTGGAACAACCAGGGCACTCGGCCTGGGGCAGGGGCCGCGGGGGGGCCGTGTGCTCAGGGTGGGGCAGTTGACCAGACACAAGAAGAGAAGCCTGGGGAGGGGGAGGGGAGCCGGGTGTCCTGCTGGGGAGGCCTTGGCAGGGCCGGGCGGCCTGGGAGAGGAGGCGTGTTTGGGCCCGAGAGTAGGACAGTGGAGCTAGGCACGGGATTAGGATCCAGTGGGGACAGTGGCCACAGTGCAGGACAAAAACCATCCCACCGAAACACCAGAGTCTCTAGATGATGGCGGGGAAGGGGCGGTGCCATGCCCAGGAGCAAGGCTGACATCGGGCACACCCTGCAGACACCCTGAGCTGCTCCACGCTGGAGCCATGCGAGCAGCCTCGGAAAAGATCCCTGCGGTGGCGGTGGTGGACAGGCGGGCGCTGCACCGGGAGATGGCACGGGAGGGCAATGAGGACGGTGGGTCCGAGGCTGAGACCCGGGACTGCGATGAAAGGCACTCACGCCACAGGGTTAGCCGGCAGCTCCCGGGTGCTGGTGAGGGGCTGGCAGTGCCGCCGGGAACGGGAGGAACCCGGCTCTGGACTGACACAGAGAGGTGCAGATCCTGGCCCAGGCTGGTGACCAAGGCCCAGGCACTCAGTGTGCCATGTCTTTCTCTGAAAACGGGGCCATTATCGGTGCGCCTCTCAGAGGGTGGCTGTGAGGATTAAAGGAGATGGAGAGTGGTGAGCATTCAGCATTCTGGCTGGCTGAAATGCGTAATCAGTGCTGTCATTGTTAATACCACCATCACATCGTCACCACCATCACCATCATCATCATCACCATCATCATCACCACCATCATCACCATCATCATCACCATCACCACCATCACCATCACACCATCATCATCATCCCCATCATCATCACCACCATCATCCCCATCATTACCATCATTACCATCACCATCACCACCATCATCACCATCACTGTCACCACCATCACCATCATCATCATCACCATCATCATCACCACCATCATCACCATCATCATCACCATCACTGTCACCATCATCACCATCATCGTCCTATTATTCTTTTATTTTCTCTCATGTTAATGAAGCATGATTGACAGGTAACATGACAGCTTTAAGTGTACAGACAATAATATCTGTAGACACTGAGACATGATTAACCCAATACGTCTAGCTCATGTCCATCACCATGGACCTTTACAGAAATATTTATTTTGTGATGAGAACTTTTAAGATCTACTTGCAGCTTTCCAACATGAAATACAGTGCGAGGAACTGTCGTTGCCAGGACGGACCCCCCTGTGGTTGAGGACGGCGGCATGGGGAGGTCAGACTCGGGGACGGTGCTGTCCCAGTGGCCCCACGCTGACTCAGGTAGGAACTCGGGGACACAGGAGCCAGGTTGTGCTGAATGGAACCTGTGCCATGTCATCTGCTTAGCCATCCTCCGCACCGTGTCCCTGGAGGCGGCACATGTGCTGGTGTGAGCGTCCCTGCAGCATGAGGCCCCTGGTGGCTGTGGTGTGGGGTCATGTCTCCCGCTGCCACCTACTGGCTGGGTGACCGCGAGCACCTCCCCCGTCTGTGCCTCCGTCCCCACCTGCAGCACCAGCACAGGGCGGGGCCTCACGCCAGCCCTCCTCCGCAGGAGGCCCTTCCTGCTCATGCCTGGACCCTCTGCCCACGTTCTCAGCAAAGCAGCCACGTGTCCACGTTCCCAGAGCCTGCTGACCCCCACTGACCCCTCCTGGGCAGGCCCCAGGGCTCCTCTCCCTCCCCCTGGCCTGACCCTGTGACCCTGCCCCCGCCACCTCCTCCTCTGCCCCCCCCCTTAATCCACGATTGGATACACATCTTCGCTTCCTGTCGAGGAGCCACAAACTGGGCCATTATGCAGAGGAAAAAGTGCTTTTCAATGATCACCAGGGAGAGGAGGCGGCCGGGCGAGTGAGGAATTGCTCAGGGCCGGGCAGGCCCTGTCATCCGTCTCCGTTTGCCGGGTCATTTAGGCCTCGCGGCCGCTGGAGCACACAGCACCGCGGTGGCATTGCAGCCTCACGCGTGGTCATTACCTGGGGAGCCGGGCACCGAGGGGAGGGGCGATGGCCTGGGGAGGGAACACAGCCCCACTCCAGGAGCCTGGTCCAGGAGGCAGCTGGTACGCCCACCCCCCAGTGACCTTCTCTCCACGTGACCCTCGGCCATGGGCTTGGCTGGCAGGGTGACCCCTGCCCCCCGCCCCCCACAACCCACCCCTGCAACCCACCCACTCCGTGTGCCTGAGCTGTGGCCGGGCTAGTCCCAGGCTTCGGCAGGGGGAGCCCAAAGCGGATGAGGCTCCAGCACTCGCCTCTTCCTCCAGAGTCCCAGCACCCGGGTCCCTCCGCACAGCTTCCTGCCCTCGGTGTCCCCTCCCCCTTCCAGCGGCTCAGGTAGCACAACTGGTCTCCGCCTGTGAGCTCGAGGGACAGCCGTGCTCTGCTCAGACCCCGCTCTCAAGGTCACGGTGGGCAGTGGCCTTGGTGGGCAGTGGCATTCGTGGGCCTTGCCAGACGCTCCCCTCCCTCAGGGACTGTGTTCCGCCCCCGAGGGACTGGCTTCCTTTGTTCCAACCGGTGTGGTGGCTGCTGGTGGCGAGAGGATCAGCCTGTGTCGTCTGTCTTATCG
>NW_006287955.1:322975-323627 GCF_000327345.1 Myotis davidii | reverse complement strand
CCCCCCCCCCCCCCGGACTTCGAGGACAGTGTTCGTTGTGTTTTCGCTGAGGTCCACGGTAACACAAGTAAAACGCAGAACCCGGAGGGCCCAGTGGACGAGGTGCTGAGCTCTGAGGTCCTTTGGCACTTACTTCCCTGCCCTCGGCCCTGGAGGTGCTGCCGTGGCTGTGAATTAGCTGCGATTCCGGGGACTTCAGGGAGTGAACCGACACAACTTCACTGGTTTGCACTTGACCTTCCCTGGATTCATCGTTGTTGCAAACGTCAGTAGTTTGTTTCTTTTCATTGTCGAGCATCCATTGTATGAGCCTACCACCGCGCTGAGGATCTGTTCTTTTTAAAATACATATTTTTATTGATTTCAGAGAGGAAGGGAGAGGGAGAGATAGAAACCACGATGATGAGAGAGAGCCACTGATTGGCTGCCCCCTGCATGCCCCACACTGGGGATCGAGCCCATAACCCACGCATGTGCCCCGACCAGGAATTGAACCGTGACCTCCTGGGTCAAGGTCAGTGCTCAGCCCCGGAGCCACGCCGGCCAGGCAGCGGTCCGTTCTTTAATTAATGGATGTGACAAAATAACATGCAGCGTATGGGTTCTCCAAGTCGCCCACGGCGCGGGGCGTGCAGGGGTGGGGCGGGGGTGC
>NW_006287955.1:301621-322898 GCF_000327345.1 Myotis davidii | reverse complement strand
GGCGGGCACCTGCCCTTCTGGGGCCAGGCCCCCGGCGGCGTCTGAACTCGAGCGGCTGTGGGAGGAGCAAGGGGACAGCGAGCAGCTTGGCTCCCACATATCCAATAAGCGCGACGCCCCAGGCGCCATTCAGTACGAGTCTGTCCTCCGCTCGGGGCTGTGCGGGAGCCGAGAAATTGACTTCCAGAGCCGACACCGGGATGCTCGGGAGTGAGCATCCGCTGGGCAGGCGGAAACGGGTTTGCATCGGATTTGGCCCGAGGACATCGCGGATGGCCGGGTGGCCGGCGCTCTGCCAGCCGAGGAGGACAGAGCCTCTCCCGGGCCCTGCTCCCCGCCACCCCCAGGCCTGGGCTTCCGTGCACCGGGCTTCCCCCGGGAGCGTGGAGAGGCCACATGCTCTCTGACCGCAGCAGGGGCGCCGCCGTCCTGGTCATCACTCTCAGACGTGCCCACACCCACCCAGAGCCCGTGGGGACGTGCACTGCCACCCCCGAGGACACTCTCAGACCAGCTGGGCACGGGCCCCCGTGAGAGAGCTCCGTGGAGTCTAAGGACAGAGGAGAAGGTGCCGGGCTCGGGGCGGAGCCTCCGACAACACCCCCGCCTGGGCCTTATCTCCCCCAAAGTGGGCAGCTGGGCGTGCGATTCTGAGCCCCTGACCAGGTCTCCCTCCCACATCTTACACAGAACTGCGCTGTGCTCTGCTCCCTGGACCAGGTCAGGCCTAGGAGCTGCCCACCTCCCTGGGCCTTGAGCTCCCACTAGGAGGCGCTGTTGGGCCATTGGCCTGCAGCTAGGAGGCGCTGTTGGGCCATTGGCCTGCAGCTAGGAGGCGCTGTTGGGCCATTGGCCTGCAGCTAGGAGGCGCTGTTGGGCCATTGGCCTGCAGCTAGGAGGCGCTGTTGGGCCATTGGCCTGCAGCTAGGAGGCGCTGTTGGGCCATTGGCCTGCAGCTAGGAGGCGCTGTTGGGCCATTGGCCTGCAGCTAGGAGGCGCTGTTGGGCCATTGGCCTGCAGCTAGGAGGCGCTGTTGGGCCATTGGCCTGCAGCTAGGAGGCGCTGTTGGGCCATTGGCCTGCAGCTAGGAGGCGCTGTTGGGCCATTGGCCTGCAGCTAGGAGCGTCTGACAGTGACAGCTGCGGCCTCATTAAGCCGCGAGGCTGAGCCGAGCGGGAAGTCAGATCCCATCAGGCCTGTCTCGTCCCCACCTCAGCGACAAGAGGAAAGCATGTCGATTTCGGGAGGAGAAACCCCGCGGCCCCGGGAGAAAGTGTGTCTCCTTCAGCCAGAGCCCGGGGCGCGGCCCGAGGACGCCCGCTGCTGCCCGGGAAGGAGCCACCCAAGGCCATCGTTAGCAGGACGGTGAAGCCTCCGCACTCGGCCTGCAGCTAGGAGGCGCTGTTGGGCCATTGGCCTGCAGCTAGGAGGCGCTGTTGGGCCATTGGCCTGCAGCTAGGAGGCGCTGTTGGGCCATTGGCCTGCAGCTAGGAGGCGCTGTTGGGCCATTGGCCTGCAGCTAGGAGGCGCTGTTGGGCCATTGGCCTGCAGCTAGGAGGCGCTGTTGGGCCATTGGCCTGCAGCTAGGAGGCGCTGTTGGGCCATTGGCCTGCAGCTAGGAGGCGCTGTTGGGCCATTGGCCTGCAGCTAGGAGGCGCTGTTGGGCCATTGGCCTGCAGCTAGGAGGCGCTGTTGGGCCATTGGCCTGCAGCTAGGAGGCGCTGTTGGGCCATTGGCCTGCAGCTAGGAGGCGCTGTTGGGCCATTGGCCTGCAGCTAGGAGGCGCTGTTGGGCCATTGGCCTGCAGCTAGGAGGCGCTGTTGGGCCATTGGCCTGCAGCTAGGAGGCGCTGTTGGGCCATTGGCCTGCAGCTAGGAGGCGCTGTTGGGCCATTGGCCTGCAGCTAGGAGGCGCTGTTGGGCCATTGGCCTGCAGCTAGGAGGCGCTGTTGGGCCATTGGCCTGCAGCTAGGAGGCGCTGTTGGGCCATTGGCCTGCAGCTAGGAGGCGCTGTTGGGCCATTGGCCTGCAGCTAGGAGGCGCTGTTGGGCCATTGGCCTGCAGCTAGGAGGCGCTGTTGGGCCATTGGCCTGCAGCTAGGAGGCGCTGTTGGGCCATTGGCCTGCAGCTAGGAGGCGCTGTTGGGCCATTGGCCTGCAGCTAGGAGGCGCTGTTGGGCCATTGGCCTGCAGCTAGGAGGCGCTGTTGGGCCATTGGCCTGCAGCTAGGAGGCGCTGTTGGGCCATTGGCCTGCAGCTAGGAGGCGCTGTTGGGCCATTGGCCTGCAGCTAGGAGGCGCTGTTGGGCCATTGGCCTGCAGCTAGGAGGCGCTGTTGGGCCATTGGCCTGCAGCTAGGAGGCGCTGTTGGGCCATTGGCCTGCAGCTAGGAGGCGCTGTTGGGCCATTGGCCTGCAGCTAGGAGGCGCTGTTGGGCCATTGGCCTGCAGCTAGGAGGCGCTGTTGGGCCATTGGCCTGCAGCTAGGAGGCGCTGTTGGGCCATTGGCCTGCAGCTAGGAGGCGCTGTTGGGCCATTGGCCTGCAGCTAGGAGGCGCTGTTGGGCCATTGGCCTGCAGCTAGGAGGCGCTGTTGGGCCATTGGCCTGCAGCTAGGAGGCGCTGTTGGGCCATTGGCCTGCAGCTAGGAGGCGCTGTTGGGCCATTGGCCTGCAGCTAGGAGGCGCTGTTGGGCCATTGGCCTGCAGCTAGGAGGCGCTGTTGGGCCATTGGCCTGCAGCTAGGAGGCGCTGTTGGGCCATTGGCCTGCAGCTAGGAGGCGCTGTTGGGCCATTGGCCTGCAGCTAGGAGGCGCTGTTGGGCCATTGGCCTGCAGCTAGGAGGCGCTGTTGGGCCATTGGCCTGCAGCTAGGAGGCGCTGTTGGGCCATTGGCCTGCAGCTAGGAGGCGCTGTTGGGCCATTGGCCTGCAGCTAGGAGGCGCTGTTGGGCCATTGGCCTGCAGCTAGGAGGCGCTGTTGGGCCATTGGCCTGCAGCTAGGAGGCGCTGTTGGGCCATTGGCCTGCAGCTAGGAGGCGCTGTTGGGCCATTGGCCTGCAGCTAGGAGGCGCTGTTGGGCCATTGGCCTGCAGCTAGGAGGCGCTGTTGGGCCATTGGCCTGCAGCTAGGAGGCGCTGTTGGGCCATTGGCCTGCAGCTAGGAGGCGCTGTTGGGCCATTGGCCTGCAGCTAGGAGGCGCTGTTGGGCCATTGGCCTGCAGCTAGGAGGCGCTGTTGGGCCATTGGCCTGCAGCTAGGAGGCGCTGTTGGGCCATTGGCCTGCAGCTAGGAGGCGCTGTTGGGCCATTGGCCTGCAGCTAGGAGGCGCTGTTGGGCCATTGGCCTGCAGCTAGGAGGCGCTGTTGGGCCATTGGCCTGCAGCTAGGAGGCGCTGTTGGGCCATTGGCCTGCAGCTAGGAGGCGCTGTTGGGCCATTGGCCTGCAGCTAGGAGGCGCTGTTGGGCCATTGGCCTGCAGCTAGGAGGCGCTGTTGGGCCATTGGCCTGCAGCTAGGAGGCGCTGTTGGGCCATTGGCCTGCAGCTAGGAGGCGCTGTTGGGCCATTGGCCTGCAGCTAGGAGGCGCTGTTGGGCCATTGGCCTGCAGCTAGGAGGCGCTGTTGGGCCATTGGCCTGCAGCTAGGAGGCGCTGTTGGGCCATTGGCCTGCAGCTAGGAGGCGCTGTTGGGCCATTGGCCTGCAGCTAGGAGGCGCTGTTGGGCCATTGGCCTGCAGCTAGGAGGCGCTGTTGGGCCATTGGCCTGCAGCTAGGAGGCGCTGTTGGGCCATTGGCCTGCAGCTAGGAGGCGCTGTTGGGCCATTGGCCTGCAGCTAGGAGGCGCTGTTGGGCCATTGGCCTGCAGCTAGGAGGCGCTGTTGGGCCATTGGCCTGCAGCTAGGAGGCGCTGTTGGGCCATTGGCCTGCAGCTAGGAGGCGCTGTTGGGCCATTGGCCTGCAGCTAGGAGGCGCTGTTGGGCCATTGGCCTGCAGCTAGGAGGCGCTGTTGGGCCATTGGCCTGCAGCTAGGAGGCGCTGTTGGGCCATTGGCCTGCAGCTAGGAGGCGCTGTTGGGCCATTGGCCTGCAGCTAGGAGGCGCTGTTGGGCCATTGGCCTGCAGCTAGGAGGCGCTGTTGGGCCATTGGCCTGCAGCTAGGAGGCGCTGTTGGGCCATTGGCCTGCAGCTAGGAGGCGCTGTTGGGCCATTGGCCTGCAGCTAGGAGGCGCTGTTGGGCCATTGGCCTGCAGCTAGGAGGCGCTGTTGGGCCATTGGCCTGCAGCTAGGAGGCGCTGTTGGGCCATTGGCCTGCAGCTAGGAGGCGCTGTTGGGCCATTGGCCTGCAGCTAGGAGGCGCTGTTGGGCCATTGGCCTGCAGCTAGGAGGCGCTGTTGGGCCATTGGCCTGCAGCTAGGAGGCGCTGTTGGGCCATTGGCCTGCAGCTAGGAGGCGCTGTTGGGCCATTGGCCTGCAGCTAGGAGGCGCTGTTGGGCCATTGGCCTGCAGCTAGGAGGCGCTGTTGGGCCATTGGCCTGCAGCTAGGAGGCGCTGTTGGGCCATTGGCCTGCAGCTAGGAGGCGCTGTTGGGCCATTGGCCTGCAGCTAGGAGGCGCTGTTGGGCCATTGGCCTGCAGCTAGGAGGCGCTGTTGGGCCATTGGCCTGCAGCTAGGAGGCGCTGTTGGGCCATTGGCCTGCAGCTAGGAGGCGCTGTTGGGCCATTGGCCTGCAGCTAGGAGGCGCTGTTGGGCCATTGGCCTGCAGCTAGGAGGCGCTGTTGGGCCATTGGCCTGCAGCTAGGAGGCGCTGTTGGGCCATTGGCCTGCAGCTAGGAGGCGCTGTTGGGCCATTGGCCTGCAGCTAGGAGGCGCTGTTGGGCCATTGGCCTGCAGCTAGGAGGCGCTGTTGGGCCATTGGCCTGCAGCTAGGAGGCGCTGTTGGGCCATTGGCCTGCAGCTAGGAGGCGCTGTTGGGCCATTGGCCTGCAGCTAGGAGGCGCTGTTGGGCCATTGGCCTGCAGCTAGGAGGCGCTGTTGGGCCATTGGCCTGCAGCTAGGAGGCGCTGTTGGGCCATTGGCCTGCAGCTAGGAGGCGCTGTTGGGCCATTGGCCTGCAGCTAGGAGGCGCTGTTGGGCCATTGGCCTGCAGCTAGGAGGCGCTGTTGGGCCATTGGCCTGCAGCTAGGAGGCGCTGTTGGGCCATTGGCCTGCAGCTAGGAGGCGCTGTTGGGCCATTGGCCTGCAGCTAGGAGGCGCTGTTGGGCCATTGGCCTGCAGCTAGGAGGCGCTGTTGGGCCATTGGCCTGCAGCTAGGAGGCGCTGTTGGGCCATTGGCCTGCAGCTAGGAGGCGCTGTTGGGCCATTGGCCTGCAGCTAGGAGGCGCTGTTGGGCCATTGGCCTGCAGCTAGGAGGCGCTGTTGGGCCATTGGCCTGCAGCTAGGAGGCGCTGTTGGGCCATTGGCCTGCAGCTAGGAGGCGCTGTTGGGCCATTGGCCTGCAGCTAGGAGGCGCTGTTGGGCCATTGGCCTGCAGCTAGGAGGCGCTGTTGGGCCATTGGCCTGCAGCTAGGAGGCGCTGTTGGGCCATTGGCCTGCAGCTAGGAGGCGCTGTTGGGCCATTGGCCTGCAGCTAGGAGGCGCTGTTGGGCCATTGGCCTGCAGCTAGGAGGCGCTGTTGGGCCATTGGCCTGCAGCTAGGAGGCGCTGTTGGGCCATTGGCCTGCAGCTAGGAGGCGCTGTTGGGCCATTGGCCTGCAGCTAGGAGGCGCTGTTGGGCCATTGGCCTGCAGCTAGGAGGCGCTGTTGGGCCATTGGCCTGCAGCTAGGAGGCGCTGTTGGGCCATTGGCCTGCAGCTAGGAGGCGCTGTTGGGCCATTGGCCTGCAGCTAGGAGGCGCTGTTGGGCCATTGGCCTGCAGCTAGGAGGCGCTGTTGGGCCATTGGCCTGCAGCTAGGAGGCGCTGTTGGGCCATTGGCCTGCAGCTAGGAGGCGCTGTTGGGCCATTGGCCTGCAGCTAGGAGGCGCTGTTGGGCCATTGGCCTGCAGCTAGGAGGCGCTGTTGGGCCATTGGCCTGCAGCTAGGAGGCGCTGTTGGGCCATTGGCCTGCAGCTAGGAGGCGCTGTTGGGCCATTGGCCTGCAGCTAGGAGGCGCTGTTGGGCCATTGGCCTGCAGCTAGGAGGCGCTGTTGGGCCATTGGCCTGCAGCTAGGAGGCGCTGTTGGGCCATTGGCCTGCAGCTAGGAGGCGCTGTTGGGCCATTGGCCTGCAGCTAGGAGGCGCTGTTGGGCCATTGGCCTGCAGCTAGGAGGCGCTGTTGGGCCATTGGCCTGCAGCTAGGAGGCGCTGTTGGGCCATTGGCCTGCAGCTAGGAGGCGCTGTTGGGCCATTGGCCTGCAGCTAGGAGGCGCTGTTGGGCCATTGGCCTGCAGCTAGGAGGCGCTGTTGGGCCATTGGCCTGCAGCTAGGAGGCGCTGTTGGGCCATTGGCCTGCAGCTAGGAGGCGCTGTTGGGCCATTGGCCTGCAGCTAGGAGGCGCTGTTGGGCCATTGGCCTGCAGCTAGGAGGCGCTGTTGGGCCATTGGCCTGCAGCTAGGAGGCGCTGTTGGGCCATTGGCCTGCAGCTAGGAGGCGCTGTTGGGCCATTGGCCTGCAGCTAGGAGGCGCTGTTGGGCCATTGGCCTGCAGCTAGGAGGCGCTGTTGGGCCATTGGCCTGCAGCTAGGAGGCGCTGTTGGGCCATTGGCCTGCAGCTAGGAGGCGCTGTTGGGCCATTGGCCTGCAGCTAGGAGGCGCTGTTGGGCCATTGGCCTGCAGCTAGGAGGCGCTGTTGGGCCATTGGCCTGCAGCTAGGAGGCGCTGTTGGGCCATTGGCCTGCAGCTAGGAGGCGCTGTTGGGCCATTGGCCTGCAGCTAGGAGGCGCTGTTGGGCCATTGGCCTGCAGCTAGGAGGCGCTGTTGGGCCATTGGCCTGCAGCTAGGAGGCGCTGTTGGGCCATTGGCCTGCAGCTAGGAGGCGCTGTTGGGCCATTGGCCTGCAGCTAGGAGGCGCTGTTGGGCCATTGGCCTGCAGCTAGGAGGCGCTGTTGGGCCATTGGCCTGCAGCTAGGAGGCGCTGTTGGGCCATTGGCCTGCAGCTAGGAGGCGCTGTTGGGCCATTGGCCTGCAGCTAGGAGGCGCTGTTGGGCCATTGGCCTGCAGCTAGGAGGCGCTGTTGGGCCATTGGCCTGCAGCTAGGAGGCGCTGTTGGGCCATTGGCCTGCAGCTAGGAGGCGCTGTTGGGCCATTGGCCTGCAGCTAGGAGGCGCTGTTGGGCCATTGGCCTGCAGCTAGGAGGCGCTGTTGGGCCATTGGCCTGCAGCTAGGAGGCGCTGTTGGGCCATTGGCCTGCAGCTAGGAGGCGCTGTTGGGCCATTGGCCTGCAGCTAGGAGGCGCTGTTGGGCCATTGGCCTGCAGCTAGGAGGCGCTGTTGGGCCATTGGCCTGCAGCTAGGAGGCGCTGTTGGGCCATTGGCCTGCAGCTAGGAGGCGCTGTTGGGCCATTGGCCTGCAGCTAGGAGGCGCTGTTGGGCCATTGGCCTGCAGCTAGGAGGCGCTGTTGGGCCATTGGCCTGCAGCTAGGAGGCGCTGTTGGGCCATTGGCCTGCAGCTAGGAGGCGCTGTTGGGCCATTGGCCTGCAGCTAGGAGGCGCTGTTGGGCCATTGGCCTGCAGCTAGGAGGCGCTGTTGGGCCATTGGCCTGCAGCTAGGAGGCGCTGTTGGGCCATTGGCCTGCAGCTAGGAGGCGCTGTTGGGCCATTGGCCTGCAGCTAGGAGGCGCTGTTGGGCCATTGGCCTGCAGCTAGGAGGCGCTGTTGGGCCATTGGCCTGCAGCTAGGAGGCGCTGTTGGGCCATTGGCCTGCAGCTAGGAGGCGCTGTTGGGCCATTGGCCTGCAGCTAGGAGGCGCTGTTGGGCCATTGGCCTGCAGCTAGGAGGCGCTGTTGGGCCATTGGCCTGCAGCTAGGAGGCGCTGTTGGGCCATTGGCCTGCAGCTAGGAGGCGCTGTTGGGCCATTGGCCTGCAGCTAGGAGGCGCTGTTGGGCCATTGGCCTGCAGCTAGGAGGCGCTGTTGGGCCATTGGCCTGCAGCTAGGAGGCGCTGTTGGGCCATTGGCCTGCAGCTAGGAGGCGCTGTTGGGCCATTGGCCTGCAGCTAGGAGGCGCTGTTGGGCCATTGGCCTGCAGCTAGGAGGCGCTGTTGGGCCATTGGCCTGCAGCTAGGAGGCGCTGTTGGGCCATTGGCCTGCAGCTAGGAGGCGCTGTTGGGCCATTGGCCTGCAGCTAGGAGGCGCTGTTGGGCCATTGGCCTGCAGCTAGGAGGCGCTGTTGGGCCATTGGCCTGCAGCTAGGAGGCGCTGTTGGGCCATTGGCCTGCAGCTAGGAGGCGCTGTTGGGCCATTGGCCTGCAGCTAGGAGGCGCTGTTGGGCCATTGGCCTGCAGCTAGGAGGCGCTGTTGGGCCATTGGCCTGCAGCTAGGAGGCGCTGTTGGGCCATTGGCCTGCAGCTAGGAGGCGCTGTTGGGCCATTGGCCTGCAGCTAGGAGGCGCTGTTGGGCCATTGGCCTGCAGCTAGGAGGCGCTGTTGGGCCATTGGCCTGCAGCTAGGAGGCGCTGTTGGGCCATTGGCCTGCAGCTAGGAGGCGCTGTTGGGCCATTGGCCTGCAGCTAGGAGGCGCTGTTGGGCCATTGGCCTGCAGCTAGGAGGCGCTGTTGGGCCATTGGCCTGCAGCTAGGAGGCGCTGTTGGGCCATTGGCCTGCAGCTAGGAGGCGCTGTTGGGCCATTGGCCTGCAGCTAGGAGGCGCTGTTGGGCCATTGGCCTGCAGCTAGGAGGCGCTGTTGGGCCATTGGCCTGCAGCTAGGAGGCGCTGTTGGGCCATTGGCCTGCAGCTAGGAGGCGCTGTTGGGCCATTGGCCTGCAGCTAGGAGGCGCTGTTGGGCCATTGGCCTGCAGCTAGGAGGCGCTGTTGGGCCATTGGCCTGCAGCTAGGAGGCGCTGTTGGGCCATTGGCCTGCAGCTAGGAGGCGCTGTTGGGCCATTGGCCTGCAGCTAGGAGGCGCTGTTGGGCCATTGGCCTGCAGCTAGGAGGCGCTGTTGGGCCATTGGCCTGCAGCTAGGAGGCGCTGTTGGGCCATTGGCCTGCAGCTAGGAGGCGCTGTTGGGCCATTGGCCTGCAGCTAGGAGGCGCTGTTGGGCCATTGGCCTGCAGCTAGGAGGCGCTGTTGGGCCATTGGCCTGCAGCTAGGAGGCGCTGTTGGGCCATTGGCCTGCAGCTAGGAGGCGCTGTTGGGCCATTGGCCTGCAGCTAGGAGGCGCTGTTGGGCCATTGGCCTGCAGCTAGGAGGCGCTGTTGGGCCATTGGCCTGCAGCTAGGAGGCGCTGTTGGGCCATTGGCCTGCAGCTAGGAGGCGCTGTTGGGCCATTGGCCTGCAGCTAGGAGGCGCTGTTGGGCCATTGGCCTGCAGCTAGGAGGCGCTGTTGGGCCATTGGCCTGCAGCTAGGAGGCGCTGTTGGGCCATTGGCCTGCAGCTAGGAGGCGCTGTTGGGCCATTGGCCTGCAGCTAGGAGGCGCTGTTGGGCCATTGGCCTGCAGCTAGGAGGCGCTGTTGGGCCATTGGCCTGCAGCTAGGAGGCGCTGTTGGGCCATTGGCCTGCAGCTAGGAGGCGCTGTTGGGCCATTGGCCTGCAGCTAGGAGGCGCTGTTGGGCCATTGGCCTGCAGCTAGGAGGCGCTGTTGGGCCATTGGCCTGCAGCTAGGAGGCGCTGTTGGGCCATTGGCCTGCAGCTAGGAGGCGCTGTTGGGCCATTGGCCTGCAGCTAGGAGGCGCTGTTGGGCCATTGGCCTGCAGCTAGGAGGCGCTGTTGGGCCATTGGCCTGCAGCTAGGAGGCGCTGTTGGGCCATTGGCCTGCAGCTAGGAGGCGCTGTTGGGCCATTGGCCTGCAGCTAGGAGGCGCTGTTGGGCCATTGGCCTGCAGCTAGGAGGCGCTGTTGGGCCATTGGCCTGCAGCTAGGAGGCGCTGTTGGGCCATTGGCCTGCAGCTAGGAGGCGCTGTTGGGCCATTGGCCTGCAGCTAGGAGGCGCTGTTGGGCCATTGGCCTGCAGCTAGGAGGCGCTGTTGGGCCATTGGCCTGCAGCTAGGAGGCGCTGTTGGGCCATTGGCCTGCAGCTAGGAGGCGCTGTTGGGCCATTGGCCTGCAGCTAGGAGGCGCTGTTGGGCCATTGGCCTGCAGCTAGGAGGCGCTGTTGGGCCATTGGCCTGCAGCTAGGAGGCGCTGTTGGGCCATTGGCCTGCAGCTAGGAGGCGCTGTTGGGCCATTGGCCTGCAGCTAGGAGGCGCTGTTGGGCCATTGGCCTGCAGCTAGGAGGCGCTGTTGGGCCATTGGCCTGCAGCTAGGAGGCGCTGTTGGGCCATTGGCCTGCAGCTAGGAGGCGCTGTTGGGCCATTGGCCTGCAGCTAGGAGGCGCTGTTGGGCCATTGGCCTGCAGCTAGGAGGCGCTGTTGGGCCATTGGCCTGCAGCTAGGAGGCGCTGTTGGGCCATTGGCCTGCAGCTAGGAGGCGCTGTTGGGCCATTGGCCTGCAGCTAGGAGGCGCTGTTGGGCCATTGGCCTGCAGCTAGGAGGCGCTGTTGGGCCATTGGCCTGCAGCTAGGAGGCGCTGTTGGGCCATTGGCCTGCAGCTAGGAGGCGCTGTTGGGCCATTGGCCTGCAGCTAGGAGGCGCTGTTGGGCCATTGGCCTGCAGCTAGGAGGCGCTGTTGGGCCATTGGCCTGCAGCTAGGAGGCGCTGTTGGGCCATTGGCCTGCAGCTAGGAGGCGCTGTTGGGCCATTGGCCTGCAGCTAGGAGGCGCTGTTGGGCCATTGGCCTGCAGCTAGGAGGCGCTGTTGGGCCATTGGCCTGCAGCTAGGAGGCGCTGTTGGGCCATTGGCCTGCAGCTAGGAGGCGCTGTTGGGCCATTGGCCTGCAGCTAGGAGGCGCTGTTGGGCCATTGGCCTGCAGCTAGGAGGCGCTGTTGGGCCATTGGCCTGCAGCTAGGAGGCGCTGTTGGGCCATTGGCCTGCAGCTAGGAGGCGCTGTTGGGCCATTGGCCTGCAGCTAGGAGGCGCTGTTGGGCCATTGGCCTGCAGCTAGGAGGCGCTGTTGGGCCATTGGCCTGCAGCTAGGAGGCGCTGTTGGGCCATTGGCCTGCAGCTAGGAGGCGCTGTTGGGCCATTGGCCTGCAGCTAGGAGGCGCTGTTGGGCCATTGGCCTGCAGCTAGGAGGCGCTGTTGGGCCATTGGCCTGCAGCTAGGAGGCGCTGTTGGGCCATTGGCCTGCAGCTAGGAGGCGCTGTTGGGCCATTGGCCTGCAGCTAGGAGGCGCTGTTGGGCCATTGGCCTGCAGCTAGGAGGCGCTGTTGGGCCATTGGCCTGCAGCTAGGAGGCGCTGTTGGGCCATTGGCCTGCAGCTAGGAGGCGCTGTTGGGCCATTGGCCTGCAGCTAGGAGGCGCTGTTGGGCCATTGGCCTGCAGCTAGGAGGCGCTGTTGGGCCATTGGCCTGCAGCTAGGAGGCGCTGTTGGGCCATTGGCCTGCAGCTAGGAGGCGCTGTTGGGCCATTGGCCTGCAGCTAGGAGGCGCTGTTGGGCCATTGGCCTGCAGCTAGGAGGCGCTGTTGGGCCATTGGCCTGCAGCTAGGAGGCGCTGTTGGGCCATTGGCCTGCAGCTAGGAGGCGCTGTTGGGCCATTGGCCTGCAGCTAGGAGGCGCTGTTGGGCCATTGGCCTGCAGCTAGGAGGCGCTGTTGGGCCATTGGCCTGCAGCTAGGAGGCGCTGTTGGGCCATTGGCCTGCAGCTAGGAGGCGCTGTTGGGCCATTGGCCTGCAGCTAGGAGGCGCTGTTGGGCCATTGGCCTGCAGCTAGGAGGCGCTGTTGGGCCATTGGCCTGCAGCTAGGAGGCGCTGTTGGGCCATTGGCCTGCAGCTAGGAGGCGCTGTTGGGCCATTGGCCTGCAGCTAGGAGGCGCTGTTGGGCCATTGGCCTGCAGCTAGGAGGCGCTGTTGGGCCATTGGCCTGCAGCTAGGAGGCGCTGTTGGGCCATTGGCCTGCAGCTAGGAGGCGCTGTTGGGCCATTGGCCTGCAGCTAGGAGGCGCTGTTGGGCCATTGGCCTGCAGCTAGGAGGCGCTGTTGGGCCATTGGCCTGCAGCTAGGAGGCGCTGTTGGGCCATTGGCCTGCAGCTAGGAGGCGCTGTTGGGCCATTGGCCTGCAGCTAGGAGGCGCTGTTGGGCCATTGGCCTGCAGCTAGGAGGCGCTGTTGGGCCATTGGCCTGCAGCTAGGAGGCGCTGTTGGGCCATTGGCCTGCAGCTAGGAGGCGCTGTTGGGCCATTGGCCTGCAGCTAGGAGGCGCTGTTGGGCCATTGGCCTGCAGCTAGGAGGCGCTGTTGGGCCATTGGCCTGCAGCTAGGAGGCGCTGTTGGGCCATTGGCCTGCAGCTAGGAGGCGCTGTTGGGCCATTGGCCTGCAGCTAGGAGGCGCTGTTGGGCCATTGGCCTGCAGCTAGGAGGCGCTGTTGGGCCATTGGCCTGCAGCTAGGAGGCGCTGTTGGGCCATTGGCCTGCAGCTAGGAGGCGCTGTTGGGCCATTGGCCTGCAGCTAGGAGGCGCTGTTGGGCCATTGGCCTGCAGCTAGGAGGCGCTGTTGGGCCATTGGCCTGCAGCTAGGAGGCGCTGTTGGGCCATTGGCCTGCAGCTAGGAGGCGCTGTTGGGCCATTGGCCTGCAGCTAGGAGGCGCTGTTGGGCCATTGGCCTGCAGCTAGGAGGCGCTGTTGGGCCATTGGCCTGCAGCTAGGAGGCGCTGTTGGGCCATTGGCCTGCAGCTAGGAGGCGCTGTTGGGCCATTGGCCTGCAGCTAGGAGGCGCTGTTGGGCCATTGGCCTGCAGCTAGGAGGCGCTGTTGGGCCATTGGCCTGCAGCTAGGAGGCGCTGTTGGGCCATTGGCCTGCAGCTAGGAGGCGCTGTTGGGCCATTGGCCTGCAGCTAGGAGGCGCTGTTGGGCCATTGGCCTGCAGCTAGGAGGCGCTGTTGGGCCATTGGCCTGCAGCTAGGAGGCGCTGTTGGGCCATTGGCCTGCAGCTAGGAGGCGCTGTTGGGCCATTGGCCTGCAGCTAGGAGGCGCTGTTGGGCCATTGGCCTGCAGCTAGGAGGCGCTGTTGGGCCATTGGCCTGCAGCTAGGAGGCGCTGTTGGGCCATTGGCCTGCAGCTAGGAGGCGCTGTTGGGCCATTGGCCTGCAGCTAGGAGGCGCTGTTGGGCCATTGGCCTGCAGCTAGGAGGCGCTGTTGGGCCATTGGCCTGCAGCTAGGAGGCGCTGTTGGGCCATTGGCCTGCAGCTAGGAGGCGCTGTTGGGCCATTGGCCTGCAGCTAGGAGGCGCTGTTGGGCCATTGGCCTGCAGCTAGGAGGCGCTGTTGGGCCATTGGCCTGCAGCTAGGAGGCGCTGTTGGGCCATTGGCCTGCAGCTAGGAGGCGCTGTTGGGCCATTGGCCTGCAGCTAGGAGGCGCTGTTGGGCCATTGGCCTGCAGCTAGGAGGCGCTGTTGGGCCATTGGCCTGCAGCTAGGAGGCGCTGTTGGGCCATTGGCCTGCAGCTAGGAGGCGCTGTTGGGCCATTGGCCTGCAGCTAGGAGGCGCTGTTGGGCCATTGGCCTGCAGCTAGGAGGCGCTGTTGGGCCATTGGCCTGCAGCTAGGAGGCGCTGTTGGGCCATTGGCCTGCAGCTAGGAGGCGCTGTTGGGCCATTGGCCTGCAGCTAGGAGGCGCTGTTGGGCCATTGGCCTGCAGCTAGGAGGCGCTGTTGGGCCATTGGCCTGCAGCTAGGAGGCGCTGTTGGGCCATTGGCCTGCAGCTAGGAGGCGCTGTTGGGCCATTGGCCTGCAGCTAGGAGGCGCTGTTGGGCCATTGGCCTGCAGCTAGGAGGCGCTGTTGGGCCATTGGCCTGCAGCTAGGAGGCGCTGTTGGGCCATTGGCCTGCAGCTAGGAGGCGCTGTTGGGCCATTGGCCTGCAGCTAGGAGGCGCTGTTGGGCCATTGGCCTGCAGCTAGGAGGCGCTGTTGGGCCATTGGCCTGCAGCTAGGAGGCGCTGTTGGGCCATTGGCCTGCAGCTAGGAGGCGCTGTTGGGCCATTGGCCTGCAGCTAGGAGGCGCTGTTGGGCCATTGGCCTGCAGCTAGGAGGCGCTGTTGGGCCATTGGCCTGCAGCTAGGAGGCGCTGTTGGGCCATTGGCCTGCAGCTAGGAGGCGCTGTTGGGCCATTGGCCTGCAGCTAGGAGGCGCTGTTGGGCCATTGGCCTGCAGCTAGGAGGCGCTGTTGGGCCATTGGCCTGCAGCTAGGAGGCGCTGTTGGGCCATTGGCCTGCAGCTAGGAGGCGCTGTTGGGCCATTGGCCTGCAGCTAGGAGGCGCTGTTGGGCCATTGGCCTGCAGCTAGGAGGCGCTGTTGGGCCATTGGCCTGCAGCTAGGAGGCGCTGTTGGGCCATTGGCCTGCAGCTAGGAGGCGCTGTTGGGCCATTGGCCTGCAGCTAGGAGGCGCTGTTGGGCCATTGGCCTGCAGCTAGGAGGCGCTGTTGGGCCATTGGCCTGCAGCTAGGAGGCGCTGTTGGGCCATTGGCCTGCAGCTAGGAGGCGCTGTTGGGCCATTGGCCTGCAGCTAGGAGGCGCTGTTGGGCCATTGGCCTGCAGCTAGGAGGCGCTGTTGGGCCATTGGCCTGCAGCTAGGAGGCGCTGTTGGGCCATTGGCCTGCAGCTAGGAGGCGCTGTTGGGCCATTGGCCTGCAGCTAGGAGGCGCTGTTGGGCCATTGGCCTGCAGCTAGGAGGCGCTGTTGGGCCATTGGCCTGCAGCTAGGAGGCGCTGTTGGGCCATTGGCCTGCAGCTAGGAGGCGCTGTTGGGCCATTGGCCTGCAGCTAGGAGGCGCTGTTGGGCCATTGGCCTGCAGCTAGGAGGCGCTGTTGGGCCATTGGCCTGCAGCTAGGAGGCGCTGTTGGGCCATTGGCCTGCAGCTAGGAGGCGCTGTTGGGCCATTGGCCTGCAGCTAGGAGGCGCTGTTGGGCCATTGGCCTGCAGCTAGGAGGCGCTGTTGGGCCATTGGCCTGCAGCTAGGAGGCGCTGTTGGGCCATTGGCCTGCAGCTAGGAGGCGCTGTTGGGCCATTGGCCTGCAGCTAGGAGGCGCTGTTGGGCCATTGGCCTGCAGCTAGGAGGCGCTGTTGGGCCATTGGCCTGCAGCTAGGAGGCGCTGTTGGGCCATTGGCCTGCAGCTAGGAGGCGCTGTTGGGCCATTGGCCTGCAGCTAGGAGGCGCTGTTGGGCCATTGGCCTGCAGCTAGGAGGCGCTGTTGGGCCATTGGCCTGCAGCTAGGAGGCGCTGTTGGGCCATTGGCCTGCAGCTAGGAGGCGCTGTTGGGCCATTGGCCTGCAGCTAGGAGGCGCTGTTGGGCCATTGGCCTGCAGCTAGGAGGCGCTGTTGGGCCATTGGCCTGCAGCTAGGAGGCGCTGTTGGGCCATTGGCCTGCAGCTAGGAGGCGCTGTTGGGCCATTGGCCTGCAGCTAGGAGGCGCTGTTGGGCCATTGGCCTGCAGCTAGGAGGCGCTGTTGGGCCATTGGCCTGCAGCTAGGAGGCGCTGTTGGGCCATTGGCCTGCAGCTAGGAGGCGCTGTTGGGCCATTGGCCTGCAGCTAGGAGGCGCTGTTGGGCCATTGGCCTGCAGCTAGGAGGCGCTGTTGGGCCATTGGCCTGCAGCTAGGAGGCGCTGTTGGGCCATTGGCCTGCAGCTAGGAGGCGCTGTTGGGCCATTGGCCTGCAGCTAGGAGGCGCTGTTGGGCCATTGGCCTGCAGCTAGGAGGCGCTGTTGGGCCATTGGCCTGCAGCTAGGAGGCGCTGTTGGGCCATTGGCCTGCAGCTAGGAGGCGCTGTTGGGCCATTGGCCTGCAGCTAGGAGGCGCTGTTGGGCCATTGGCCTGCAGCTAGGAGGCGCTGTTGGGCCATTGGCCTGCAGCTAGGAGGCGCTGTTGGGCCATTGGCCTGCAGCTAGGAGGCGCTGTTGGGCCATTGGCCTGCAGCTAGGAGGCGCTGTTGGGCCATTGGCCTGCAGCTAGGAGGCGCTGTTGGGCCATTGGCCTGCAGCTAGGAGGCGCTGTTGGGCCATTGGCCTGCAGCTAGGAGGCGCTGTTGGGCCATTGGCCTGCAGCTAGGAGGCGCTGTTGGGCCATTGGCCTGCAGCTAGGAGGCGCTGTTGGGCCATTGGCCTGCAGCTAGGAGGCGCTGTTGGGCCATTGGCCTGCAGCTAGGAGGCGCTGTTGGGCCATTGGCCTGCAGCTAGGAGGCGCTGTTGGGCCATTGGCCTGCAGCTAGGAGGCGCTGTTGGGCCATTGGCCTGCAGCTAGGAGGCGCTGTTGGGCCATTGGCCTGCAGCTAGGAGGCGCTGTTGGGCCATTGGCCTGCAGCTAGGAGGCGCTGTTGGGCCATTGGCCTGCAGCTAGGAGGCGCTGTTGGGCCATTGGCCTGCAGCTAGGAGGCGCTGTTGGGCCATTGGCCTGCAGCTAGGAGGCGCTGTTGGGCCATTGGCCTGCAGCTAGGAGGCGCTGTTGGGCCATTGGCCTGCAGCTAGGAGGCGCTGTTGGGCCATTGGCCTGCAGCTAGGAGGCGCTGTTGGGCCATTGGCCTGCAGCTAGGAGGCGCTGTTGGGCCATTGGCCTGCAGCTAGGAGGCGCTGTTGGGCCATTGGCCTGCAGCTAGGAGGCGCTGTTGGGCCATTGGCCTGCAGCTAGGAGGCGCTGTTGGGCCATTGGCCTGCAGCTAGGAGGCGCTGTTGGGCCATTGGCCTGCAGCTAGGAGGCGCTGTTGGGCCATTGGCCTGCAGCTAGGAGGCGCTGTTGGGCCATTGGCCTGCAGCTAGGAGGCGCTGTTGGGCCATTGGCCTGCAGCTAGGAGGCGCTGTTGGGCCATTGGCCTGCAGCTAGGAGGCGCTGTTGGGCCATTGGCCTGCAGCTAGGAGGCGCTGTTGGGCCATTGGCCTGCAGCTAGGAGGCGCTGTTGGGCCATTGGCCTGCAGCTAGGAGGCGCTGTTGGGCCATTGGCCTGCAGCTAGGAGGCGCTGTTGGGCCATTGGCCTGCAGCTAGGAGGCGCTGTTGGGCCATTGGCCTGCAGCTAGGAGGCGCTGTTGGGCCATTGGCCTGCAGCTAGGAGGCGCTGTTGGGCCATTGGCCTGCAGCTAGGAGGCGCTGTTGGGCCATTGGCCTGCAGCTAGGAGGCGCTGTTGGGCCATTGGCCTGCAGCTAGGAGGCGCTGTTGGGCCATTGGCCTGCAGCTAGGAGGCGCTGTTGGGCCATTGGCCTGCAGCTAGGAGGCGCTGTTGGGCCATTGGCCTGCAGCTAGGAGGCGCTGTTGGGCCATTGGCCTGCAGCTAGGAGGCGCTGTTGGGCCATTGGCCTGCAGCTAGGAGGCGCTGTTGGGCCATTGGCCTGCAGCTAGGAGGCGCTGTTGGGCCATTGGCCTGCAGCTAGGAGGCGCTGTTGGGCCATTGGCCTGCAGCTAGGAGGCGCTGTTGGGCCATTGGCCTGCAGCTAGGAGGCGCTGTTGGGCCATTGGCCTGCAGCTAGGAGGCGCTGTTGGGCCATTGGCCTGCAGCTAGGAGGCGCTGTTGGGCCATTGGCCTGCAGCTAGGAGGCGCTGTTGGGCCATTGGCCTGCAGCTAGGAGGCGCTGTTGGGCCATTGGCCTGCAGCTAGGAGGCGCTGTTGGGCCATTGGCCTGCAGCTAGGAGGCGCTGTTGGGCCATTGGCCTGCAGCTAGGAGGCGCTGTTGGGCCATTGGCCTGCAGCTAGGAGGCGCTGTTGGGCCATTGGCCTGCAGCTAGGAGGCGCTGTTGGGCCATTGGCCTGCAGCTAGGAGGCGCTGTTGGGCCATTGGCCTGCAGCTAGGAGGCGCTGTTGGGCCATTGGCCTGCAGCTAGGAGGCGCTGTTGGGCCATTGGCCTGCAGCTAGGAGGCGCTGTTGGGCCATTGGCCTGCAGCTAGGAGGCGCTGTTGGGCCATTGGCCTGCAGCTAGGAGGCGCTGTTGGGCCATTGGCCTGCAGCTAGGAGGCGCTGTTGGGCCATTGGCCTGCAGCTAGGAGGCGCTGTTGGGCCATTGGCCTGCAGCTAGGAGGCGCTGTTGGGCCATTGGCCTGCAGCTAGGAGGCGCTGTTGGGCCATTGGCCTGCAGCTAGGAGGCGCTGTTGGGCCATTGGCCTGCAGCTAGGAGGCGCTGTTGGGCCATTGGCCTGCAGCTAGGAGGCGCTGTTGGGCCATTGGCCTGCAGCTAGGAGGCGCTGTTGGGCCATTGGCCTGCAGCTAGGAGGCGCTGTTGGGCCATTGGCCTGCAGCTAGGAGGCGCTGTTGGGCCATTGGCCTGCAGCTAGGAGGCGCTGTTGGGCCATTGGCCTGCAGCTAGGAGGCGCTGTTGGGCCATTGGCCTGCAGCTAGGAGGCGCTGTTGGGCCATTGGCCTGCAGCTAGGAGGCGCTGTTGGGCCATTGGCCTGCAGCTAGGAGGCGCTGTTGGGCCATTGGCCTGCAGCTAGGAGGCGCTGTTGGGCCATTGGCCTGCAGCTAGGAGGCGCTGTTGGGCCATTGGCCTGCAGCTAGGAGGCGCTGTTGGGCCATTGGCCTGCAGCTAGGAGGCGCTGTTGGGCCATTGGCCTGCAGCTAGGAGGCGCTGTTGGGCCATTGGCCTGCAGCTAGGAGGCGCTGTTGGGCCATTGGCCTGCAGCTAGGAGGCGCTGTTGGGCCATTGGCCTGCAGCTAGGAGGCGCTGTTGGGCCATTGGCCTGCAGCTAGGAGGCGCTGTTGGGCCATTGGCCTGCAGCTAGGAGGCGCTGTTGGGCCATTGGCCTGCAGCTAGGAGGCGCTGTTGGGCCATTGGCCTGCAGCTAGGAGGCGCTGTTGGGCCATTGGCCTGCAGCTAGGAGGCGCTGTTGGGCCATTGGCCTGCAGCTAGGAGGCGCTGTTGGGCCATTGGCCTGCAGCTAGGAGGCGCTGTTGGGCCATTGGCCTGCAGCTAGGAGGCGCTGTTGGGCCATTGGCCTGCAGCTAGGAGGCGCTGTTGGGCCATTGGCCTGCAGCTAGGAGGCGCTGTTGGGCCATTGGCCTGCAGCTAGGAGGCGCTGTTGGGCCATTGGCCTGCAGCTAGGAGGCGCTGTTGGGCCATTGGCCTGCAGCTAGGAGGCGCTGTTGGGCCATTGGCCTGCAGCTAGGAGGCGCTGTTGGGCCATTGGCCTGCAGCTAGGAGGCGCTGTTGGGCCATTGGCCTGCAGCTAGGAGGCGCTGTTGGGCCATTGGCCTGCAGCTAGGAGGCGCTGTTGGGCCATTGGCCTGCAGCTAGGAGGCGCTGTTGGGCCATTGGCCTGCAGCTAGGAGGCGCTGTTGGGCCATTGGCCTGCAGCTAGGAGGCGCTGTTGGGCCATTGGCCTGCAGCTAGGAGGCGCTGTTGGGCCATTGGCCTGCAGCTAGGAGGCGCTGTTGGGCCATTGGCCTGCAGCTAGGAGGCGCTGTTGGGCCATTGGCCTGCAGCTAGGAGGCGCTGTTGGGCCATTGGCCTGCAGCTAGGAGGCGCTGTTGGGCCATTGGCCTGCAGCTAGGAGGCGCTGTTGGGCCATTGGCCTGCAGCTAGGAGGCGCTGTTGGGCCATTGGCCTGCAGCTAGGAGGCGCTGTTGGGCCATTGGCCTGCAGCTAGGAGGCGCTGTTGGGCCATTGGCCTGCAGCTAGGAGGCGCTGTTGGGCCATTGGCCTGCAGCTAGGAGGCGCTGTTGGGCCATTGGCCTGCAGCTAGGAGGCGCTGTTGGGCCATTGGCCTGCAGCTAGGAGGCGCTGTTGGGCCATTGGCCTGCAGCTAGGAGGCGCTGTTGGGCCATTGGCCTGCAGCTAGGAGGCGCTGTTGGGCCATTGGCCTGCAGCTAGGAGGCGCTGTTGGGCCATTGGCCTGCAGCTAGGAGGCGCTGTTGGGCCATTGGCCTGCAGCTAGGAGGCGCTGTTGGGCCATTGGCCTGCAGCTAGGAGGCGCTGTTGGGCCATTGGCCTGCAGCTAGGAGGCGCTGTTGGGCCATTGGCCTGCAGCTAGGAGGCGCTGTTGGGCCATTGGCCTGCAGCTAGGAGGCGCTGTTGGGCCATTGGCCTGCAGCTAGGAGGCGCTGTTGGGCCATTGGCCTGCAGCTAGGAGGCGCTGTTGGGCCATTGGCCTGCAGCTAGGAGGCGCTGTTGGGCCATTGGCCTGCAGCTAGGAGGCGCTGTTGGGCCATTGGCCTGCAGCTAGGAGGCGCTGTTGGGCCATTGGCCTGCAGCTAGGAGGCGCTGTTGGGCCATTGGCCTGCAGCTAGGAGGCGCTGTTGGGCCATTGGCCTGCAGCTAGGAGGCGCTGTTGGGCCATTGGCCTGCAGCTAGGAGGCGCTGTTGGGCCATTGGCCTGCAGCTAGGAGGCGCTGTTGGGCCATTGGCCTGCAGCTAGGAGGCGCTGTTGGGCCATTGGCCTGCAGCTAGGAGGCGCTGTTGGGCCATTGGCCTGCAGCTAGGAGGCGCTGTTGGGCCATTGGCCTGCAGCTAGGAGGCGCTGTTGGGCCATTGGCCTGCAGCTAGGAGGCGCTGTTGGGCCATTGGCCTGCAGCTAGGAGGCGCTGTTGGGTCACGGTTCAGAGCCACGTCTGGCAGAGACAGGTTTGAAACTCAGTCTGTTGTTTCCCGGCCGGGACCCTCCAAAGCCACCTACCTGCTCGAGGCTCAGTTCCTCATCTGTGAAACGAGGGTTATCAAATGGAACCGAAGTGGCTGGAGTTGCCACAGGAGGTGGTGCCTGGGACTCGCGGGGCTCCTTGCTGGGGGACGTTGGGGCCCTGGCCCACGACTCACGCCCTGTGACCTGGGATAAGCAGTCTGCACTCGGCCCGGCTGCACCACGTCCTTTCCTGCACGAGGCCACCCCAGGTGGGGGCTCTCCCAGGGGGCAGGTGGTGGGCGCTGGCACGGGGACGAGCTGGGAAGGGCAGGGAGAGCCAAGAGGTCGGCTCACTGACCAGAGACGCGAATCAGCGCTGTCTCCCTCCATGGTCGCCTTGGAGAGCGGAGCCTGGTATCGAAGGGGCGAAGTCACCGTGGAGGAGGCGGAGACTCGCCCGGGCACCATGGAAGAAGCAGATAGGAAAAGGCCCCGTCAGCGGCTTCCCCGCTCCCCTGGGGTCCTCCCCGGAGCAGCCGGAG
>NW_006287955.1:300465-301177 GCF_000327345.1 Myotis davidii | reverse complement strand
GACCTGGGGCCCGTAGGGAGGGGGCTGCCGGCCGGGCACCTCTCCATCGGACAGCTCACTGCTGTGAGGGGCGGGGTGGGGTGGGGGAGTGCGGGTAATTCAAATGGTTTAAGAGAAGAAAAAGATGCTGAGGTGTGTGTGTGTGAATATTGTGAGTGTGAGTGTGTGTGAGCATGTCTGTGTGAATGTGAGTGTGTGAGTCTATGTGAGTCTGTATGTGAATGTCTGAGTGTGTGTCTTTGTGTGAGAGTGTGTGTGTGTGTGTGTGTCTTTGTATGTGTGGGAGTGTGTGTGTGAGTCTGTATGTGAGTCTGTGTGTGAATGTCTGTGTGAGTGTGTGTGTGAGAGAGAGAGATTCAGTGGGCACTCAGCTGGGGTATAGAGTGATCCGGGGGAGGCGGGTTCAGGGCCTGGGTGAGGTGTGAGGACTCCGCTTCTCCTTCCCCAGCTGCTTGCAATGCCCCGGGCCCTGCAGGACCCCTGGCGGTCAGTGCCAGCCGGCCCCTCATGGTCACAAGGCGGCTGCGGGCTCACACCTGCAGGAGCGAGCACGGCCTCCAGGGCCCCACAGCTCAACACCCACACTGTGGGACGAGCCCCTCACGCGCCTGGAGAGATGCTGGCCTGTGATTGGTTGGCTGGTCCCTTGTTTATCTCTGACTTCAGGGGGGCTACCCCAGCTGCGAGGGCAGAACGGGCGGAGGGGCTTCCC
>NW_006287955.1:299585-299964 GCF_000327345.1 Myotis davidii | reverse complement strand
CTGGGCGAGCCAGCGGGTCCAGGCTGCCAGGCTGCCATCTTCCATTACCACTGCAATGCATTTTTAATACTTTCCATTTTCCTTTAATTTCAGATTATATGGGTCTGCTGGGCTCGCCTTCAGTCTTGAGCTGTGCATCGCTAAGCAGTTAGAATGGTTCTGCAGAGCGAGGTTCCCCCCTGAGGCCCCCCCTGGAAACCCGGCTGTGATCCTGGGCTTAAAGGCACAGGGACCAGACTCGCCTCCCCCAGAGCCCGCGGCGCTGCTGACTGCATACCCCGCTCCTTCCCAGGCGGTTCCGCCTCGCTCCCTGGCCCGCACTCCCTCAGCCTCCGCAGACCTGGGCTGGGACACGGGAGCCCGCGTCTCACGTCGTGTC
>NW_006287955.1:295237-299171 GCF_000327345.1 Myotis davidii | reverse complement strand
GGGGGGGGGCGGCTGTCAGGCCGAGAGGCAACCTTAGTGTCCCCTCAGGACCGTGGTCTCTGGGGGGCCCGCCCGGGCCGCAGAGAGTCTGTCCAGGGTCCAGTCACTCCTGCACCCCCAGTTCTCCTCCCGGGAAAGTCAGATGGGCCGGCTGAGCCCCAGGGTCTGAGGTGACTGGGGACGAGTCTACAGGTGGGAAGGAGAGAAGCCAGCTGCCAGGATCAGGCCCTGCTGGGTGCACGGTGCCCGAAGGGCAGGGCCATGGACTCCGTGGGGCCAGGTGTGGACAGAGCATCTGGGAGGATGAGTGACAGCCGCCCAGGAAGTGGGAGGGCTGTGCAGGGAGCGGCCGACACGGGTGTCTCAGGCTTCAGCCCCGGCCCCGGTTTGCTCTGTGGTTTGGAGCCTCGGGCAGAGGACAGGCGAGGGTGGGGCGGCGCTGCTGACTGCATACCCCGCTCCTTCCCAGGCGGTTCCGCCTCGCTCCCTGGCCCGCACTCCCTCAGCCTCCGCAGACCTGGGCTGGGACACGGGAGCCCGCGTCTCACGTCGTGTCACCCGCCTGCTCCAGCCCAGGCATGCCCCCTCCTCAGACAAGGCCCCGCTGTCCTGGGCAGGCTGACCCCCCCCCCCCCACCCCACGCGCACCCTAGGATTTTTTTTTCCCCCCCCCCCCACACCCTGCCTGCCACATCAGGAGGTCGCCATTGAGTTCCTTTTGGGACCCGGCCCTGAGCTGAGCCCTGAGGGAGACATAGAGAAAGGAGGTTGCTGTCGACAGGGACCTGAGGACCTGGAGGGAACACATGAGCCATGCACGCTGAGTGAGGTCAGACAGGGCAGGGTGTGTGCTGTGGGCTGAGCAATCAGGGCAGGCTTCCTGGAGGAGGAGGACCTGTGCCCCTCCTCTGCCCTATGACCTTTCCAGCAGGATGCCCACCCACATTGGACATGGTTTCCCCGCCATGTGTGTCCTTCCCAATGTCTCCTTGGAACACAGGAAGGAGTCAGTCAATGAGTAAACACAGGAGGGGAAGGGGAAACAGCGCCCCTGGGCCCTCCCCACCCACAGAGCGGCCTGTGAGCACTGCCTGGGAGCTGGGGAGACACACAGCGTCTCGGGCCCACCCAGACCTGCCGGACAGGGGCCCACAGGTGCGGGTGTGCAGGCCGCACTGGAGAAGGTCTGCTCCACGACGCCACGCCAGCACCTTTATCTTGTTTAACACATTGTCATTGACGTCAGAGAGGAAGGGAGAGGGAGAGAAACATCCATGATGAGAGGGGATCACTGATCAGCGGCCTCCTGCACGCCCCACACTGGGGGTCGAGCCTGCAACCCGGGCCTGTGCCCTGACCGGGATTCGAACCGTGACCTCCTGGGTCATAGGCCGACGCTCACCCACTGAGCCACGCCAGCCGGGCAACACCAACATCTCTGAGTGCCGAGGGCCAACCTCGGTGGCTGCAGACTACCTCTCGGACCAGCTCTGTTCGTGTGGGAGTGAGACCCCACTTGGCTGCTTGCATGCATCGGTGCCGCTACCCTGCACCCTCCAGACCCTCCTTGGGTCTTAGGCCGCCCGTCACCCCCTCCGCCCCTCCGCCCCTCCGCCTGTGTGCCCATGACATATGACAGGTGCCTCAGCCCAAAGGGGCTGTGCCAAATTCAGCTCAGTCCCCAGCCCTGTCCACGCGTGGCCCTGGCAGGGCCCTGACGAGTGTGGGATGGGGGGCGATGTGCCCGTCCCCAGTCCCCGGTCGCCTGGGGAGAGGCAGCCGGCGGTGAATGCACGGCACGAGGCTGAGACGAGGGAAAATGCATCACCCCGTGGCTTACACAAAAGCACAGCCACATCTTTTTTCAAATTAAGTCCCTCGTTCATGCTGTTCCCGTCACAGGGGGGAGCCGCGGCTCCGGGGTGCTCTTCCCTCCTCCGTGAGCTGGGATGGGGCCGGGAGATCGAGAGGCCCTGCCTGTGTTTTCAGGAGGCGCTGTGCACGCTGCCAGGAACCTGCGCCTCCGAGTCGGCGCCTTCGCCTTCGGTTCCAGGGCCTCCACGCACCAGGGACTGAGGTCAGAACCTCCAAGCATGCGGGGTGCTTGTGGGGGCAGGAGGGTCCTTTCCGACAGAAACCCCTGCTTCTAGGGCTCGGTGACCCCGACATGTGCAAGCCTGGCTGCCTGGGTTAGCTGTGTGGCTCCCAGTCAGAACCCCAGCAGCCCCGTCGGTGAAGACGGCCCATCAATCCCAGTCTGCCCCCGAGGGCACGACGGCCCAGGACAGTGTGGAAGGACATGCGTCCACGGAGGGGAGGCTTGTGGACGAGCAGGCGACCGTGACCCCCGAAGCACAGTGAGTCAGGCTGGCTCTGCTGATACAAGGAGGGACACACACACCAGCGAACAGAAACAGAGACCGGCCCTGCCCGGGCCTCATGGATCTCACGCACGGGGACCCGATGAGTTACAGGCCGCATCGCAGATCCCTGAAGAGTGAACGCGTGGCTCCCGTGGGAACTTTCCACCAGAAAAACCTGATCCGGTCCCTCCCTCCCCCGTTCAGCATAATGAAGCCGCGTGGTTAACGGCTCCGCTGAGAAATTTCCAAGAGTCTACAACTTCCTGAAAGTATCGTAGGGTGTCACCATCGAGCCCTAAGGGCAGGAATAACGCCTCAGGCCAGAGCCAGAGAGGACACACCGGACAGACAGGCTGAGGTTGTAACCGACGCATGAAACGCTTCGCTGCAAACAAGCTCAATGAGAAGAGACGCGGCCGCGGAGGAGGAACAACCACAGGACGCAGCGCGGAGCAGCGCCCAGAGCACGGGCGTCACCTCTGCCGTCGATGGAGTGAAGTCAGTGATAGGACAGGGCCCGGCCGCGGGCTCGGGCTGAGCGTCGGCCTAGGAACCGGGGGTCGGGTTCGATTCCCGGTCGCGGCACAGGCCCGGCTGCGGGCTCCATCTCCAAGGTGGGGCGGGCAGGAGGCGGCCGCTCCGTGATTCCCTCTCATCACTGATGCTTCTGTCCTCCCTTCCTCTCTGAAATCAATAAAAATATATTTAAATACTACTATTGCTGCTGATACTGCTACTCCTACTGCTACTACTGCTACTACTAATAATAATAATACAATAGAAAATTGTCCAAAAGATAGGAATTGTCAGGCACCAAAGGAATCAAGGGGAGAGAGGTCGTTGTTTCAGGACCACGGACAGCAGCTCGGGGTCAGCACCCCGGACAGCAGCCTGCCGTGGCCAATGGGAGTGGAAAGCGGGCACCCCCGCCCCAGAAATCCCGCGCTGCCCCGGGACCCAGCTCCCCTCCCATGGCCAGTCCTGCGGAACAGCCCTGTGCTTCCCGGGCATGAAGCCCAGAGTGTACGCCCTGCCCACACGTCCTTTTTCAAACAGAGGCCACAATGCCCACTGCAACGTGCAGCAGAAATCAGTAACTGTAGTCCAACGCGCCATCCAGCGTGTACAGGCTCCACGCCGCTGCCCGGAAGACCCGCCGAAGGTGTCAA
Organism: Myotis davidii; assembly: GCF_000327345.1. NCBI lineage: Eukaryota > Metazoa > Chordata > Mammalia > Chiroptera > Vespertilionidae > Myotis > Myotis davidii. Next base: position 295,639 of record NW_006287955.1, on the reverse strand, counting down.
GTGCTTCTATTTTCTCCTAACGAGGAAGCACGTCTTTGAAATATTTAGTGAAATCGTGTCTACAGCTTCCTTTACACGTAACGTTTTGAAATAAGACTAAGTAAAGACATTTCACCCAGCCCGGCCGGCGTGGCCCAGGGGTTGAGCACCGATCTGTGAGCCAGGAGGTCACTGTTGGATTCCCGGTCGGGGCACATGCCCAGGCTGCCAGCTGGATCCCCCGGGCGGGGCGTGCAGGAGGCAGCCGATCCGTGATTCTCTCTCATTGTTGATGTTTCTCTCTCTCTCTCCCTCTTCCTTCCTCTCTGACATCAATAGAAATACTTTTAAAAAAAGGAGAAGTGGCCCTGGCCGGTTTGGCTCAGTGGATAGAGCGTCGGCCTGTGGATGTAAGGGTCCCAG
>NW_006287955.1:292725-294642 GCF_000327345.1 Myotis davidii | reverse complement strand
GAAAATCATGAAATGGCAAGGGAAAGGCAAGATCCCCAAATAGGAATGCCTGGCACTGCCCACTGTCTGCTCTAAAAGGCAGTAGTACCATTTTCTTCCTTCCTTTTAAGACCACCTTCCTGAATAAGTAGTTCACCCGTAGGCAATCTATTTCCCTGTAAGTCAGCTGTTGTCTATCACCATCTGGCTTCTGTTCCCATCAACTCACTGAAAATGCCCTATTAAAGGACGTAGTCAAATTCATCCTGGCCTCAGGGACTTTGCTTTAGCGGTTCCTTCTTTCTAAAATGCACTTTGGATCTTTATGAGGCTGGCTCCTTCCAGTCATGCGGGTCTCAGTTCAAGAAGTCGCCTTTGCTAACTGATCACACTGGCTCCAGTGGCTCACCTGCCTCCCATCACTTCCTAGTGCATTATCTTCCTTTTATCTTCTTCTCAGAACTTACACTATCTGAAATTATATTTTTAATTTATTAGTTTACTTTTCTAGTATTTTACTTTTCCTGCCAAATAGTAAGCTCCAGGAGAGCGGGGACCTAGTCTGACATGTGCACCAACATATTCCTAGAGCTAGGAGGTGCCTAACGTATGTATGTGACTCCATGAATATTTGTTGAATTAAATATATTCAGATTCCAAAACCTTTTATTTGACTTTATGATTTTTGACACAGGTGCCCTGCTCTCTACTTTTGGAAAAGATCTATTCCCTTGTTTTCTGTAACAGTTTTCTTCTTCTGCTTTCCTGAGTACTCACTCTTCAGTTCTTATTCTCCCCATCCTTCTAACTGTGTGTGCTTCCCAAGATTAAATCTCAGCTCTCCTCGCTCTTAACATGCTCTGCCCAAAGCTTAGCCCCTTGAATGCTCAGTTCAGAGATGTCATAAGGATACAGGTAGATACAGGTTGTTTTCTTTCTGGTCCTGGCTTCAGACTGTGAACATGTCACTCAAATTCTCTATTCTTTAGTTTCTTCACCTTTTAGATGGAGATAAATACCAACTTCCTATTGATATTCTGGGAATGGAGTGGAGAGATTCTAACATTTAATAATTCTATAATTTATGGATGGTTTATACATAAAGGCACTGTGCTAAGCACTTCGCTTTTTCTTTTTCTTTTCTTTTTACTTTTAATGCTCAGTCTAACCCCATGAGACAGTTACTACTGTTACCTCCATTTTGCAGATGAGGAAACTGAGGTTCACAGAGGTAGAGACTCTTGCTTGAACTCACCTTCCTGGTTCCTTCCTTTTTTAAAATGTGTTTTTATTGCTGTCGGAGAGGAAGGGAGAGGGAGAGACCTGTGATGAGAGGGAATCCTGCATCGGCCGCCTCCTGCACCCGCCCCCTGCCCCCCGCCACCGGGGATCCAGCCCACAACCCGGGCATGTGCCCCCACCGGGATTGAACCCCGACCTCCTGGGTCATAGGTCGCCGCTCAACTACTGCGCCCCCTCCGGGCTGACTTTCAAATGTGAGTGTCAGCCTGCAGTCAGCACAGGGGACTGGATTCTGGGGGACGGCTGTGTGTGAGCAGGGCCCCCGCAATCCTAGCAGAAGGGGAAGCTCTAGATTAGAAGGAGGTGGGGTAGCATCTTCATTTCTAAGGCGAGGAGCCAGCGGCACCCCTGTCCTGGGCGGGGGGTGGGGGTGGGGGACATGGGAGCCTGAGCCTGTATGGGGCGTCCCAGGGATGAAGTCAGGGACTGGGCTGCCCACGAGGGGACCGGAGCCGATTCTCGTCTGTTGCGGTTGGGGGTCCACTGACGCTGCCTGACCCGAAAGCACCATTTATAAGTCACGGGCGAGGAGTCCTGTTCGCGAAGCATAAATGCAATTACACGAGGACTCGGCGACAGGGTTGATGGAGGTCGGGGCGGCGGGGGGAGCAGCCCTGTAGGAGCCGCCAACCTCCT
>NW_006287955.1:290843-291521 GCF_000327345.1 Myotis davidii | reverse complement strand
ATTTGTCATCGTCTTCTCCGAGGCCTGTGGCCCGGGCGCCGGGAGGAGGGTCACCCTAAGCCGGGGAAGCCCCGTCCTCCAGGTCGCGAAATGCCACGTGGTCTGGAGTCGGTTGGAGCCCCGGCCGGACGTGAGCTGAGATGTGGACAACCAGCACTGACAGGCGGGGAGGAGCCAGGTTTGCCGAGAAGCCAGAAGCCGTCGCGCCTCCAGAATCGACCCGGACGGGCGGGCGAGGAGGCGAGGGGCCTCCGGCGACAGGGAGGTCATTACTCTCGGGGTCCTGGGGCGGTTTCGCTGGGAGGACGGACCAGTGGCCTCCGCTTTAAGGGCGGAGGTGCTTCCAGGGGGACATGGGGCAGGCCTGCTGGTCACAGCCGCGCGGGAGAGCGTCCTGGGCAGAAAGCACACGCGCTCCTTCCCCAGCAAACCGGGGAGCTGCGTGGGCCTGGAGCTTTCCGTTTACTCCGTTTCGGACACGAGGTGTCATTTCAGTCTCTGTAGGCAGCGCCTTCTCCCCACAAAGGGCAAACGTGAGCCCGGCCTCCGTGCCGGACCTGCAGGAGCGGCTGCACTAGGTGGGGGGGGTGGTCTATTCTGTGAGCGGTTTCCAGGGGAGACCATTGAAGGGCAGCAACCCACAGAAGAGGCCAGGTACCCGTGGCTCCCTCACCCCCC
>NW_006287955.1:290233-290688 GCF_000327345.1 Myotis davidii | reverse complement strand
CCCAGAAGAATTAATCACTTAGTTTTCTGACTCCGGGCAGCAGGGCTGGCTCTGCTCCTGGGGCACAGCTGGCGCTGAGCTCACCACCATTCGCTGTGCCCGCTTGGCTGGTTTCTCGTCCTGTGTTGTCAACACTCCCGACCTTCCCAGGCCCAGAGGTCACAGCTGATCCAATTGATTGGAACCAGTCATTCCACGCTGAGTAACTCCCCGCACGGAGCTCCGCTCGGCGCCAGGGATCAGTCTGCACCGGGAGGGAGATGATTGGCAAAGTTTTCTTTCCTGTTCTGTTTTGCCTGCCCTCTGCGGGGCTGTGGTGGGGAGAGCGCTGCTCCCGGGGAATCACTAAAGTGCTTTGGTCTGAGCCACGTCCAACGGGGCTAATGGTCCGAGGGAGCAGCAGTGGATGAGGAGAGGCAGCCATGCCTCCCATGGGGAGGGGGAGGCAGCCACGT
>NW_006287955.1:289740-290041 GCF_000327345.1 Myotis davidii | reverse complement strand
GCCACCCACGGGAAGGCCCGGCTCAGCGCCATCCAGCCACCACGGCCCCGTGAAAGCGGTGGCTGCAGCATCACCTGATCTACTAAGAGGACAGTGACGGACAGTGACCTCTGTCCGGGGTCAGGACGAAGGGTGAGCATCAGACACCAGCTCTGCCGACCCCCCGTTCCCACAGGGAGACGTCACCAAGAATTATTTTTGAAAAACTATTGTGATGCTTTGCCTCTAAGTACTGCTCACTGAGATAGCTAAATATTCTTAGGGCTTTGACACTGTTACGGATGCCCCCATCCCCCCATTC
>NW_006287955.1:287671-289318 GCF_000327345.1 Myotis davidii | reverse complement strand
GCCTGAGGCCTCCGTCTTCCTCGCGGCCGCGTGGTGCTCCCTGTGCAGCTGTGCCCGTGGAGAGCCAGGCCCAGGCTGGCCTCTCCTCCCTCCCGCGACGAGGAGCCAGGACCCACACAGGGAGCGCCCCCCTGCAACCAGGGCTCCCCAGGTCACCGCTGTCTGACGGGGCGACTGTCTGAAGACGCCCCAGAAACCGTCAGTCGAAGGGCAGGTCAGCCTCCTGGGCACCCAGAGGCGTAAAACTCGAGCCTCGAGTAACACACACGGCAGACGCCCGGGACGGCCTCCCCTTCGTTCCCCACGGGCCCTGCCAGTCGCGGCCGGGACGGGAGAGACTTGCCGGTAAAACTCTATTTATTTGTTGTTTTGCTGAGTTCAGCAAACAGGCCCCGGGCTCAGGACCTGCCCTAATTTCTGCTTCTACACAACCTTTAAGATGATTAATTCGTGTGTTTGAAACGTTTTTAATGTCTTCACTCCAACACAGACCTCCGGGCACGTCGGCCCAGCGTGAGGCACCGGTCCTTTCCTCGGTCTCTGCGTGGCTGGGTCACTCCGTCCCCGCTAGCCCAAGAGGGCGCGTGTCCCGGGACAGATCGCGACTGGGTGGCCCCGCGGGCACAGGGCTCCAGTCCCACCGGCTTCCCCACCCGCCCCCATCCGTGTGACGCTCCCGCGGGAGGCCTGGCAGGACCTGAACACTGGCCCACAGGAGGGGCTCCCAGTCCCCCCAATCCCCCGCCCGCGGGCTCCAGAGCTGAGGCTGTGTCCAGCCTTCGTTTAACACAGAGCCCAGGCTATCGAGCCCGCGGTGAGGTCGGCTCCGCGGGCCACGGGTCTGAGGGTCGCCTGTGAGGGAACGGACTCCGAAACGCTGTCTCCTCGGGGAGGGTCCTTCCAACATGTTCTCCTGACCTTGGCGGCCCGGCACCTGCCGTGGTGCTGAGGTTTCTGTGGGCCTGCGACACCCCCCCCCGCCCCTTCCTGCCCTGGGCCCGGGCACCAGACAAGCTGGGCATCACATGCCCATCTCCAGGCCCAGCCTTGGACCCCCTCCACCCCGCCCTGTGCTCCCAGGTGTTTGAGGGGGTCCCAGGCCCACACCTGCCAGTGCACCCCATTCAGGTCCCTGCCCAGAGGCGGCGGGCCAGGGCCTGGGGTGGTGATGGAGCCGCCAGCGCTCATGTGGAGGCGTCAGGTGGGGAAGTCGGAGCTGCTCTGTGAGTGTCACTGCGAGGCCCCCGGGGGAGGAGGGGGTGACAGCCACAGGCTCGGAGCTGGGGAGGCAGAGGGGTGTGGGGGGGCTGACCTGGTTCCCCAGCTTCTCAGCCTGAACGTGAAGGAAGGAGGTGGCAGAGCCTTAGATCTGGGCTTGGCTGCCTCTGGCCTGGGCCCCGGCCCTCGCACCTTCGCGCGGAGCCCCTGCTGGCGCGGTGGGCACCGTGTACTCTGGGCCGAGGCCCCTCCAGCTCCGGGCACGTCCCCGTGAGGGCGTAGCGGGAGGGAGGGGGCGTCTGCCCGGCGGCTGCAGCTTCCGCAGACGGGCTTCAGTGCCAGCTGTTAAACCCCCTGAGGTCAGACTCCGCAGGCCCCGCCCACACGGCCACATGGCGCCCCGTCCAGGGTCACGCTGCCCTGTCCACG
>NW_006287955.1:286989-287421 GCF_000327345.1 Myotis davidii | reverse complement strand
AGCCCCGTCCACGGCCACACGGTGCCCCGTCCATGGCCACATGGAGCTCCGTCCATGGCCACACGGCGCACCAGTGCTCCATCCAGGGTCACACGCCCTGGAGCCGCCGCCACCGGGTGCTGACGCCTCCAGGCTGCTTCTGGCCGCAATCCCTCCAAGGCGGAGACGATCGCCATTTACTGTCGTTCCTCAAATGACAGCCCCCGAGCAAACGCTGCTGCTGGAGGCGACCCCGACAAGCCAGCCAGAGGCCCGGCTCCTGCCACCCCCGTGGGAGCCGACGCCGTCTTGACAGCGCAGCCATGGCCGGAGGGAAGCCCGGCCGTGTGGAGGACAAGGAAACAAACGCGGCCACGGCTGCGGGCGGCCCTCCAGCGGGGAGACCCGGCGGCGCTGCAGGTGAGCCTTGGGGTGCGGAGGCATTTTTCTAAA
>NW_006287955.1:286441-286660 GCF_000327345.1 Myotis davidii | reverse complement strand
AAAGTCGGGTCCCCCGGCCGCAGGGGCGGCGTCGGGACGGGCAGTTGGTGGGTCAGACGGCGACTTTCCCCTTAAATTCCTGAAAAGTCAGCGGACAAGAAAAATAAGCGAGAGACGCCAGAGTGAGAGCCGCCCTTAGCAGCGGGAGGAGCGAGCGGAGGCGGGCGGGGCCTGTGGCTCTTCCTGACGGGAGAGGCGGTCAGAGCCCCGGGCCCCCCG
>NW_006287955.1:285941-286295 GCF_000327345.1 Myotis davidii | reverse complement strand
GCCCAGTCCAGACGCTGGGCAGCCTCGGGCCCAGAGCACGGCTTCCCCCAGATAATGGGGAGGAGGGAGGGAGGGAGGGAGGAAATGGGGGGACACTTATGGCATAAAGACGCTTAAAGGACCCGGCAAATCTCCAACTTCGACAGCAAGCCTGCGCTGCACGGCCGGGGTTCGTCGCTGACCGACGCATGTTTTAAAGCCACGGTGACCGCGGAGATGTCCATTGGGATACGCCATCAACATGATAGGATGAACCTGATCAGCAACGCTACTTAGGTATGTTGTGCTATTCAGACGTTGTTCCACAGGAATTAAAGGGCCCAAATCATGCCAGGAAAACATGCCAAACCATAA
>NW_006287955.1:285349-285709 GCF_000327345.1 Myotis davidii | reverse complement strand
TGGGGGGGGGGGTTGGGGGGGCGTGCAGGAGGCAACCTGTCAAATGATTCTTTCTCATCATTGATGTTTCTATCTCTCTCTCACTCTCTGTTCCTCTCTGACATCAATAAAAATATATTTTAACTAAAATATATGTAGAACAAATAAAAACGAAACAGGTACGAGAAGATGCCCGGGCCCTCCGGTGAGGGAGGCTGGCCTGAGGACAGAGGCGGGCGAGGGCTCCCGGATATTTTAACTAAAATATATGTAGAACAAATAAAAACGAAACAGGTACGAGAAGATGCCCGGGCCCTCCGGTGAGGGAGGCTGGCCTGAGGACAGAGGCGGGGGAGGGGTCCCGGGGAGGGCGGGGGGGGT
>NW_006287955.1:282956-283661 GCF_000327345.1 Myotis davidii | reverse complement strand
CAGGATCCCGCTGGGCAGACGCTCAGGACGGGCGTGGGGGCGGGCGACTGGGTTCTTTCTGTTGCTTGAGCTGGTGGTGGGCACCGGGTGGGCGCCCAGGAGTGGACTGTAGACCACGCATCCTCTGTGTGCGGTTTTCCTGGATCTGTGCTTTTCAGTTTATAATGAAAGTATTTGTAAAAAGTAAAGCGACGCTTTAAAGCCAAAAATACTAGCAATTTAGTGCGGGGTTTTAAACAGGTGCAGGCGTCCGGTGGAGAAAAGGGGAAACAGAAAAGCAGCGTCAGAGGCCAGGCCGCCAGAAGCCACGGGAACGTCCTGGCGCCCCCACCCCCACCCCAGGCTTAGGCCACAGTTTGTTTTTATATTTTGAATAGAACTAGGTGCCTAAACTGGTTGTATAGTGAGGGTGATAATTTGTGTCTTCATGGATTATTATGCTGTTTCACTGGACCGGGTGCTCAGGCGTGTCTGAAAGCGTGGCCTCGGGAGCGGGGAATAGTGGCCAGTTGCCCTTAGACCACGGCAGGCTCCCACGCCTAGCGGCACCTGGAGGACAGGAAACGACGACACTGCTTCCAGGCAGCTCGACAGGACCCCGGGCACAGCTCAGACACGGCCACGGAGACACAGCGAGGTCCAGCCGCCCGCCAGGCACCGACCTGCCCGTCAAACCCACAAGTTGCAACCCACGCAGGAGCGCTC
>NW_006287955.1:280942-282472 GCF_000327345.1 Myotis davidii | reverse complement strand
TGTCGCACACCTGAAGCTGCTGCCGGACCGGACGTCAGTGTCACTGAAAAATAAACGTGAGACAGTCAGCGCGGACGACTGTGCCTCACGCGGGCACGGGCACGGGCACGGGCGGGCGGAGGAAACCCCGCCGGTGAGCCCTGACGGCAAGCACCTGGCTGTTGATGCCCACGGCCGGTCAGCTCTGCCCTCTGAGCCTGTCTGTCTCCATATAGAAGCAGATGCTGCCCGGCCGCGTGCTCAGGGGCTGAGTGTCGGCCTATGAACCAGGAGGTCAGGGTTCGATTCCCGGCCAAGGGCACGTTGGCCAGGGCCAGGGGTGGGCGGTATCCCCAGTGGGGGGCGTGCAGGGGGCAGCCGATCCATGATTCTCTCTCATCATCGATGTTTCTCTCTCTCTCTCCCTCTCCCTTCCTCTGGAAAAAAAGAAGCATATGCCGTCCCGGCCAGTGTGGCTCAGTTGGTTGAGCATCATCCTGTGCACAGAAGGGCTGCTGGATTGGATCCCAGTCAGAGCATGTGCACGCACCGCACGAGTTGGTTGAGCATCATCCTGTGCACAGAAGGGCTGCTGGATTGGATCCCAGTCAGAGCATGTGCACGCACCGCACGCACACACCACATACATACACATGCATGCACACGCACGCACACACACCACATACACACAAACATGCATGCACATGCACACCACACACACACACAAACACATGCACACACACAAACACATGCGAAAAGAAATGAAAATGAACAAAACATATTATTTTCCTAGTAGTATGCCCATCAGATGATAGATTAACTGACACACGGGAAGGAAGTTGACTAAGAAAATGCTTTTCTCACTTACCACGCCTTCACACATTCCATAAGGGAAGAATGTTGCTGAGTTGGTTTAGCATCATCCTGTGCACAGAAGGGCTGCTGGATTGGATCCCAGTCAGAGCATGTGCACGCACCGCACGCACACACCACATACATACACATGCATGCACACGCACGCACACACACCACATACACACAAACATGCATGCACATGCACACCACACACACACACAAACACATGCACACAGCACACACACACATGCACACGTGCACACGCACACACACAACACACACGCACACACACAGAAGAGGCAGATGCCCGGGGGAATGGATGTGCAGAGCGCTGGTTGGGGAAACGTGTGCGGAGGGAGCGGGTGGGCGCCTCCTGAGCCAGGGGCCTGGTCTCTGAGCTCTCAGGCCCGTTCACGGCTAATGAGGCGTCCTTGACGGGAATTGCTGCCGGGGATCCCGCCGGCCGTTAAGTGCCGGGAGAGCCCTAATTTAATTACCGGCTGAACAATAGCCTGGCGGCGTGTTGGTTTTCTCAGCGTGTGAACACATGGCCGCGCACACGTGCACACACACACACGCACACGCACACACTCCTTCTGAGTGGCCGTAAGCAAGGGAAGGACCGCACTGCCACGCACGGTGCAGCCTCGGGGGGCGGTCAGAGGTCGGAAACCGCTCCTGCGCCTGCTGGGCCGT
>NW_006287955.1:277414-278635 GCF_000327345.1 Myotis davidii | reverse complement strand
GTCCGGTCCGAGGGAGACAGACACCGGGTGGGTTTCAGGGCTTGGCCTGGGGAGCCCGGGGCAGGCAGGGCGGAGACAGGTAGAGGCGCGGGGACTTTACAGGGAGGAAACGAGTCAGAATGGAAGCAAAGGGATCAGGAGCCGGGCGCTCAGAGCTCAGAGCCGCTGGACAGAGCCGCGGTCTGGCTGGGAGGCGAGCTGTCAGGACGCGAACGGAAACAATGTTGCAGGTAACACGCGTCCTGTCACTGAGACGTGGACAGTGTTCCCGTGGACGGACAGTGCTTGCGTCAGCAGTTACACTCGCATGTTAATGTGTATGAAGAAAACAGCAATTACATCAAATCTAAGACTTTGCAGATGCTATGCAATAACCGTCTCTTCACACGCAGTTTAAATAAAAACGACGAATAAACTCAAACACAAGAAGGCGATAGATGCAGCCAACTCCTGAGACGCGTGAGGGGACAGTGAGGAATGCACCCACCGCCACTGCTGCTCGTGCAAAGGTGAGAGCCCTCCACGGTCAGCCCCCCACACGGGCGAGAAGATGCAGGAGAGACGAGCAGAGGATTGAGGAGAGGAGAGAGAAGGGGAGGGGAAGGGAGGGGAGGGGAGGGGGAGGAAAAGAGAGATGATGAGAGAGAATTATTGACTGGCTGCCTCCTGCAGGCCCTCTACTGGGGATTGAGCCCCAACCGGGGCATGTGCCCTGATCTATAATAGAACTGTGATCTCCTGGTCCATGGGTTGATGCTCAACCCTTGAGCCACGCTGGCTGGGCCCTTTCTCCCTTTTTATCTTTCTAAATCATAACCAGAAAGTAGGGAAAAAACTTTTTTTTTTTTTTGTATAGTAAAGAGAGACGTTTAAGGTTATCAAAAGGACACACTGCTTCATAGATGTCATTTTAATTCCTAAAGACTAATGTTGTAATTTGGAGATGTGGGAATAATGAAACCAGGAGAAAGTCAGGAGACCTTAATTTGTTTCTATATTACTGCATGACCGTATGAAGTAATTTATCCCTGTGTCTCCTCCTAACTGTAAAATGGGGATAGTAAAAGTTTCTGTGACCAGCTTACAACGTTATGAAGCAACTTAAGTAAAATATTGAATATAAAGAAACCTTTGAAAAGTATAATTGGCTAGCTAGTTGTTAGCGGGTCGTAAACTTATTCAGCAGTTTATTGTACACCTGTTATGTACCAGGCACTGGGG
>NW_006287955.1:274885-276911 GCF_000327345.1 Myotis davidii | reverse complement strand
CTCACGTAGCTCCTGCCTGGCCCTCCCAGACGGCTGCCTCCTCGGGGCTGCGCTCTGCGCACACAGGCTCTGCGCGGGGACCGAACCCACCTGGCAGGGCGTCTCCTTCCCGAGGTCTGAGGACAACGGCCGGGCCCGCAACTTCCTTCCTTATACTGACCACCCACAGCCCATACTGATCATCATCGTCCGTATTGCTAATCAATAGTCCGTACTGACCACCCACAGCCCATACTGATCAGCATCGTCCGTATTGCTAATCAATAGTCCGTACTGACCACCCACAGCCCATACTGATCAGCATCGTCCGTATTGCTAATCAATAGTCCGTACTGACCACCCACAGCCCATACTGATCATCATCGTCCGTATTGCTAATCAATAGTCCGTACTGACCACCCACAGCCCATACTGATCATCATCGTCCGTATTGCTAATCAATAGTCCGTACTGACCACCCACAGCCCATACTGATCATCATCGTCCGTATTGCTAATCAATAGTCCGTACTGACAGCCATCTCTCGCCTTCCCAGTCCCATCCCCAGCCAGCAACATTGGGCTGTTTCCCAGGCTCGGGCTGTTGCCGCCTCCTCCATGAAGCCTCCCCGATAGCCCCACTCACCCCAAGCCCTTGCATTCTGTCTCCTGCAGGGACCTTGCCCGCTGGTGACACGTCTCATTTCATCCAGAAACTGGAGACGGCTGCCCTCTCTCGTGAGCTCCTGTCCCCGCAGGTCCCGGAGCAAACAGATGCGTGACGGACGCCAGGGCGATAGGTGCCACCAGCCCGGACCCGGCCCACGTCCTGCTCCAGCCCAGGGGCCTCCCGCCTGGACTCTGGCGCGTCGCTGGAGCCGGACCCGCATCGCCCAGCCTCGCGGAGACGGTCCGAAGCCCAGGCCGCTGCGCGAGTCTCCCGGCTCCTCTGTCATTTTCAGGCTAAAAATACAACCGCTGGGGCCCCGGCCGCCGCCTCCGCTGGGGCCCTGGCCGCCGCGGCCGCGATTGAACCGCGATGAGCGCCGACCGGAGTGATTCTGCCTGTGGCCAGGGGGGCAGCCGGGGTCTCCCAGTGGCTCTAAATGCAGGGCAAAGCGGGCATTTAAATAACTGAGCCTCGAGGTGAATCGGAGAGAATCGCTGTGGCTTTGGGCCTTTCTGTGACGTTGTTTTCTTTGTGTGAAAAAGATCGGGATCTGGTAAGGACATTTGCTCCCACAAGGGCCCCAGCGAGCGGGTCCGTGTGACAGCCGGTGCGCCCGGCCGGCGGGGCTCGGGGGTTGAGCATCGACCTCTGAACGGGGGGGCAGGGTTTGACTCCCAGTCGGGGCACAGGCCTGGGTTGCGGACTCGATTACCAGTGAGGGGTGTGCAGGAGGCAGCCGATCGATGTGTCTCTCACGTAGATGTTTCTCTCTGTCTCTCCCTCTCCCTTCCACTCTCACTGAATAAAGAGGCAAAATGTCCTTGGGTGAGGATTTAAAAAAAAAAAGAGGAAAATTTATTACAAGCGGAGTCGGGCTCCCCAGTCCTGGGCTGCCTGCCAAGCCCGTGGCCCAGGGGCACCCTATGCTGCAAGCCCGCACGGTGTCTGCCCGTGGCCGCCTGGTCGGTGCCCTCATTGTTCCTCCCAGCAGCGCCTGTCCCTGCGTGCCGTCACCTTGTGCCTGCGGCCTCCCCAGTCCCCGGCCTCCCCAGTCCCCGGCCTCCCCAGCTCCCGGCCTCCCCAGTTCCCCGGCCTCCCACCAAGTCTGCAGTCATTCTGTGGCTGCCGCCTGGGGGTGCCAGGGGTTCGGCTGCTCTGACTGTGGGTCCCGCCCTGCCTCCGTCCCGCCTGCCCTGTTTCCCGCGGAGCCGCCCTGTCTGCCTGCGAGCCGAGCTCCCTCTCAGCAGGAGTGGCCGGAAACAACAGGGTCATGTCCCTTCGCGGCTCCAGAGGCCAAAGCCCACCATGGACGCCTCAGCGGAGCTGCTCCTCCCAGATCCCTGCCCCCAGCCGGGTGTTGCCCGCGTCCTGCGTCTGC
>NW_006287955.1:274534-274836 GCF_000327345.1 Myotis davidii | reverse complement strand
CCCCCCCCTCGTGCGCCCCGAGTCCCTCCTCCTCTGAGGACAGCGTCACGGGGAAAGGCCCGTCCAGTGCGGCCGCATCTCAGCGGGTCCCGCTGCGAACAGCCCGTGTCTGAGTGCGGGCACAGGCGGAGGTTCCGGGAGGACACGAAGCTGGGGACCCTTTTGGACCCAGCCCGCCGCCCCGTCCAGAGCAGGACGTGAGCCCACACCGGTGGCAAGAAGACCCGCTCGGTGCCAGCGCCGGGGCCTGGCTGAGGAGAGGGCTGAGGGGTTCCCGGGCCAATGGGACGCTGGCCGAGGGG
>NW_006287955.1:273643-274475 GCF_000327345.1 Myotis davidii | reverse complement strand
CGAGCAGCGCCCGGTCCCATCGGCGCTCTGCCCCTTGGGCTCCTGGAGTGTGTGGCACCACCTTTCCGCCTCCAGCACCCGGCTCAGGGGGCGCCGCTGTTGGGGCTCATCTCCCCACCCCCCGCCACGTGAGGCCGCTGCCTACTGTCCTCACGGTTGGCAGAACCTGCGCGGGACCATGGCCAGGAGGCTGGCGGGGGCCCAGCTGGAAAGGCCCGGATCTGTGCTGGAGGCCGCCCAGCCCTGGGCTCGCACACCTGCCATTCACAGCCAAGGTTGCTGCATTCAGGACGCCAGTGAGCAACCAAGGGAGGTCCCACAGAGCCTTAACCTACTTACAGTTGAAAGCCTGGCAAACAAGGACCTCAGGGTGGGAAACACCGAGCACAGGGTTGAAGGGTTGTGGGACTGACGTCTGCCCACACGATCAGAATTGGCAGGGTGTGGAGTTCAGAGTAAAGAGGCAGAACTCGTATATAGGACCCAGAGCCCAAACCAGAGAGCACAGACCACAGCAGGCAGGAAGAAGAGCACGAAAACTACCGCCAAACCTTTCACTAACCCTAACCCTAACCCTAACCCTAACCCTAACCCTAACCCTATCCCAAACCCTAACCCTAACCCTAACCCTAACAATAAACCCTAACCCTAACTAACCCTAACCCTAACCCTAACACTATCCTAGGCAGTTCCATAACCCTAAACCTAACCCTAACACTATCCTAGGGAGTGCCATAATCCTAACCCTAACACTATCATGGGAAGAGCCATAACGCTAAACCTAACCCTAACACTAACCCTATCACTAACCCTAACCCTAACACTACCACTG
>NW_006287955.1:259151-259555 GCF_000327345.1 Myotis davidii | reverse complement strand
GCAAATACTTTTTGGTTGCGGGTACAGAACTCTAATCAGTATTTATTATCCTGTTTTCCCCCTCTTCCTTCACTGTAGCTTTTAGAGTCGAAACATAATTACGGTAACTGAATTATTAAAGGCATCAGAAATAACTTCTGCGTACCAAACTCTTTCTTCTCCTTCACCTGAAAAGGTACTGGCACTGATAAGAACCCAGTGGCCGGGGCTCAGGGAGGTGCAGGCCCCCCACACACCGAGCGTCGGGGCCAGGAGGAGGTGGAGCTGCGTGTGGAGTGGGGAGCAGACCAACCTGACAGAACCGACTCTCCCATCCCGCACCCCGAATGTGTAGGGCTCCTGGGGCACAGCCATCCAGGGGAGCACGGATCAGGGCTCAGCCCCCACTCCCAGGCCCGCTCTCT
>NW_006287955.1:257572-257899 GCF_000327345.1 Myotis davidii | reverse complement strand
AATGACCTCAGGCCCGGCCGGTGTGGCTCAGTGGATAGAGCGTCAGCCTGCAGACCCAAGGGTCCCGGGTTCAATTCCAGTCAAGGGCAGGTACCTCGGTCGCAGGCTCCTCCCGGCCCGGGCCCTGGTCGGGTCCGTGCAGGAGGCAGCCCATCCGTGTGTTTCTCTCACATCGAGGTTCCTCTCTGTCTCCCCCTCTCCCCTCCTCTCTCCCTGAAAGTCCCTGGGAAAGTATCCCGGGTGCGGAACAGCAGCAAGGAGTGGCCTGGACCCCGGGAGGGCTGGGGGCGGGGACGCCATCAGGTCGTGGGGAAGGCCCTGGCCGCC
>NW_006287955.1:256843-257494 GCF_000327345.1 Myotis davidii | reverse complement strand
CCTCTGGGCGCCCGCGAGGACAGGCTCCGGGATTTATTTACTCGGCTCCGACAACCGCAGAAATCAGTGTTGCCGCGGGCCGCCGGCGCGTCTTTTATTAATGCCCCTAACGTCTGGCTGTTAGCCGCCGGGGCCTGAACACGGAGCACGCTGGTGCCTGCGGCGCGAGCACCGGCCTGCGTGTGCGTCCATACTCTCTAAGAAAGCCCTGAGGGAGAAATAAAGCTTTCCTCCAGAGAGCTAACCCTGCATCACATTACGATTGTGTTTTTACCTTCAGTATTTTAACATTGAGCACGTTCGTCTGCCTGCGTGTTGCGTGTGCATCTACACGGCACACGTGTGCATCTGGCCGGGCGCCACGTGCAACGTGTGTGCTCGCTGTACCGTGAGCCTGTTGGTGCACGTGTGTCTGGGCGAGCATCCCTGTATGCATGTGTGTGCACGTGTGTGCAAACAGGCGAGTGGACGTGCTCCAGGAGCAACATGCAGTCCGCGTGGGGCTTTGGAACCATCGTGTGAAAACAGCTGTAAACGCTTTTCTTTCATCTGAACCAGAGAGAGAGAGAGGGAGAGAGAGAGAGAGGTGGGGGGAGAGAGAGAGGGAAGGTAGGAGGGAGGGAGTGAGGGAGGCAGAGAATTTGCATGGCT
>NW_006287955.1:255906-256419 GCF_000327345.1 Myotis davidii | reverse complement strand
GCGTGCAGGAGGCAGCCGGTCAGAGATTCTCTCTCTTCGGGGCTGTTTCTGTCTCGCCCTCTCCCTTCCTCTCTCTCAAACTAAAAATCAATAAAAATATTTTTTGAAAGCATCCGACTTTCCTCGCCAATTTGCAGACAAAGTCGTTTCCCTGATTATTTCTCATAGTTTCACTGATTTATGTTGGTTTTACTTTTTTAAACCGCCAGGAACGTTTCTTTCCCAGAGAAAACTAGGAAGTGGACAGCGTGACCGCCCGTCACTGCCCAGCGCTCTGGGGGGACCATCCCGTCTCCTGGGGGGACCGCCCCGTCCCCATCGCAGGCAGACGCCTCCCTGTAGCCAGTGTCTCACGGCTGCACGAGGAAGGGGTTCACTCACAGACGCGGTGTCTGCCCATGGCGGCCTGGTCGGTGCCCTCATTGCTCCTGCCCAGCAGCCGGCCTGACGTCCCTGCCCCTGCACGCCTGTCACCTTGTGCCTCGGCCTCCCCAGGTCCCCGGCCTCCCTCAT
>NW_006287955.1:254676-255796 GCF_000327345.1 Myotis davidii | reverse complement strand
CTCCCCCCAAGTCTGCAGTCATTCTGTGGCTGCCGCCTGGGGGTGCCAGGGGTTCGGCTGCTCTGACTGTGGGTCCCGCCCTGCCTCCGTCCCGCCTGCCCTGTTTCCCGCGGAGCCGCCCTGTCTGGTGCGCGTGGAGCCCCCGCTCAGCAGGACGGAGCTGGCCGTGCCCAGGGGAGGGCGGTCGGGGGCAGGGCCGGCGGCGCGCCAGACGCAGATGAAGCGCTTGGACGTTTACCCCCCGAGCTCTGAGTGGTTACCGCCCCCCGCGGGAAACCTCCGGGAGGCATAAGGGGGCCAAACCCAATTCGGCCGAGGAGAAGTGGCCACATCACGTTTGGCCCAAACCAAGCTAATCGCTCCGGTGACACGCTAGGAGCTGTTCGCTAAAACGAGTATTTGCTGCCTGCTCGCGCGTGGGGCTCGGAGATTAAGTCTGTTGTGCGATTTCCACGAAGTGGCAAAGGCGTTTCCCGCCTTCGAGGGAATTACGTTTCCTTCAGCGCGATCCCTTTATTCCCGATTCTGTCATTCACTCATTTCTTCTTCTTTTTGAAAAATATATTTATTGATGTCGGAGAGGAAGGGAGAGGGAGAGAGAAACATCAGTGAGGAGGGAGAAGCGTGCATCGGCCGCCTCCTGCACGCCCCCGACTGGGGATCAAGCCCACAACGCGGGCCTGTGCCCTGACGGGGATCGAACCCTGACCTCCTGGTTCACAGGTCGATGCTGCACCCCTGAGCCCCGCCGGCCGGGCGTCACGCACTCGTTTCCGCGCTGCCCAGGGAGCCGTGGGAGAGTGAAAAGGCCTCACTGGGGAGGAAGCCAGCTACCGGGCAACCATTCCCTAGGCCGTGTCTCGCCCTCGAGGGACCCCCGGGACTTCGGGTGTCAGCCCAGCATGCAGACAGCAGTCAGGGCCTCCTCCCCTTTCTTACAAAGAAAATACCAGGAAACGAGGCTCTAGCGCTGTGTGGCCCTGGGCAGGTGTCTGAACCTCTCTGTGCTTGGCTCCCGTCCCACAGAATTCCGGGCTCGGGGGTGGTTTGAGGACAGAGTGAAATAGGTCCAGTCAGAAAGGCTGTGAGGGCCTGGCCTGGCTCCTGCTCACCCCCACCC
>NW_006287955.1:252990-253227 GCF_000327345.1 Myotis davidii | reverse complement strand
AGCCTGCCTTCCCATATCCCCGGCTCCTGGGATGGGACACAGGCTGTGAGGCAGGCCCAGCGTTTGCTCCTGAAAGCGCGATATTTCGTGCTCGCTCGGCTCTTGGTTCTCATTGAAACGTCCGAGGCGCCGGCGTTCCACTGTGCTGAGCCCCGCACAAGCGGGTTTGTCCTCACGACGCCAGACCTGAGAGGGGCCGGTGGGGGTGGGGCTGAGATCAAAGGGGGCTGTCACCCC
>NW_006287955.1:250756-251008 GCF_000327345.1 Myotis davidii | reverse complement strand
GCCGCTGCCCCCCTCACTCCCTCCCTCCTCTCCTGCGCTCTGGCCCCCAAGGTTCGCAGGGAGGGTTCAAAGGGCGCGTTCTATTTCCTCACCTCATCTCCCGCCGATAGAGATGTTACAGTATCGATTCCTAAAGGGCGCCGGCTCTGGTCGTTCATCACTGCCGGGGGCGCGGAGGTGCAATTACTGCAGCCACTGCTGTCCCCGCGCCCGGGCAGCACACACACACACACGGGCGTCCAGCGTGCCGCC
>NW_006287955.1:250076-250332 GCF_000327345.1 Myotis davidii | reverse complement strand
ACACAGTGCCCCGCCTGCCTCCTGCCGCCTGCTTCCCCCGGGGCCCCTCGTGGCCCGGCGCCCTCTGCTGCCCGCCCGGGCACTGCGCTCGGCCGCGCTGAGCTGGGGATGAGGAAGGTGCGCTGAGAAGCATAACCCATTGCTTCTCCTTAAAGTGGAAATAACGCGGACGTCACCACGGACGGGCGAACTCCGCAGGCCGCATGGTGGCCCGGACACCGAGGGCCCGGGGAAGAGGGGGGGGGGCGGCGTCCCC
>NW_006287955.1:248663-249884 GCF_000327345.1 Myotis davidii | reverse complement strand
CTCCCCGTGAGCAGGTCAGGCCCAGGCCCCGAGCCGCCTGTCCCAGCTCCCCGCTCCCAGCACCGAGGACGAACCATGAGTGTCAGGTCCCCCCACACAGGCACTCAGCTGGACTCCGCACAGACGGGCACCTGGGCCCTGCCTCCGGCATCCGGTCAGCCCGGGGCTCTGGGCACTGCTGTCCAGTACTAAGTGTGTCGGCCGCCAGGGAAGTGGAGCGAATGCCCGACCAGCCCCCCAGGCTGAGCCGCCGGCCGCACAACGCCCATCCTCCCCTCCGCACAAGGACGGGCCGGCCTCCCTGGAGGACGGGGTCAGGTGTCTCCTCTGGGCGCGTGAAGGGCAGCAGATTCGATTCGGCGGAGTCTGCAGCCGCCCTGGCATTGATTTGGATATAAATAGGCGGCATCAACCGTCCCGGCACCTGCAGGGCACACTCCCCAGGTCACGCTGGGAGACGCGTGAAATTGCGGACACTTTAAACCACTTAGTGTGTGACTCCGACACGGCGGCCGCAGCTGAGCCGGGCCTCGGGACAAAGAGCGACACAGCTGTCCTCCCCTCCCCCATCTATGTATCATCTGCTTATCATCTCACTACCATCCAGCTCTCCGTCATCTCTCAGTCTGTCATGTATCATAGTTTAAGCCCCATTGCTTGGCATTAAACCAAAGAGCTTAGCATCCAAATTATAAGTACCATAAATTTATACACCACTTTAAGTTTACAAAGCACTTCTCACACACAATCTGCTTTGATCATCACAATAACTTATTTTAGTGAACAGGGCATAAGCTCTTGCAGCTAGAAAAGACATCCCCTTTGAAATACCTCCCTCAGTTACCCTCACTTGATGATAGCTTTCAGGCTTTCTCTCTCTCTCTCTCTCTCTCTCTCTCTCTCTCTCTCTCTCTCTCTCTCTCGTCTGTCTGGTCTGCGTATTGTGTAAACTATTTGTTCTCTCCCAGTGAAACTTCAAGGGGGAGGAGAGTCAATTATTCATCCGCCGCCGAGGCCTTGGGACCCATCGATTTTGTTTCTGGTTCCCCTCAGATCCGGTGCACGGATTCCAGTTTGATCGCATTAAGTCTCCTGAATAATTAATGCGGAAATTTAACCTGCGCAGAATGAGCAAGTGCGTCCCGCGAGGGGGCGGGGGGAGAGCCCGGAGGCGGTTTCCCAGGAGCAGGCGTCGGCTCGGGGGAGACTCCAGCTGGCCCG
>NW_006287955.1:247273-247914 GCF_000327345.1 Myotis davidii | reverse complement strand
GGCCTGGGAGACCGTGGCAAACGCTCAGGACGAACGGCTGTGAACCAGCTTGTTCCGGAGCGCGGGGCCGGGAGAGCTGTCCAGGGTCCCGAAGGGAGCTCTCCAGGACGGGGTGGGGGAGGTCGCAGCGAGCGGCGCGGGCATTTATGTATCGCTTTATGCCGCCTGTTCACACAGGATTCAGGGCAGCTCAGGAAGATAGTAAGTGCAGCAGAGAAATACAAATGAGGAGGCTGAGGAGGGACGGGCTGCCCAGCCGGCGCCCAGGCCGGAGCCTTGCTTGGCCTGTCCGAGCCTCGGCTTCCTCAGCTGGCAGGGCCCCCGTCTCTCAGCGAGGCTCCTTCAGTGCACCACACACGCACACACATGCACATGCATGCACGAGGCACAGATACACACATGCAGATAATACATGCATGCACACTACACACATGCAAATGTGCGATACACGTGTCCGTGCGTGCACACAGTGTGCACATACAACACATGTGCCTGCGATGCACACCTGTACATACAAAGGTCGATGCTCCATCACTGAGCCGGGCCGGCCTGGCTGGAACCGACACCTTGATTTCAGACTCGCGGCCCCAGGTGTGGGCGCGGGTGGCTGTGTGCAGGTTGAGCCGCCGCGTGCAGCCGCC
>NW_006287955.1:246768-247136 GCF_000327345.1 Myotis davidii | reverse complement strand
GACACGCCCTGGGCGGCCTCCCGGGGGGCTGGGCGGAGCCTCTTCCCGTCTTCACCGGGGGCTGGGTCTCCTGTTGGTCAGGCCTGGCATCTGGTATCCCCACCCCCGCCCCGCGTGGTCATGTTTGCTGCAGGCGGCCCCGGCTCACAACGCGCCTTCTCGCCGTGGGACTCAAATGAGTGATTCAACCAATGAATGAATGAATGAACCAATGACTCAGTGAGTGATGCCCAGTCCTGGCTTTTCCACCCAATACTCAGGTGACATTAGCAATGTCCCCTCAAAGGACCGGGGTTTTAATGTCACCCTCACGGCCAGGGGCTGACCCGGGCTCGGCCCCCACGGGACACACGGGCGTGTGGAGCCGC
>NW_006287955.1:246227-246514 GCF_000327345.1 Myotis davidii | reverse complement strand
TGGCCGACAGCAGACGGCTAACAGTCTTCCATCCGCTCTCGCCCAGCGTTTATCTTTCCCTCTCGCTCCCCCAAGACCAGGAACACCACACAGCAGCTTCACGGGTCATTAGCAACGGCTTCTTCCCGCTCTTACGGCGAAATAAAGCCAGGCAGCGGTGACGGTGACGGGAGGCACTGTCCTGCCAGCAGCTTATCCGGACCCGCGGGAGCTGTCCCAGGAAAGGACACCTCGCTGCCACAGGGGGCGGATCTGCCGGCCAGCCAAGGGCGCCGGGTCCCTCCCCC
>NW_006287955.1:245193-245686 GCF_000327345.1 Myotis davidii | reverse complement strand
GACGGCCGTGTGGGGACGGAGCTGGGACCGGAGGCGGAGGAGGCCAGGCGGCGTGTGGCCCCTGCGGTGCAGAGCTGGGCTCCCCAAGTGTGGGGTCCCCACGGCATTGCTCCCCCAACCCCTGGGTTTGGGCAAGAAGTCCCCGGCGTCACTGACTGGCAGGACTCCGCTCCTGGCCAGCTCACGGCCACCCCACACCCCCATCCTGAGTGTCCCCTTTGCACTGGCTCTGGGGGTCACCAACCTTACGGCCACGCATCCCCAGGCACAGCCCTGGGGGGCAGGGACGCGTGCCCTCGCACGGTGGCCAGCACACCACAAGGGGCATTGCAGGCGATGAAGGGAATGACAGTCCAAAGGTGGTGACAAGCACTGAGCCAGCTGAGCTTTCAGCGTGAGGCCTGTCCACGCTGGACGCCGCCCCAACGCCGGCCTCGGGGCCCATCAGCCCACAGCGCACCGGCCTCTTCGCCCTGCGGCTGGGGGAGCTGCC
>NW_006287955.1:242775-243485 GCF_000327345.1 Myotis davidii | reverse complement strand
GGAGTTGTGACAGTGAAGGACGGAGCTCTGAGCTCTCACGACTGTGGACCCTCCTCTGCATTTCTCTCCAGGCTCCATGAACATCAGGCACGTCTCGTCCCACCTCACAAACTATGGGAGCCTCTGTCATCGCCTCCGCCCTTCCCCTCACCCGCTGGACGCTCTGACGGGCCCTGGAGCCACACGGTGTGAATAACGTGCTTTTCCCCAAAACACTGCACCGCTGACCCCGGGCGTCTGCTGTTGGTCATCAGTGTGTTTGGCGGACAAAGAGCCCACAGAAGGGTGACGGGGCGAGCTGATCATGATGAATCCTCGTCGGCGTTTAGAGAACCCCGCTTCCTGTCTGGGCATCTTTGGGTCCCGCCGCTGGTGCGTCCGCCCCACCAACACCTTCTGTCCGCTCGGCGTCAGAAACGCAACGGGCGTGTGGCTCCTCCTCTGTGTCCCGAGGGGGAAACGTCCTGCAGCGTCGACGTTCAGGAAACACGCTCTGTCAGGTGACAGGCAGGAAGTTAATTAGAGCCAGAGAGTTAATTAATGGGACCCAGGCACATTAGCGGTCGTTACCTCATCCGCGAAGAGTGATTAACATGGCGTGGCCGGCGTTTCTCCTCCTCCGAGGGCGTGTGGACACGGCACGGAGTCACTCCACGTGGGGGGGGCAGCTCTCCCCCCGCGGCGGCTGGCAGCCGAACACTCCCCTGAGG
>NW_006287955.1:239408-242656 GCF_000327345.1 Myotis davidii | reverse complement strand
AACTGCGGGGACCCACAGCCGGCACCCCCGCTAGCTGTGCGCCTCGGTTGTCCCGTCTGAGAAGTGGGAGCCATGAGCGCCCTCCTGGCCGGACAGGGCTGGGTGGACGCAAAGATGGAGGGCAGTGACGCCTGGGCGCCGGCTTCACTGGACCCGCGGGACCAGAGCTGCAGCTCCTCCACGCCCTCAGGCCCCGTGGAGCAGGAGCGTCTGAGGGGCCAGCCCCATGCACGGCGGGTTCCTGGGGTGTGTCCCCCAGAAGACAGGGCTTGAGCTGAGCCTTGAAAAGAGAACAGGTGCCCTGGCTGGTGTGGCTCAGTGGATAAAGCACCAGCCTGCAGACCGAAGGGTCCCGGGTTCAAGTCCAGTCAAGGGCAGCCACCTGGGTGGCAGGCTCCTCCCCGGCCCGGGCCCTGGTCAGGTGGGGACAAGGCTCTGAGCTCCCCTCAGAGGACAACGAGGGCCCCACCCCCTGCCCGGGCGGCCTCTCCCCTCCCTGCCCGGGGCCAGGCTACGCTGGGCTCAGACAATGTGTGGCCACTGCTCTGCACAAACGGCCCAAGCTCTGCTGTCTTCCGGGGCCTCACCGCGCCGGACCTGCCGTGTAATTCGATCCATCCACACACCGTGCGCCCTGCACGGACACAGACCCCTGCCTCCACGGCGCCTGGTGTCTGAGGGGAGAGGCGGCCACGAAGCCAGGCACTTAGACCCCCAAGTGTCCCTTCCTTTAGGGGATCCCAGTCTGCCCTGAGCCTGACAGCCCTGGCTCGGCCCCTCCCCCGACGCCGAGGCTCCCCGACACCATGCCACTGTGCCCACAGCAGCCAAAGGCCCAGCCTTCCGCTCAGGAGCCAGGAGAAATGAGTGACCCTGTCAGCAGGGTCCAGAGGGACCTGGATGGCCCCCCACTCGTTGGTTTTGGGACCTGGAATGTGGGGGCGCCTCCCAGGAGGCCAGCCACAGTGAGGCCACAGCGAGGCCACAGGGAGGCCACGGTGAGGCCACAGGGAGGCCACAGCGAGGCCACAGGGAGGCCACAGGTGAGTTGCGAGCCCAGACAGCAGCGGTCCGCTTCCTAGGCCAGGACCAGCCCACAGCCCAGGAGGCCTGGCCCGCAGGTGCCCGTCGCTCAGGCTGGCGTCTGGGACGAGGGAAGCTCAGGGCGGGGCTGGCTCCTCCTCAGGCTCCGAGGGGAAGGTTCCAGCCCCTCTCCCAGCTCCAGTGGCTCCGGCAGCTCCGTCCTCCCTCCGTCCTGCCACCAGGGTGAGAGGGAAGCAGTTCGTGGACACAGTTCATAAAGGTCAGCCTCCCCGACACGGGGTCAGAGGAGAGCAGACAGGGGGCCAGATGGAGCGCATCCACCCCATGGGTGGTAGTAGTGGTGACCGTGGTGATGGTGGAGCTGGTGGTGGTACCCCTGATGACAGTAACCATGGTGATGGTGGTGGGGACAGTAGCCATGGTGATGGTGGGGTGGTAGAGAGTGTAACCATGGTGATGGTGGTGGGGACAGTAACCATGGTGATGGTGGAGCTGGTGGTAGTAGCCATGATGGTAGTGGTGGCGACAGTAACCATGGTCATTGTAGAGGTGTCAGTGGTAGCCATGGTGATGGTGGAGGTGTCAGTGGTAGCCATGGTGATGGTGGAGGTGTCAGTGGTAGCCATGGTGATGGTGGAGGTGTCAGTGGTAGCCATGGTGATGGTGGAGGTGTCAGTGGTAGCCATGGTGATGGTGGAGGTGTCAGTGGTAGCCATGGTGATGGTGGAGGTGTCAGTGGTAGCCATGGTGATGGTGGAGGTGTCAGTGGTAGCCATGGCGATGGTGGTGGAGACAGTAGCCATGAAGATGCTCCCAGGGTTGGTGGCTCCTGTGGCAGCAGCCGAGGGGACACTGGGGCCTCTATAGTGATGGAGATGCCGTCTCCTTCCAGCCCCACAACCCCTCACTGAGCGGCCCTCTGCTGTCCCCCCAGAGCCCGGCGCTGCCCCCCAGAGTCCAGCGCTGCCCCCAGAGCCCAGCACTGCCCCCCGAGAGCCCGGGCCAGGCCGAGCTGGACAGGTTATGGAGCTGGGTCTTCAGCTTGTGGGCGTCACGGAGAGGAAGCGCCGGCCTGGCTGCCAGGTTCATTAGGTCCCACCCCCGCCCCCGCCCTCAGAGGAGCCTCCCTCCCGCTGGCTCCTCCAGGCAGTCCTGGCGGCGGCTAATTACAGCCCATTTGCCTTGGACCCAAACAGCGGTTACTGTCACACAGGCAGGGGGCAGGGGGAGTCCCGCACACAGAGGGAGGGCGTGTCCCCTGCAGACCTGGCCAGGCTGCTGCCCTCTGCGACGCTGCAGGGAGGACTCGCAGGAGATGGGACGCGGGCGGGGGGCAGGGGAGGACAGGCCTGGAGAGGGGACGGAGAGGACAGACGCGCTGACCCGGAGCGAGGGCTCCCTGGAGGCCCTGAGCGGGAAGGTCTGCTGTGTCCCAGCAGGACCGGCTCCGGGACAACAGCTCCTCTCGGTGGGCGCCACCTCACCTGGGGGCAGAGCACGGACAGCGGCTGCGTGGGGAGCACCGAGGGCGAGGTGTCGCCGAGCACCCGCAGGGCTGGAGCCGACGGGGAACAGGGTGAGGCTGCAGGTGCGGCCCGGGCTGCAGACAGGAGGCCAGCGGAGCCCTGTCCGCCGGAGGCCTGCCGCGCGCACCTGGGGGCGAGCTCAGGAGGGTGGAGGGCAGGGCCCAGGAGGAGCCAGCCAGGCGCTGCTCCACGCTGTGCGGCCGTGGCGTCTGTCTCCCCCCTCCCCGCCCCCCGTGTCCTGGTGCCCGAACAGGGAGCTGTGTTCTCTGGGAACACGTGGGCCGGGCGTCAGTGAGCTAACGGGGTCGCTTGGGGATGGGGAGCCCCACCTCCTGGCGACCAGGAAGCGGCGCTGTCTCCTCCAGTGAGAAGCTGGGCGTCGGGGTGCAGGGGCCCAGTTGGAAGGCCAGGGTGCAGGTGTCTGAGGGGGGGAAGGCACGGCTCCTCTGTCGAACGGGCGAATGGAAATCATTCCATTTAAGTCGGGGCAGGAGAGGGGCGAGCACTTAGAAGGCAGAAATGACAAATTCTGAATAATCGCCTCTTAAAAGCACTTTCACTCCCCAGAGGTGAGCGGCCCTCAGGGTGATGGGTCCGCAGGGCACTGACCCGTGGGCGGCAGGAAAGGGGTCAGGGCCCCGGCGCCTCTGAGCCGCCGCCACCTCCAGCTCAACCAGG
>NW_006287955.1:238991-239349 GCF_000327345.1 Myotis davidii | reverse complement strand
GCGCGCCCTCCCCCCCGCACCCACGCGGGGGAAGGCGGTGGCCTCAGCAAAGCCTCCGTGGCCGTGACCCTGGGCCAGGCGCAGCCCTCTGTGCGCCTTCTTTCTCTTTTTTATTTTTTTAAGACATTTTTATTGATGTCAGAGAGGAGGGGAGAGGGAGAGAGAGGCATCCATGATGAGAGAGAAGCATGGATGGGCTGCCTCCTGCACGCCCCGCACTGGGGATGGAGTCCGCAACCGGGCCTGTGCCCTGACCAGGAATCGAACCGTGACTTCCTGGATCAGAGGTCACGCTCAACCCCTGAGCCCGCCCCCGGGCTGCACCCTCTCTCTAGGGCAGGGCCGGCCTCCTGGGGTC
>NW_006287955.1:238115-238322 GCF_000327345.1 Myotis davidii | reverse complement strand
CCCTGCGGGAGCCTCGCCCGCCCCTGGGGAGGGAACCGGCCTGAGAGCCAGGGCTGGCTGGGCTGGACCGGGTTCGGCCATAATTTCTAGTTCACAGAACCGGCACCGGCAGTGCCGTGTGGCAGCCAGGGGCGCCCCGGCCTCGGGGTCCAGGGGACTTGCTGGGTGTCAGCCGCGTGGACAGCTGTCCTTCGTCTCCGGCCCCTC
>NW_006287955.1:236824-237961 GCF_000327345.1 Myotis davidii | reverse complement strand
GGGTCACGTCGTGTCGCCGTTAGGGCGGCCGCGTGTCGGCTGGTGAGCGCGTGGCGGTGCAGTGCTGCCTGGGAGGGGGGAGGGGGGAGGAGGCAGGCTCTGGGCACCACCGTGACAGGGCCCCGGGTAAGTGGGGCGGTGCCACCGAGGGCGATGGTGGCCTCAAACACGGTGCTGACAGGGGTGCCACACGGGGTCTTGGACGTCATTTGGGGAGGGGCCTGGGGGCTCAGACAGGGATCCCTCCCTGCCCGGCCTCCCCGGAGAAGGCAGGAGGTGGGGTGAGCCTTCTCCTGGCCTGGGGCCGGCGGGTCGGCTGTGGGGGAGCCCTGCCTGGAGGGAGGTGACCCTGAGCAATGGCGGCCGCTGTCTGCCAGAGGCACAAGACGGAAAGGGTCCGGTTGGAAGCAATGCCCACGCCCCACATCACCCTGACGATCCGCCGTCGGCTTTACCTGAGGCCGATGCACCTCTGCTCGTCCGGGCAGGGCCTGCCCTCGCCTCCACCAGCTGGGCCCCTGCTAAGCCGCCAGCCAGGCCTCCCTCCCCCGGCCCAGAGGGAGGCAGTTCCCGTGCTGAGGTTTATAACATTAAAAACTAATAAATAATCTCAATGCTCAATATAAGGGAATGATAAAATGATGAATAAATGCAAAACCTTGGTTTTGAAGAAAATGTAACAATATGTATACCATTTACAATGAGGAAAACAATCTACCAGTGGTAACTTTCCAAGCCCCTGCTCTTGATTGATAAATATACCATACCTGGTGGGACCCACTTAGGTCTCTTGCTTTCACTTGAAGGGCTGCGTATTTGTAATGGTTTCCTAGTTGCCTCTGAAGAAAGAGAAACCTTTTGTGATGAGGGCTGAGATTCTGATTTGACAGCAGCTGGAGCAGAGTCTACTGAAGTCATTTATTAGAAAAACACACATAAAATAGAGTTTAAATCCAGCATGTATGTGTAAAAATTATAGTTATATAATATTATAAAAATTTAAAAGGCAGTGTCATTTTGAAAACTGTGTGACAGGAAACGACAGAGCAGCTGGCGGCCCCGCGGCCGCGTGGGAGCCACGGAGCCAGGAGGCAGCCCTCGCTTGTCATCAGCTCCTTTTTCATTTCATTTTACAGG
>NW_006287955.1:235996-236635 GCF_000327345.1 Myotis davidii | reverse complement strand
GGCACAGTCACCCAGCCCAGCCAGCCCCCTGGCTCCGAGGCCCCGCCCACTGGGGCTCCTGGCTGCAGGGTCAGTGCCAGGCCGGCAGCGGGTGGAGGGGGCAGAGCGCCAGGAGCGAGGACGCTGTCACCTTGAACCAGACGGCGGAGTCCAGCGCGCTCTGAGCTGACAGCCCCCCCGCGCCCGCAATTAGCACGGAGCCTTGACATCTAAGCAACAGCCACCTTCTCCTAAACAGCAGGCCCCACACGGGCGTGATGGGGACAAGTCGTTTATAAAAGAACTGCCGTCGCCAGGGAGCGCCCCGGATGCTGGTCCCCGAGCGGGACTTCCGTGGGGAACAGAGTCCCCTGCAGAGACGGACCTTGCAGTTTCCTGGGCTATTTACCAACTAATTCCTGGCACCGAGGGAGCGAGCACGGGGTCGGACTGGGCTGGAGGGGCCGGGAGGGCGAGAGGTGGGGTGGGCGGCTCCGATTAAATGGTTCTTAGACCGAAAGGTCGCCCCCTGGGAAGAGGGGTGCACAGATGACTCCAAGATGGGGACCCCTCCCCCGTCCCCCAGGGCAGTCCCCAGCGTTCATGGTTCCGGAAGCTGGAAGCCGAGCCTGGCAGTCCTCGGCAGAGGGCAGAGGGGGG
>NW_006287955.1:231417-235028 GCF_000327345.1 Myotis davidii | reverse complement strand
AGCGAACCCTGCACCCTCAGAGCCTCCCTTTCCTCCCGTGTGGGGTGGGGCTGCGGGCCACAGGCCTTTGCCACCGGACCGTCGGGGTTGAAATCCAGCTCCCACATGCCTGGGTTGTGGGCTCGATCCCCAGTAGGGGTTGTGCAGGAGGCAGCCGATCCATGATTCCCTCTCATCTTTGATGTTTCTCTCTCTCTCCCTCTCCCTTCCTCTCTGACATCAATAAAAATACATTTTTTAAAAAGAATCCCCCCTCCCCCGGCAAGTCTGGGCTCCTGGCCAGACATCGTTTCTGGCACCGACGCCACTTAATGTTCCTTCGATGCGTTATTCATCCCCGCAAGGTGCAGAGCCAACTCCTCGAAGCTCCCAGACAGACAAGCGCACACCCCGAACCTGGGAGCCAGGATGGGACTCCATCTCCCCGTCGCCACCGTATCGACCCCGCCCGCCCCCATTCTTCCCGGGTTCTCTCCCCCGAACTCAGTCCAGAACGAGCCAGGGCCGCCCCGCGTCTGGACGCCGGCTCTGGCTGTGCCGTGCGGCCATGGGGACGGCGCTCTGCTTCTCTGGACCAGACCTGCGTTCGGAGACTCCTCGAAGCTCAGGGCGGGGAGGAACCTTGGGGCTCCCCTCATTCACCAGCCAATAGAATGCCCTGATCCTCTCAGCCACGCCCAGTTCCGGGGCCACCCTGGGAGGCCCGAGTCCCCACGGGGACAGGGGGCTCAGCAGGGAGCGCAGGGCCCCGCCGTGAGGCTCGGGGCTCCATGATTCTCTCCCTCCTCCTCCCTCGGCTCGGCGACGGTCGAGAGGTGGTGGCTGCCAAAACACCGAATAAGATCAGGCTGACGGGCAAGTGAGAAGAGAACTGCTGACTGGGTCTCTACCCTTTTTTTTATTTCTGACACTTCGATTATTTCAGTTATGACTTTTTCATAAACAGTCCGTAGATTGCAGGGGCACAGCTAACCTTTAAATCTCCATTTAGCGCATCGCAGTAATTTGCCTGGAAACGGATCAGGCATCGCAGGTGCTCGTGCTGTGTGGCCTACTGCGGCCCATCAGCAAATTAATGTCGAGGTTAATTCAAACTTTGGGGGAAAGTGCAGCCTTGACAGAGATGAATCCAGCGCCGTGGAGAGCGGGCAGGCCTGGCCGACGAGGAACAGCTGTGTCTCATCCGCTGTGGAAGCAGCAGGCACCACGGCCAGGCTCCCGAGTTCAAACCAAGTCCAGCACTAACAGCCCGGGGGCCGTGTGCAGCCCTGTCCCCGCCGGGCCCCAGTCTCTCCGTCGAAGACACTGGCAGGAACGGGCATGTGTCTACTTGTGAGGAGTAACTGACGTGATGTATGGACAAGGACAGAGCCACCATTTATTTAAGGACAAAAAAAGTTAGCTTTCATCTTCCCCCTCACCACCACCATCACCATCATCATCACTACCACCTTTATCATCATCACCATCACCACCACCATCACCATCATCACCACCACCATCACCACTACCACCTTTATCATCACCATCGCCATCACCATCAGCATCATCGTCATCACCATCACCATCATCACCTTTATCATTACCACCTTTATCATCATCACCATCATCACCATCACCACCACCATCACCATCATCACCACCATCTTCCTCCTCACCACCACCATCACCATCACATACTCTAAGCCAGAGGTGGGGAACAGCCAGCCTGGGGCTGGATCAGGCCCTCACAATCACATGGTCTGGCCCTGCCCGGCACAGGGGTGAGTTTGTTACACATGTGACCAAACACAGCAGGCTCCTGCCTGAGCTGACAGTCCTGTGTGGCCTGAGGACAATGTCATGAAGTCTCCAAGCGGCTCTGGACGGAGAGAAGGCGCCCGCCCTGCGGCAAAGGAAGCCGGACACGCCTGGAGACCCCAGGACGGTGGCGGGTGCTGTCCCAGCCCGTGGGTGCTGGCACAGGGAACCACATGCTCACACACCCAGGCTCCCTCGCGCATGTATTCACATGTGTACACACACCCACGTATGCACACACGTTCACTCACACGTGTGCAAACGTATGCCCATGGACACACACAGGCAGGCCTGTCCTCCCCTCCGTGCCTAGTGCCCCTTCCCACTGGCCTGCCTGCACCTGGGCTGGAGGCGACCAGCGCGTTGGGGGAGGGGTGCGATGCTGCCATCAGCACAGCCTCAGGCTGGTCCAGGGCAGCATATGCCGCCGCCTCCTGACCCGCGGCTAACCCCGCACACAGGTCCGATCCCAGGTGCGCTGGGCGCCAGCCGGGGCCACCTGGCCTCCTCGCTAGACGCCCTGCCGTGAACAGGCCACTGGTAACGAGAACGTTTCCCCACTCAGGGCAAAGAACGCTTGTGCCCAGACGCCCGGACGCTGAGCCCAAGGCCCTGATGACGTCGCTCACGTCTTCACGTCGCGGGCAGGGAGCAGAGGAAACAAGGTAGGCGGCGTCTGAGCACCCAGGGCAGCAGGGGCAGCGCCCCACACCTGGAACCCCACGCTCACTCTTGCCGGCCACCCAGAGAGGGAGAGCAGGGCGCGGCCGCCCGGCCAGGCCTCTGAGATCACCGAGGTCCCGTGAGGCCTCCGGGCACAGGCGTTGGAGAGAGGACAGGACCGGCTCAGTGGGGACAGAGCCGTCAGCAGGTGCTGGCCTCGGGGCCCCATCCTGGTGGACGTTGGCAGGACCCCGGCCCAGCCCGCCCCCCGAAGCCGGGCAGCCTCTCCTACCCAGGCTGTAGCCCCCGCCTCCACGTCTCCCCCTCCCGCCCTTCCCAGTCCCTCTGTGCCGCCTCCCAGCTCTGGGCTTTGCTGGCCTGCAGTCCGAGCTGTGAGAGAGGGAAAACGTAAGGTCCGGCTAACGGTGGGCACTTGTCAGGGCACTGATGGGCGTCTCACAGAGGAGGGGGCATCTGAGCTGGGTTTCAAAGGATGTGTAGCAGTTCACCAGTTGCTCCGAGGGCAACGGAGAGCATTTTGAGCGAAGACACAGAGGTGAGGAGTATCTGGGGAAGGGAGGGAGGGGGTCAGCGAGACTCGTGTGGAGTCAGGGATGGGAGCCGTGGGCGCTGAGCCATCTCCGGGCCTGGATTTTGCGGTGCTTTTATAGATCCAGTCACTTTGTCAGCTCAGGAACGTGGAAGTGTGTAACGCGCGGCTGCATGTGCTCAACTTGCCCGTTTACGGTCTATTTAGGGAAGAGCCTGGCTGCTTCCCGTGAGGTGGCTTCGCTCACTGTCTGGGGTCCCCGCGACGCAGGCAGCCATCGGGGGCCCTTGGGGGACACCGGGGGGACGTTCGCTGCCGGTGAGCGGGCGTGGGCCCCGCCTCTGCACAGACTTTGATGCTCACGAGCTGTGTGGCCCCAGACAAGTGTCCTAGCCTCTCTGGGCCCAACTGTGGCCACTCCTCTGCCTCCCGGCTCCGGACGAGACTCAGCGGGAAGTGTGGGGCGCTGCCCTTGGGCAGGCTCCCCAGGGGCAGGCATCCCGCCCGGAATTTTCCGTGCTCGCGCTCCTGCACCCTCAGGCAGCGCCCACGCTGGGCTGCTCCTGTGCCACACGTGGACTCAGGCCAAGACCCCACA
>NW_006287955.1:229426-230119 GCF_000327345.1 Myotis davidii | reverse complement strand
GGAAGGAGCGGATTGGCCACGGGCCCAGGGACCAGCCGGGCCCCGCCCTGATGGGAGCCAGGTGCCTGCCCCCCTCGCAGGGAGAAAGCGGCCCCGGCCTTCCTCTCGCAGAGGCCCCCCACGTGCTGTCAGTCTCTGATGAGGACCTTTCCTGGTTTGCAGATAACTGTCTTCGTACTGTGTCCTTACAGTGTGGAGCTTACAGTGCAAGCTCTCTGGCACCTCTTCTTATAAAGAGACTAATCCCACTACCTTTATGGCCTTATTTAACCTTAAGTACCCCAGAAAGTCAGGAGGGGCCGGAGGCCGGAGCCGGGAGGAGAGGTGACGATGGAAAAGGCCCGAGTGAGCGGCCATGAGCCCGGGACCACGGCGCCTGGAGCAGGCGGGAGTGAGGGCCTTCTCGCTGGGGCCTTGGTGGGGCCCACTCTGCGGCACCTGGAGGTCAGCCCTTGACGCCCATTTGGATTCCTGCCTCCAACAAGGAGACGACTCGGAGAGCCTTCGTCCGCACCCGTCTCCAGGGCTGATTGGTCACAGCAGAAAAAAGGAAAACAAATACGATGGTTTTGCATCCAACCTCAAACCTCAACCCATTTTCCTTAAAGTCTCAGTTCTCATCATGAAATTCTCCGGCCGCAGGATGTGGGCGGACGGCTACCCGGTGACCTGGGCCCGGGGAGGACGCCGCCA
>NW_006287955.1:228143-229146 GCF_000327345.1 Myotis davidii | reverse complement strand
GGCCCGGCGGGCCCAGGACGTCCGTGCAGCCGGCGGTTTTCATCGTCAAATATTGGTCAAGGGATGGAGCACAGGCCAAGGAGCTTAGACTTTATCTGTTAGGGCAAGGGCACCTCATTGCATCACCTGAGCTCTGAGCCTGGCCCTGGGCACACTCATGCCCTGACCCTGGTCATCAGACTCCTGGGTGTGAGGGTCATTGGAGGGAGGCCCTGGAACACACGGGCCCAGGTGCTGGGTGGACGCAATGCCCGCCCCCTCCCAGGCTCGTAAATCTGCCCCCTCCCCTCGAGCAATACCAGCCAGGCCGCTCGAGCCCCTAGATTTTATTTACAAAACAATCCGCTGCCCGATGCGTAGCCGGCCTGTGCCCCGAGGATCTATGCGCCTGCAGCCGCACATAACCTGGTGCCAATGGAGCCCGCTCCCTGCACCTCAGCGCCTCAGCCCCACTCGGAGGCCTCGGCCCGCCTATCTGCCGGAACCAGTGCGCTCCTGCCGGGTCTCGGGCGGCGTCACCGGCAGCGACAGGTGCTGGTGCTGGGGGTGCGGCCGTTTGACAAGGCGCATGGGAAGCGATGTATGCAAATTCATTTAAATGATGGGGTATGGGAGGGGCTGAGCCGGGGGAGGCTGTGCCAGGCCGGACACGGGGTCACACAGGCCAGAGGGGACCCCGAGGGGCAGAGAGGGGCCAGGCCACCCTCTGTGGGCGGAGCAGTGGGGCCTGTGGGCTGAACTGTGTTCAGCAAAGATCTTCTGTGAAGTCCTAACCCCCAAGGCCTCGAACCGCGGCTGCGTCTGCAGAGAGGGCCCGGAAAGAGGTGGTTGGGTGAAAGCAGTCACCAGGGTGACTTGTAAGAGGTTAGGACACAGGGCCCCGAGGAAAGGCCAGGGACGCCAGGAGAGCGGCCTCGGGGGGAGCCGGCCCCGCCCACCCTCCGCCCTGGGCTCCGGCCTCCGGACGGTGAGGAGAAATGCCCGCTGGCTCAGCCACCGCCCG
>NW_006287955.1:226034-227742 GCF_000327345.1 Myotis davidii | reverse complement strand
CAGCCCAGTGGCTCTGTGCCCTGAGCTCACCTGTGGCGGCTGCTGGGAGGCTCCAGGCAGCGGCCACAACCGCCCTCCCACCACCCCCACCTGGAAGTTTCTGGAAGCTCGTGGGTGGCCTCGCAGTGCCCGGCTCAGCACGGGCTCCCCTCCTCCCCGCCCCTTTCCGGCCCCCGTTACTGATTCTCTTCACAGATGCGGCCCATCTTGGAAATAGCCTCCACGAGGATCCATGTCCCGAAATAGCAGAGTCCCGTGTGGGAGAATTCTTCAGCAAAGGGGGGGGGGGGAGGCGGGGGGGATCGGCTGTGCTTCCGCGGGCGCCTGATACGCGGCTGCTCGATTCCTGGGAGGCGAATACTGCCCCGCCCCGAGGCGTGGGAAGCCACTCGTCTCCGGGACGGCCGGGTGGGGGGAGCGGAGGGGACAGAGATGACCAGGCCCCAGGGCCTCAGGTTGCTCATCCATCGCGGGCAGGTGCCTGCCCCGTGTCCATTAGAAACTGGGACCCAGACGGGACGTGAGCTGCCCTGTGCCTGGGCTCAGGGCGGACGGGGTGGACCCAGGACACTATTCCTCAGGCTCTGAGAACAGCCCTCATCACACACGCACGGACACGCACAGACATGCACAGACACACATGCGCACACGTGCACACAGACACACCCTCGCACACAGGGAGTGAGTCTCGGCCTCTCTGGCTCCAGTGGCCGCACCTGCAGGGTCACCGCCAGGCCGCCTGGGACACGCTGGGGCAGGTGGGGGCTGGGGGAAGGTTCTGGAAGGCTCCCTGCTCCACAGGCCCGGCCGCCCGGGAAGCCCAGCCAGGGGCTCTCCGGGGCGGGGGACAGGGATCAGCCACCCCACTTGGGGCTCAGCCCAGCGGCCGACCCGAGCTGTGCAAGGTCACAGCCCTGGCTGGTCCCTCGGTGCCCCATCTGGAAAGGGGGTGGTGGGGCCACCCTCCCTGCACGCTCAGCTGGCCAGCCCCGCACGGAGGGGGCCCCCAGGCCCCCGAAAGCCAGTCCCCGGAGGTGAAGGTGGGATGGTGACCAGCAGAGGGAGCGCCTCGCGGGCAGCTGTGGCTCAGAGCAGGCGGCTGCCTGGGCAGGACACTGAAGACAGGGCAGGGGACAGGTGGCCCAGAAAGACACACGCTGCCCTGAACACACACAGGCACAGCTGCCGGGGCCCTGAGACCCTCGGGCCCACTTCACAGACAGGGAAACTGAGGCCGGGAGTAGAGGGCGGTGTGTCCAGCAGAGGCCCAGGCCCTCCGGGGTGGGGAGTCCAGGGCAGGGTGGGGCAGGGGAGGGACAGGCCTGTCAGCCCACCGATCAGAGTGCCCACCGCGAACTGCAGCGACTCGCCGTCCTTCTCCTGATGAGGGGGACCCGGGGACCACTAGTCTCGGAATTGCCGCGGAGGAGAGCGTTAGGAGAAAAATAAATGGGAAAGGAACCCAGTGGAGCTGTGACTGGGACACAGTGTATCATCGGCAATGAATTGCAAATACAAGAGGGTCCCTTGTCGATTGATTTCAGCGAGTAAACAATTTGG
This sequence comes from Myotis davidii, assembly GCF_000327345.1. Classification (NCBI taxonomy): domain Eukaryota; kingdom Metazoa; phylum Chordata; class Mammalia; order Chiroptera; family Vespertilionidae; genus Myotis; species Myotis davidii. Next base: position 226,182 of record NW_006287955.1, on the reverse strand, counting down.
GTATTTAAATGGAAACTCGCGAAGGGAAGGGAGCAGGGACTGGGTTCGAGAGAGAACTGAAAACCTCGGGCTGAAAGCTGGCTCTGGGACTCTGGGCGGGAAGGAGGGCATGCCCCCGCCCGGCCTGCAGCTCCCGGCCGCCTCCTCG
>NW_006287955.1:224766-225961 GCF_000327345.1 Myotis davidii | reverse complement strand
ACTGTGGCTCCTCGGTGTGTGTGTGGCTCCCCACCACGGGCTCCAGAGAGCGGGTCCTCCTTTAATTCCTGAACCAAGCCCGGGTGAGGGGGCGCTTAGAGCACACAGCCATCAGGAGAGTGAATGGATGGGCAAATGACCAAGCAGATGGATGGTTGAGTGGATGAGTAAACAGGGGATGGATGGATGAGTGGATGCATGAGGGAGGGAGGGATGGATGGATGAATGGATGGAAGGAGGAGGGATAGATGGAGGAGGGATGGATGGATGGATGGAGGAGGGATGGATGGAGGAGGGATGGAGGAGGGATGGATGGAGGAGGGATGGAGGAGGGATGGATGGAGGAGGGATGGAGGAGGGAGGGATGGAGGAGGGAGGGATGGATGGATAGATGGAGGAGGGATGGAGGAGGGATGGATGGAGGAGGGATGGAGGAGGGAGGGATGGAGGAGGGAGGGATGGATGGATAGATGGAGGAGGGATGGAGGAGGGATGGATGGAGGAGGGATGGAGGAGGGAGGGATGGAGGAGGGAGGGATGGATGGATAGATGGAGGAGGGATGGAGGAGGGATGGATGGAGGAGGGATGGAGGAGGGAGGGATGGAGGAGGGAGGGATGGATGGATAGATGGAGGAGGGATGGAGGAGGGATGGATGGAGGAGGGATGGAGGAGGGAGGGATGGAGGAGGGAGGGATGGATGGATAGATGGAGGAGGGATGGAGGAGGGATGGATGGAGGAGGGATGGAGGAGGGAGGGATGGAGGAGGGAGGGATGGATGGATAGATGGAGGAGGGATGGAGGAGGGATGGATGGAGGAGGGATGGAGGAGGGAGGGATGGAGGAGGGAGGGATGGATGGATAGATGGAGGAGGGATGGAGGAGGGATGGATGGAGGAGGGATGGATGAGGGATGGATGGACAGGTGCATGAGGAATGGATGCTTCCTCCAGGGCACTGAGGCTGAGAGGACGGCCAGGAAGAGACGTGACTGAGGAGAAATGGAAGGAAGGGACATGGGTGCTTGAGGTGCAACCCCCACTGAGCAAACGCCTCTGAGCCACGTGCCATGTGCCGAGGCCGGGTCCTCGCCCCTCCCCAGCCTCCCTGAAAGGGACGTTCAACAATCCCAACCCAACTCCGGCTCCGAGAACCCTGTCCAGCCTGGAAACCAGGAGACGCTTCCCATTCCTGC
>NW_006287955.1:224492-224749 GCF_000327345.1 Myotis davidii | reverse complement strand
CCTGCTCCGCCCCCGGGGCCATGTGACGGGGGGAACTGGGTTTCCCTGTGGTCCCAGGAGGAGGGACAGGAGGGTCCTTCCCCAGCCCTGCTGGCTCTGGGAGGCGATACCATGGTCGCTGCTGCTCACACCAATCCCTGTCTCGTCCTGTGCCCGTAGCTGATGGGCACCGCCGGGCAGGCCTCTGGCGGGGGCAGCGCGTGGCTCAGCCTCACGCGGCTCCACGCGGAGGAGCTGAAGGTCACCCGGACTCCTTG
>NW_006287955.1:212996-213369 GCF_000327345.1 Myotis davidii | reverse complement strand
CATTGGCGTCAGGAGGCAGAGCAGGTGGGGTCTCAGGAGCAGCCTCCAGCCCCGCGAGGCTTCCAGAGCCCGGGCTGCGGGGTCTCCACGGGAGGGGCCGGGCCCCATGGCAGGTCACCACCCCCAGCACACATTCCCCACCCTGTCCCACCTCAGACAGCACACTCACCGAGAGCACTGAGCTCACACACACACTCACACACACACACACACTCACACACACACGCCACCTCCCCCTCACACACACACACACACACTCACACACACTCACACACACACACACAGAGCCAGGCTCCATCTCATGTGCCCGGAGCCAGAAGGAGGCCCCCGGGGCCCCAGGCGGAGACACGCAGGTGGCTGAGCGGAGGCGGTT
>NW_006287955.1:211407-212842 GCF_000327345.1 Myotis davidii | reverse complement strand
GCCGGCCCTGAGAGGGGGTGCAAGGCCCTCTCCGCCTGCCGACTGGACGCCCCCCCAGCCCCCCCTCCAGCGTCTGCGGGTGAACCGTCAGCGGGGGGCCTCACCCCAGCAGACACGGCACGTGCACCCGCTTTGCACCCAGCTCTTCCCAGGCGAGAGCCTGAGCCCTCGGGCGCCCGTCTCGGCAGAAAGCAGAGCCCCATGCTGGACGACAGCCTTCGCTCCTCACAGCGCTGCTTCTATTTAGCCTCCGCCTGCCTCTGTCCTCAGGCAACTCAGCAGTGAGGGACGGAGGCATCGCCCATGTCCCCACGGGAAACCGAGTCCCGTGGCGGGAGGGGGCCGGGGTCCCACTGAGCCCCGGGAAGATGGTGCTGGGGGCTTGGGGCTGGAGGAATTGGGGAACCCCTCCCACAGCGGGGTCTGCAGCCGGAGCTATGCCCACCCCAGGTCACAGGAGCAAGGGGAGGGCCCCTCCCCCTGGTCTGTCCAGCAGGAGCCCTGTCTGCGGCGCCCAAGCCCACCTCCCCAGGCCTCCGCCCTCTGTCCCACCCCCCTGCCAGTCCCTCTGTCCCTGGTCAGCACTTGAGGGCCCCGGCGGCCACACTGCCCAGCATCCCAGGGAACCAAGACCCCTGCATCCCGCTCAGTGGCTCAGCCAGGCTGGGACCCGCCCACCCTGGAGGTGGAGGCGGGAGGAGCGGTCCAGGGAGCACGCACGCAGCAGGATGACAGTCACATGAGCCCTCCCCGGCACCGGAGCCCAGCACAGACGGGAGCCGGCTCCTTGCTCTCCGACGTCCCAGCCCGGCCTTGGGACAGCCCCCAGGTAGCCACTTCTGAATCCCTCGCCCGTGGAAACCGTGAGGGAGTAAGTGCCTGGTGTTGCTTTTGGACGCTACGTCTTAAGCTAATTATTGCCCAGCAACGAATAACTCAGACACCTGCCCGACACGCAGCAGTGGCTCCGCGCTGTCACTCAAGGCATCACCTGTTGTTCTGATCGAGTCCCCCTCCAGTTTCTGCCCAGGGCGCTGAGCTCTGGGAACGCCCCACACCCCAGCCCGATGGGTCTCCATGAGGATCCCTGACTGGGCTCCCCACCAGGGGCCTCCTCCCTCCCCAGGGCTCCCAGCACATGCCCACCACACAGCCCCCATCCCCTGCTCACTGACTGCCCAAGTGAATGGCCAGTCGTGACCTTGGGGAAGTCAGTGAGTGCATAACGGGAGCTACAGGTTGGCTGTGAATCCAGGAAGAGGGCCCCATCTGCCATGTTCCCTGCGGAGACACCTGGGCCTGACAGAGGAGGATGGATGGACGGGTGGATGGATGGGCGAATGGGTGGGTGGGTGATGGATAAATGGATAGATGGATGACGGATAGTTGGGTGGATGATGGATGGATGGATAGATGGATAGATGGATGATGGATG
>NW_006287955.1:210285-210680 GCF_000327345.1 Myotis davidii | reverse complement strand
GGTGGAGCGGCCCCTCTCCGAGCAGCCAGGCGGGCGGCCCCAGCTGCTCACACCCCTCTCAGGCCTTGGTGCTCCTGTCAGGGCAGGTGACAGCGGTGCGGGGGCTGGTGCTCCTGGAGTAGCTGGGGCTGAACTTGAGTTTGGGGCCTGGTGTCCACAGTGAGCTTTGGGGTGAGGACCAGGTCCTGTTCTCGGGGGTTCTCAGATGTGGGGCACTGGTTGGATGACCAGCTGCACTAGTTGCCTCGGGTCCTTCCACCTCGGGAGGGCCCCACACACCAGCCCAAAGATCAGCCATCATCGCAACGGCCCTGGGCCCCAGGGCAGGACACGCTCAGAGGTCATGTGACCTGCCCCAGCCGGTGTGGGTAGATCTGAGACACATTGCTGAACAG
>NW_006287955.1:190570-191115 GCF_000327345.1 Myotis davidii | reverse complement strand
GGATGGCTGGATGATGGATGGATGATGGATGAATGGGTGGATGATGGATGGATGATGGATAGTGGATGGGTGGATGGATGGATGATAAATGAGTGGATGATAGAGGGATGAATGGATGATGGTTGGGTGATGGATGGATGATGGATGGATGATGGACAGTGGATGGATGGGTAACAGATGGAAGGATGGGTGATAGAGGGTTAGATGGGTGGTGGCTGGATGATGGATGGAAAGATGGGTGTGGGTGACAGAGGGATGACGGTTGGGGCTGGGGCACCTACCACAGGTGGCATCACTTGGGGACAGAGGTGGCGATGACGAGGATGACGACCAGCACAGCAGTGACTCCAGCCGACAGGAAGTAGCACTTCATCTTGTGTCTCTGGAGCTGGGAGAGAGAAAGAGGTTGCTGTGTCTTGGCCCCCAGCCTCCCATCCGGGATAGGGGAGGGAGGGCACGTGGCTCATGCCTGCAGGGGACGGAGGCGTGCAGAGGGCCGGGCCCACCTGGGGCAGAGCCGAGGCAGAAGCTGTCCCTTGGGAGGG
>NW_006287955.1:183447-190207 GCF_000327345.1 Myotis davidii | reverse complement strand
CAAGGGGGGCGGCCAGAAGGGATCAGCTCCACCTAGGAGCTCACAGTGGGGACGGGGGGCGGGCGGGGGGAGCAGTCAGGAGTCCACAGCCCTCCTGGCAGGGAGGGGCTCAAGGCCACTGTGAGCCTGAGCCCTTCAGGACCCAGGACAGCACCCGCCATCCATGTGCAGCCTGGGGGCCTGGGTTCTGTCCCTGGGGCCAGTCCACAACTGTGGCCGCGCCACCAGGGGGCGGCCTTCCCCAACCCTTGACAGCTGCTGGGCCCCCGGGCTATTGGATTTGCTCACGGCACCCTCCCCCCGCCCTGGGGGGCGGGTCCTGGGGACACCCGTCTGCAGGTGAGAGCTCAGAGCAATGAAGAGACTGGCCCAAGCCCCGTCTGCGTGGCTCAGGGGCTGAGCGTCACCCTATGAACCAGGAGGTCAGGGTTCGATTCCCGTCGGGGCACAGACCTGGGTTGTGGGCTCCATCCCCAGTGTGGGGTGTGCAGGAGGCAGCCGATTCATGCTTCTCTCTCATCCTTGATCTTTCTCTCTCTCCCTCTCCCTTCCTCTATAAAATCAATAAAAATATATTTTTGAGAGAGAGAGAGAGACGGGCCTAAGCCCACCAGCTAGCAAGAGAGCAGGACTGGAACCCAGCAGCAAGGCTTGCTCTCATCCCCTCCCCCCTACAGACAGGGTGCCCTGAGGTGTCCACCCTCCTGCACACCCCGTTCCCTAAACAAAGACAGAGGCAAACCGAGCCCCGAGTAGCCTGCTGCACCCACAGAAACACAGCAACCGGGTCACGGGATCGGGCTGCACACCGTCCGGCACCGAGGCCTGACCGTGACCCAGGCCGCTGCCCCGCTCCCCATCAGCGTGGCCCGGCAGAGCCCAGCTGACAGGACCACACTGGCCCGCGCTCGCCATCTGTCAGGGCCCTGCCCACGCGGCCCTGCCTGACCAGCTCATCCTCCCTGGGACGGGGTCGGCCTCGCGCTGGCAGGGCAGGCTCCTGCTTGGGTGTGTGACCCACTCAGGCCTGTCGCTCCTGGACCTCCTGTCCATCCGCCACCCCCACCCCAGGCTGAACAGGGGGGAGCCGGGAGCCGCAGGGCCGGCTGGAGGGTGACCCTATGAGAAGCCGGGCAGGTCACCCAGAGGGGATGTGGGGGACGGAGGTCCCACTGGGCCTCTGCAGTGACTTCAAGGGGAAGAGGAGGGCGAGCGATGACAGGCAGGGCCTGGGCTGCCAGATGCTCAGCTGGGACATATGGTGGAGGCGGTGACAGGCCTTTGATGGGGTGCTCGGAGCCCCAGCCCTGCCAGCTCCCTCCTGTCACCAGGCAGCGCCCCTCCCACAGCCTCCCACTCCAGGCCCGGCATCTGCACCCACCCCCACCCCCACCCCCACCAGAGGGGGCTCCCGGGCAGGGCAAAGAGCACCTGCCTCCCCCACCTCATCTCAGGGCTCAGGGCAGCCCCAGCATCAGGAGGCAGAGGCCACACCTCACTCCACCAGGAGCCCAGTGAGTGGGAGCCCCTTCCCAAGCTGGGGAGCAGGTGGCCGCCCTGGACACAGCCTGCACCAGGGCCGATGGAAACGCACGGACCACATTGGGGACTTTCTGGGAAGGCGTGGGGAGACTCCCTGAGAGCACGGGTGCTTTCCTATGAACAGCTCCCTCACTTTCTGGAGCTCATTTCTGAAGGCAGGAAGCCCGGGACCCAGGCGGGGCCACTGGACGGATAAATGGACGGATGGATGGACAGACGGATGGATGTTAAGGATGGGTGGATGAGTGGATGGATGGATGGATGGATGGATGGATGGATGGATGGACAGATGTAAGGATGGATGCATATAAGGATGGACGGGTGTAAGGATGGACAGATGGATGGACAGATGTAAGGATGGACAGATATAAGGATGGATGGATGGATGGGTGGATGGATGGACGCACCCATGTCCACATCAAGCCCTCACCCCTGGGCTGGCGGGTGGGGACAGAGAGCTGCGGGGACAGCAAACGCTGACCCGAGAGACAGGCATCAGCATTGGCTGTGTCTCCCAGATTCCCGGGGAGTCCCAACCCGCAGGGCCCCGGATGGGACTTCCTTGTTGACGGGCCTTCACAGAGGGGATCCCGCCATAGCGGGTCCCTAGGGTGGGCCCGGACCCCATCTGCCTGGCGTCCTTAGGAGAGGGGGACGCTTGGGCACAGGGACACAGGGAGAGCAGATGTGGGGACCAAGGTCAGGGCCTGGACCAGTGGCCTCAGGGGCCAACCCTGCGACAGCCTGATCCCAGACTCCCGGACCCAGAGCCGTGAGGCCACCGATGCCCCCGTCCCAGCCACCCCATCTGTGGGGAGGGGGGCAGAGCGGGCCGAGGCCAGTGGGGCGGGGGGTCGTCAGCCCTACCCTGCCCCCAGGAAGGGCGCTCCGCCTGCCCCTCGCTCCCATACCCTGGGTGCCCCAGCATCTGCTGTGACTGATTGTCTGAAATGACAGCCCCTCACGCAGGAGGCTGGTGGGGAGCCAATTAACCCAAATTACGCTCCCGATTGGGGCCCAATTAGTGTCATCGTGCCGGTCGGGGCCTCGTGCAGTCGCTGTCAAGCTGATCCACCGGCTGGGAAAGAGCTCCACCTTCTGAGCCCCAGACCCACTGCTTCCTGCCGCCCCAGTTGGTCCCAGGAAGTCCCAGGAGGCCCCACCAGGCTCCACGGGGCCCGAGGAGGCCTCAGGAGACCCCAGGAGGTCCCAGGAGGTCCCACAAGGCCCCACGAGGTCCCACCAGACCCCATGAGGCCCGAGGAGGCCCCAGGAGACCCCACGAGGTCCCACCAGACCCCACGAGGCCCGAGGAGGCCCCAGGAGACCCCACAAGGTCCCAGGAGGTCCCACCAGGCCCCACGAGGCCCCAGGAGACCCCAGGAGGCCCCAGGAGGTCCCAGGAGGCTGCCTAGCCTCCCAGCTCTGTGGGGCCCCTGCACAAGCTCCTCCCTCAGCCTGGGCACTTTCACTCAGAGAACTCTCCCTCATTCTCCAAAACCAAATCCAGCGGTACTGCCTCCAGGATGCCCTCCCTGATGCTCCCCCTGCACTGGGCTCCCACAGGCCCCTGCTTCCCTCGGTGCAAAGCCCGCCCATCGCCCACTCTGCTCCTGCCCCTCTCCCACTAGGCTCTTGAAGACAGGGCAACATTCGGCCGAGTGCCGCCCTGAACTTGGCGAGGCTCGATGGAAACAGGATGACCAGCAGCGGGGTCCAGGGAAGGGCCGGGCACACGCCGCCCTCAGGCCTCATGGGCTCCGTGTCCGCGGTGAGGAAGGACGGACACTGGGCTGTCAGTCCAAGGGCCCCCACGCAGGTGCCCCTCCACCTGGTCCCCTTCCACTGAGACAGCGTGCAGGGTGTCCTCCGGGGACAGCCAGTGGGCGGGAGGGCGGGCAGGGGGTGACCCAGGCCTGGGAGAAGCTCGGCCCGCTCTGCACAGCGCCAGACAGAGGCACAAGGGAGTCGCTCTGCCCTGAGCCCTGGTGCTTTCCTCCGGGACCAGGCTGTTCTCCCAGGAACTCCCTTTCCTCAGGGACAGCCTGGGGCACGCGGAGGGGGCACCTCCCTGCTCACCGCAGACAGAGCTGCCTCCGGCCACAAGGCACAGCTTCCAGCAGCCTTCTGGGCCCGGCCGCCAGGACCAGCAGCGGCACAGGCCCCGCCAGTGGGACGCACCTTCTCACCAAGGGTGAAGCAGAGACCAGGGGCCTGGGCTGTGTCCCGTGGCAGGGCTCCTGGGGAGGCTCAGGGAGGAGGGGCAGAGAGAAGGGAGGGGAGGGGGGACAGGGAGCTCCCCTCCCACGTCTGCCGGGCCCTGTGGGCACCCAGGCCCTGCTCCCTGAGGTCCCCGAGGTCCCGGCAGTTCGGAGAAGGCAGGGACTCCCCAGGGCTCCCGGAGGGGCTGGGTGGGCACGTGGGCACTGGGTGTCGTCCCTCTGACCCACGGGACCCTCGTCCCTGTGGAACCTCCCGCCCCTACCGTGTCCTCAGAAGCTGCTTCTCATGCAAATGTCCTCAGAATCCGTGACATTTCAGAAACGTTGCTTTGTATATATTTAGACTCCGTTTCAAAGAATTATTCAAAATCAGCGCGTTTGGGTAGATGGGTGTGGAATGGATTGTTTCTAAGCGCTCGCATCAAAAACACCCCGTGTTCCGAGCGGGTGACACATGCTGGGTTATCGCATCGGCACGTTCCGCTGCAGGGAAGCTGCAGAGCTCTGCGCTGACCCGTACTCACTCTTCCTGAGGACGGGCACGGGCGCAGAAAGCTCTCCGCCGCCTCTGGGATGGGCCGTGGGGTCCCTGCCACCTCGAGGCCTGTCCCCAGGCGCTGCCAGAGGCCCACGTGTGCTGGCACTGGCAGGGTGGGCCACCCGAGGGGAGGGCACCCTCCGTGGCCAGGACGGGGGCTTGTCTGCGGCAGGCGGAGCCGAGGGGAGAGCAGCACTGCTGTGGGTGACAGGGTCTCCTCAGAGGGAAGCTGAGGGGAGGCCTAGGCGAGGGCAGACAAGACACTCCAAGGCGTGGCGGCCCGAGCGCTCCCTTTGCAGCAGTCACACCTGTCCCACCGCCGGCCGCTGCGGTTGTGGGCCCAGCGGCCGTTTATGGACATACGTCTACACTGAGGAGGGAGCCTTTAAAAAGACTGGGAAGCTATTGCTGGAGCAATAACTGGGAAGCTATTGCTGGAGCAAGTTGTCCAAGTGCATTTATTTTTTTAAAGAATTTTTTAAAAAATATTTGTGTTGATTTCAGAGAGAAAGGGAGGGGGAGAGATAGAAAGATCAAGGATGAGAGGATCATTGATCGGCTGCCTCCTGCACACCCCACACTGGGGATCCAGCCCACAACCTGGGCCTGGGCCCTGACCAGGACTAGGACCGTGACCTCCTGGGTCACAGGTCGACGCTCAGACACTGAGCCGCGCCAGCCGGGCTGTCTAAGTGTATTTAGCACGTCGCCACGGACGGAAACAAGCCGGGAGATACTGTGTTCATGGACGAAAGGACCCGGATCGAGAGGTGTCAGCCCTCAGAAAACTGACCCCGAATCCAGGCAACTGCAACAGACACGCTCCCAGGGCGGCTCCCAAATACACGCAGGAGGGGGCAGAAGGAGGGAGGGGCCAGGCACCCCCAAAGAGTAGGGTGACAGTCCGCCGCCCAGATGGCGTCACCAGCGCAGCTGGGGTGACAGACAGCGAAGAGTCATGCGGAGAGGGGCAGGGGCCCGACCACGCGTGTGGGAGCCGACTGCAGCGGAGCCACTGGCAGCGGGCGGAAGGGGCACAGACTGCCCCTCGGACGATGGGAAGGGGGGACTGAATCCTCCGAGGAGAACCAGGCTCTGTGGGTGCATCTCCCATGCCACCACGCCGGCCCTGGAGCCCACGGCAAGGCCCCCCCAGGCGGAGGCCCCAGTTCCTAATGAGACCTCGTGATGGCCCTGTGGCAGCAGCTGACCCCCTCCCCGCACCCCCACCCCCACCCCCAGGTGGAGACCAAGGAGTTGGCCTGGCCAGGAACTCGCACAGGTGTGAGGCGGCAGGGTCTCTGCCTCCGCCACCTGCACAGGGAACCCGCACAGAGACCATCCCCAGCAACTATCCTCCCTCCCGGGCCCTCACAGACGGCCAGGTGGCACGGCTCCAGGCCTGGGGTCTGTGCCCGGTGGAGGAGGGCACAGGGGACCCTGAAGGATGCTGGGTGCCTGCCCCGCCTGGAGAGCAGCAGCTGTGGCGCTGTCGGTGGCGCTGGCGCTCAGGCCTGGAGCCGGCCACGGACCAGGAGCCCATGTCAAGGATGGGCATGCTGAGGCCCAGGGTCACACAGCGGTGAGTGACAGCTCAAGCCCAAGTTGCCTGGAATGAGACCAGACGTCCCACCCTGGCCTGGGTCAGGCCTCTGTTCTCAAACGCGCCTTCCTGGGAGCTGGCCACTCCCTGCGGCCAGGGCTCCAAAAGAGAAGCCAGGCCCCCAGAGCCACCATCAGGAAAGGACAAGGAGGCCCTGGCCGGTGTGGCTCAGTGGATAGAGTGTCGGCCTGCGGACTGAAGGGTCCCAGGTTCGATTCCGGTCAAGGGCATGTACCTTGGTTGCGGGCACATCCCCAGTGGAAGCGTGCAGGAGGCAGCTGGTCGATGTTTCTAACTCTCTATCCCTCTCCTTCCTCTCTGTAAAAAATAAAATATATTTTAAAAAAAAAGGACAAGGAGGAGGTCACAGTTCGATTCCCAGGCAAGGGCACAGGCCTGGTGCGGGCTCCTCGATCCCCCATGAGGGCCGTGCAGGAGGCAGCTGATCAACGACTCTCTCATTGATGTTTCTGTCTCCCTCTCCCTTCCTCCCCAAAATCAACAAGATAAACAAACATACAGACAGGGAAGGACAAGGAGGCCGAGGGGGTCTCCCGTTCACACCTCCCTCCACAGCTCAAGGCGCGCACCTGCCATCCCCGCTGCGCTGCCTCCGCCCTGCCTGCTGCAGCCTCGTTTCGGGAGAAGGCCCCGCCCAGGAGCCAGGCTGGGGCTCATTAGAGGATCAGCTCCATCCCACGGGCCTCCTCCACCCCCCGCACCCTCTATCTGCAGAGCGTACACTTTAGAGTTTGATGTCTGGGTCGTGCGTTTGGTTTAATTCTGTTGTTTCTCTTTTCTGCTGTCAAGAGGCAAACAGACAAGGAGACGGATTAATAACTCGTGTGGGGGGAG
>NW_006287955.1:181520-183384 GCF_000327345.1 Myotis davidii | reverse complement strand
CCGTTGGGGGTGGCGCTCTCCTCTGAGCCCGCGGACCGCGCAGGGTGTGGGGACAGCCATCAGAGCTAAGCCACATGCTCAGGGCCGCCCGAGTCCCTGAGAGCTGGGCCAGGGCCCAGGCGGGACGCGGGGCCAGCTCCTCTGGGAAGCACAGCAGTGGCCGCCCCACCCAGCCAGCTTCCCAGGGCTCCTGCTCCGAATGAGGGCAAGAGGCTGGGCCCGCGGGACTCAGAACACTGTTCCTCTGAACTGGAAGGAAAATAGTCTCATTTGCATGCAATTTGCATACAGCTGCTGAAAATGAGCCCACTTTCCCCACCACTTTAACACCACATTGTTTCTGCCTTGAAAGGGACCTTCCCACGCACATGCCAGTCCCCCAGCCACCCGCCACGGTGGTGTCCCCTCCTCACCTCTCGCTGGAGCAGCCGGGGGAGGGGGGGTGTCACCAGGCAAAGCTGGGGCGGGAGGGAGGGTGCGGGCGGAGCACTGTGCCTGGGGGGCCAGTCCAGCTGCAGAGGGTCTTGTCAGCCTCTCAGGCCAGTTCCCACCTCCCTGCCCTCGAACCAGACACCCTGGCCAGGCCCACAGGCGGGGTCAATCCCAACCCGGTCTATAAAACAGGAATGATGTCTGGCGGCGGCGGGGCTCAATGGGTGAGCATCGACCTAGGAACCAGGAGGTCACAGTTTGATTCCTGGTCAGGGCACAGGCCCGGGTTGTGGGCTCGATCCCCAGCGTGGGGCATGCAGGAGGCAGCTGATCCATGACTCTCTCATCATTGTTTCTATCTCTCCCTCTCCCTTCCTCTCTGAAACCAATAGAAATATACTACTAATAATAAATACATAAAACCGGGGTGCCTCAGCAACCCCAAACCACACACCGCCCCCCAGCCCAGCGGCGCCCGCCCAGCACCAGGTGAGCACGAGTGTGAAGGCGCACAGGGTGGGTGCTGGGCACCGTGAGCGCAGGCTCTCACACCTGGGCTGGAGTCAGCGCCCGGGGAACATGGACAGCAGGTGTGGCGCCCACGCCCCCCTCCCCGTCACAACACCAACCAGCAGGCTCAAAGGAGGGGCCACCCCCTCATTCACCCGTCCACCCCCTCATCCATCCCCCCTCATCCACCCATCCACCTATCTATCCATCCATCCATCCATCCATCCCCAGCCCCCCAGCCCCCAGCCGACAGGGCCCTTCACCCTCCACAGGTGACACCACAGGAGGCAGGGTGACCACCCTAGAGGCGCAGACCCACCACCCGCCCCTCTCCCCGCCCTCATGCCAGTCCTGGGCTCAGAAATGCCCCGTGGGCATGGCCCTCTCCGGGGAGGTCAGGCCTGAGCCGTCTGGGATGGGACGGGGCCGAGGCCGTGGGCTGTCCCTCTGACTTACGTGGTGCCGGCTGGCTTCAGCCAGGAGCTGGCTGGCGGCCTCAGTGTGCGAGGATGCCGCCTCCAGGCTGGCTTCAATACTGTCTGCAAATCAGACAACAGGAGCGGTTATTCCTGGAGACTGAGGGGCGGGAACCGAGGGGCGGCACCTCCCCTTCCTGGTCCCTGAGGTCCAGGTGAGGAGTCTGGCCTCCGAGAGGCAGTGGCTGCAGCTGGGCGCCGGGCGCTGGTCTGGCATAGCACTGCCCGGCCCAAACCATCAGGACAGAGATCTGGAGGCAGGACAGCCCCTCAGGACAGGGCAGAGGCTGGGCTGGTAGATTCTGCCCCCTGGGCGGCTCCCACTGGCGGGGCCTCGGCCACGGAGGAGGGCAGGGCTGTGGAGCCACGGGGAAGCCTAAGGCCAGTCTGTGAGCACCTCCGGGCACTGGCCCTTGGGGCGCTGACCAATGAGCATCCTGGCTACC
>NW_006287955.1:179401-181357 GCF_000327345.1 Myotis davidii | reverse complement strand
GGGGACAGGTGGGGGAGCCTCAGCCGCAGCTACCCTGGACCATTCACGACAACCCGGCAGGACAGCTCCCTCCCTGAGCCCCAGGGGCTGCCAGGTGGGCTGCAGCCCCCACAGGACGGGCGCTTCATCAGCCCCGGCCATCGCCTTCCTCTCCTCCCGACCGTCCCGGGCCGGCCAGGGTGGCTCCGCAGGGCCAGCCCGTCACTCAGCCCTGTGCAGGCACTCAGACTTGGCCAGGCCTCTGGGGGGCCAAGGAGAACCCCCTTCAGCACCATCCTCCCAAACATGCACAGAGCATGGGGTGCACCCCGTGATGCATGGGGCACAGGGGAGACCGGAGAGCTACCACTCAGAGCCTCAGGCCCAGGCACTGTGGCCGCCCCGGCACAGTCCACGGCTGCTTGGCCTGCAGGGTGACCTGCCCGAGCCCAGGCCAGTGCGGACCCCGAGGGAGGAGCTGTAGGCCTGGGCCTCTGCGGTCATCTCTGCCACCAGCCCCTCAGCCTCAGCGGGACGTCCTGTCCCATCCCTCTCGCTCCCTGTGACAGCACTGCCAGGCCACTCCCAGGCTGAGGCCGAGAAGCAAGTGTCGGGAGGATGGTGACAGGCGGGTTGGAGGCAGAGGGCGCCCTGAGGGGGGACAGGCCCAGGGCAGGTGACGCCCTCACCACTTACTCCTCCCGGGGCGCACACGGCACCAGGAGGTCGCAGGGCTCCCCTGAGTCTCGGACGTGCACAGAGCTGCGGGCCGGAGAGGGGAGCCTGCTGCAGGCAGGGCTCAGGCACGGTGTGGGCTCCCAGGGGGGCCTCGCTCAGCCAAGGAGCGGGTGCAGGGGGGCCTGGGTCTGGCCGGGTGCTGACCGTGTTGGCTCTGGGCACCTGGGCCCAGGGGAGCAGCAGGGAGCCCCCCTGAGCACCAGTGTCAGGGGACCACTCAGTGGGGGGGACCACTCAGTGTGGGGGCCGGCCCAGGGGGGCCAGAGGCTCTTACAGGAGGGAACTGGAAACAGCAGGACATAGCCCCTCCCGCGGTGCTGCCCCCACATGCACCGCTCCTGGAGAAGAGGCCACAGGACCCACCAGCAGCACAATCAGGACCTCAGGTGCCCCCCGCCCCGCCCCAGCACTGGGCTCCTGTCCTCCCTCCTGCGGCCCTGGGGGGGAGGAACCCCGGGGGCACTGAGGCCAGGACCGTCCGGAGTAGAATGGGTGGGCCCCTCCTGTATGAGCTCCGCCCCCCAGCTTCCTAGGGGAGGAGACGCTCAGACCCCAGAACCCGCCCTGGCCTGGCTCCTCCCGGGGCAGCTGGACGGGGAGCAGTGGCGGGCGGGGTGGAGCACCCACCAACGGCCTCTCCTTGCTCCGACACCATGGCGGCCAAGTCCTTGAGGATCTGGGTCACATCCAGCAGGTCGCTCTGTGGAGACAAGACGGTGCCATGAGCTGTCCGGGCTGCAGGCCGAGGCCCAGGCCTGGCATCCGAGTGCTGAGCGAGAGCCACAGCCAACAAGCCCGCCTGGTGCCCGGGTCAGCCCCCGAGTCAGAGCGGGGCTGGGATCTGAACGCTGTCTCCGAGGCCAACCCCAGACTCTCTGAGTGCCGCCGGCCATGACTCCGCTGGCCCCCGGAGGGCTGAGTCTCGGGCAGGACGGGGTCCCCAGCTCTGCCCCGCAGCCCTCACCAGAGGGACGAGCTGTCTGCTCTCAGTCCGGTAGGCACTTCACACCCCACCCCCCAACGGGCTCCGCTCTGTGTGTCGGCACTGCATAGGCCACACACAGGTGCTGCCCAGTGAATCCTGAAGGTGGGTGAGTGGTGGGTGGATGAATGGATGGATGGATGGTGGGTGGATGGATGGGTGGATGGGTGGATGGATGGGTGGATGGGTGGATGGTGGGTGGATGGGTGGATGGATGGGTGGATGGTGGGTGGATGGATGGGTGGATAATGGATTGT
>NW_006287955.1:178197-178686 GCF_000327345.1 Myotis davidii | reverse complement strand
GGATGGATGGTAGCCCCACTGCAATGAAGCTGGTGTACAGGGTGAGGAGCAGAAACTTGGACCCTGAGGACCTGGGCATCCCCTGCCCCACACATCACGGTGTCTGGCATCTCCCATGACACTGACTCCAACCTAACTCCATTCACCCAGCAGAGCAGCCCGGATGCCAGTGAGCCAAGCCCACAGACTCCCCTCCGTAAGCCCCGCTCCGCCCGCGATCTCCGCTCATTAGCTCATTCTGAGAAGGATCGATGGATCGATCGCCACAGGGTGACCTCGCCCTGAAGACTGACTCCTCCCTGGAGTTCTGGGAAGCGCGTGCTCAGCACGGGCTCAAACCCCCACCCACCACTGACCATCACTGGATTCCTGGCTTAGCTCTGCGGGGTCGGGGCCTGTGGGTGCGGCTCCAGAGTCTGTGCAGCCGGGTGGGTGCAGGTGCCCAGGCCTGGGCCTTTCCTGGTGCCCCGCGGGCGGGGGGACCCGCTG
>NW_006287955.1:176619-177951 GCF_000327345.1 Myotis davidii | reverse complement strand
ACAAGTGACCTGCCAGTCACTACAGGGCACCCGACCCTGGGCAGCCTCAGCTCCGACAGAGGACGCCTGGGGCAGGTGAGGCCCGGCGCCCAGGCTGCCTGGAGGACACCCCAGAGGTCTGGATCCCGGGAGCCAGGGCGGGAACCCCGCTCCCGCAGTCCTGTCCTCAGTGCCGGGTGTGGGCTCGAGGCTGGCTGCTCGGCGGCCAAGACACCCCTGGAGCTGCCCAGACTGAGTCCTCTGGGGGCGTCGAGCAGCCCTAACCATGGTGCACAAGGTGCCAGGGACGGGCACCAGAGCCTGTGCCAGGCGTGGGCACCAGAGCGCGCAGGACAGCGAGCGTGGGGGAGAGACTGAAAAACACGTTCGCTAGTAAATGTTTAAGTTGCGCCCCCACTTTCCCGACTGCTGCGGAAACGCGGGCTCCTAGGGGCTCACAGAGCCTCCTCGCTCTCCGGCCACTGGCTCCGAGAGCTGCACGGGGCACAAGAAACCCTCGGGCACGCGCTCCGCAAACACCACTGCACCTTCCCG
This sequence comes from Myotis davidii, assembly GCF_000327345.1. Classification (NCBI taxonomy): domain Eukaryota; kingdom Metazoa; phylum Chordata; class Mammalia; order Chiroptera; family Vespertilionidae; genus Myotis; species Myotis davidii. The sequence continues at coordinate 177,417 of NW_006287955.1, read as the reverse complement.
TCACAGTCTCCTCTTACAAGGAGGGTCTTGGCAACCCTCCACCTACAAAGACATCGGTTCCGGTTAATGGAACAGCAAACTCTGGGTTGATTTATCCGGTGTTTACAGCTCGACATCAGCCAGATTTCAGCCAGAGCGACTACCCTGCCCTGGGCTCCCAGCACCGACTGTGGGAGGGCAGGGCTGGCCCTGCTCAGCCTGGAGCTGCTTCCCGGCCCCTCCTCACCCGGCCTCCTCCCTCCTAAGCTGCCAGGTAGCCATGGCAACCGAGCAGCTGGGGCTCTGAGCTGGCACCTGCTCCAAGGGGAGCAGGGAGCCCAGTGCTCACAGGTGAGCAGGTGAGCAGGGTTGGCAGACCCAGCGGGGAGGGGCCGTGACGGGCTCCAGGTCTGCGGGCCAGACCAGCACCTGGCCAGCCGCCGCGTTGGCAATGGTGGGCATGCGCCCTCTCCTCTGACCTCTGCTTCCCGGAGGTGGGCCCGGCCCTGCCCGCAGACAGGAGGAGCCGGCCCAGGGAGGCGGTGCCCCACCTGGTGACTGCAGTGACCGCCCCCTCCTTCTCCCCAGGCCAGCGCAGGGGCAGGCGTCAGAGCCGGAGGACAGCCCGCTCCGCGTCAGGCCGGGCGCGAGGCCCACGAGGCCCACACCTGCCGGCCGGGCCACGTGACACGGCTCCTCCCAGTCAGTGACGCTGGGACCTGGGTCCCACGCTGGAACGTGGGTCTCACTCCCACGGGGCTCTGGTGGGGGCTGATGAGAAGGTGCGTGTGAGCCAGGTCAGCAGAGCCTCTCCCCACA
>NW_006287955.1:175148-176074 GCF_000327345.1 Myotis davidii | reverse complement strand
TTGGCCCAAACCAATATGCTCAATTAATATTTCCACCCACACCCTTTGTTCAAGAAGCATTCACTGAGCCCAAACAGGGTCCTTGGCCTCTAGAAAGCTGGTAATGGCATGAGCGCCTCTGGCATGTGTGTGCCCGGGGCGCGGCCACAGGGACTGAGCCGACCCCCAGGGCAGGCCCCAGCTCTGCCATGGCTGCCGCCTAGGAACCCAGGGCGGCAGGCCAGACACAGAGCGAGTCATCTGGGCTCCCTGGACCCCATCTCTCCACCCGCAACCCGGGGGCCAGGACGGGCGTCCACGCGGCTCAGGGGGGAGCGGCCTCAGTCCGCTGGCCACAGGGTGTGTCGCCAGACACACTGAGTCTCTAGCACAGGGGGTCCAGGGCCCAGTGCACACGCACACCGGCGCACACCCACCCCACCACACAGTGCACACGCACACCACACGGCGCACACCCCACCACACAGTGCACACGCACACCACACGGCGCACACCCCACCACACAGTGCACACGCACACCACACGGCGCACACCCCACCACACAGTGCACACGCACACCACACGGCGCACACCCCACCACACAGTGCACACGCACACCACACGGCGCACACCCCACCACACAGTGCACACGCACACCACACGGCGCACACCCCACCACACAGTGCACACGCACACCACACGGCGCACACCCCACCACACAGTGCACACGCACACCACACGGCGCACACCCCACCACACAGTGCACACGCACACCACACGGCGCACACCCCACCACACAGTGCACACGCCTGGAGCCTCAGGACGGCCTCCTCGCACAGCCGCATGGCCTCCAGGTCCTGCTCCGTGAGCTCCGGAAGCAGCGTCTGTGCCGGGCCCTGTCGCTCGCTGTTGCCCCCGTTGAAGCTCTCCTCCTGCTCAGCCAGCGT
>NW_006287955.1:170882-174923 GCF_000327345.1 Myotis davidii | reverse complement strand
CCGGCCTCAGCCAGGGCCACGCAGAGGCCTCCCAGAGCCGCCCATGGCCCTGCCTCCTGGTGAGGACTCCAGGGGGTCAGAGGACCGCCAGCGGGGGGCCTGCAGGTCATGAGCAGGGTCCCATGGGCAGCAGCTACGGCCATGCTGGTCCCCACCCTCAGCCCCGCCCAGGAGCATGGTCCAGTCTCTAGTTCCTCCCACACATTCCGGACCAGAGGCTTGCTGGGCACAGAAACCAGGAAGTCCACACAGGAGCTGCAGCACTGGAGTGACAAAGCCTGCAGGGGGTGGGGGGAGGGGAAGGGCCCAGGGCCCGGGGCCAGGAGGGCAGGTGTGAAGGCAGCCTTCTCCCTCCCAGCTCCCATTCCGGCTGGCCCCTGGCCCACAGGTGGCTGCACAGCTCTCAGGCACAGGGGGCCACTAACCCTCCCCGAGGCCTTTAGACAATAAACTCAGGGCAGATGGGATGAAGTGAAAGCTCTGAAGCGTCTGCTGACAAGCCTCCTGGCCAAAGCAGGATTGACCACTGCCCTCCAGGAGGGGCTGCCCCACAGGCCTGTCCAGGCCTCCCTCCCTGCGGCTCGGCCCCTCGGGAAGCTGCAGCCTCTGACCACCCCCGGGAGGACCGGGCAGGGCCTCCATCCTCACCTGCAGAGACAGGGGCCCTCACCCGGGGCAAGGTCGCCAGCTACTGTGCAGATGTGTGGGCTGGGGACCCGCGTACTGGCCCATCCACAGGTACCGCTGCCCTCCCCGCAGCTCAGGACAAGAAACAGGCCCGGGAGACGGCTCAGGACAGGAGACGGCCAGGGACAAGGGCTCAGGACAGGAGACGGCCAGGGACAAGGGCTCAGGACAGGAGACGGGCCGGGGACAAGGGCTCAGGACAGGAGACGGCCAGGGACAAGGGCTCAGGACAGGAGACGGGCCGGGGGGAGGGCTTAGCGAGACCCCGCAGCCCTTCCCTTTCCTGAAGGGACCAGAAAGCGCCCTTATTCTCCTCACAAAGGCCCAATTTGGGTCTCAGCTCCAGCGGATCGGGAGCTGCTGCCGCTGCCCAGGGCGGGCAGAGGGCCCCTGTGATGCGTTTCCAGCTCCAGGCGTCAACAAAGGCGGCTTTCTCCTCCCTCCAGGGCCGAGGGTGCGGGTCCCCTTTTGCAGCAGGAGCACAGCCCGTGGGATGGCTGGAGGGTCCTTTCCCGTGAGAAAGACGACACCCTGAGGGTCCTTCCAGGCGCCCAGAGGCCACCACCCCCCCCCCAGGGTCAGGGAGGAGCACGGGCCTCGGGGCTCTGGGAAGGTCACCCCGCCAGTGCTCCTGCTGGACCTCCAGCCGGGACAGGGCCCCACGGGGGGCGTACCAGCGTGGGGCAGGGTGGTCACCTCGCTGTGCCAGCTCACGTGATTCCTGAAAACCATCTCATCTTTCCTCATTTCTCAGAAGCACCGGCCATTCTCTTCTTTAAAAAGAATTTTACTGAAACGTAACTGGGGGTCATGTTGCCGAGCGCAACACAGCTTCCGTGGGGGGCACCGGGGAGGAGCTGCGGTCACGAGAAGACACGGCGCGAGGTGCACAGACGTCCGTGTTCCCAGGCAACCACCTCCTCTCCCAAACACACGGTATGAGACTTCAAGCGCCCAGCTTTGTCCACGAGGTACTGCCCATGTTATTTTGAGGGTGCGAGGAGGTATGGGGGTCCACTGTGCCCTCTTCCAAGACACAGGCTGAGAGCACGTGCCCCCTGCCATGTGCCGGCCTAAGGCTTTGCCCTTTTTGGTTCTTGAATGGAGCCGTCTGCCTTGTTCTTGATTTATGAGACCTTCAGTATTACCAGAGGCCCCGTGCACGGAATTCGTGCACGGGTCGGGTCCCTCGGCCTGCTGGGGATCAGGGCCGAGTAAGGCCTTCCTTCTGGCTGCCGGCCAGGGTCTTCCTTCGTTCCGCACCGCCCCCTGGTGGTCAGCACATGCCACAGTGAGCGATTGAACTCCGGTCGAACTCCCCAGGGAACACCTTGCATATTAGCCTTTTATCTACATAGATGGACGGCTGTAAGTCCTTCTCAGGTACAAGTCAGGCAAGCACCTCCGCTTACTCTACGGGTTGCCTCTTCATTCTCCTAAGGGTGTGTTAGCTTTTTTTTTTAATATATATATTTCTTTATTGATTTCAGAGAGGAAGGAAGAGAGATAGAAACATCAATGATGACAGAATCATTGATTGGCTCCCTACTGGGGATGGAGCCTGCAACCCAGGTATGTGCCCTTGGCCAGTATTGAACCTGGGACCCTTCAGTCCGCAGGCCAAAGCTCTATCCACTGAGAGAAACTGGCCAGGGCGGGTGTGTTGGCTTTAACAAAGTCAAGGTCACCAGCCGTCTTCCTGTGGCTGGGGCTTGATCGGCGGGAAAGGCGGCAAGCACCTTCCCTCAGGCTCGGAGGGTCTTCCCACTGCTCCTCGAGAATCAGATGTAAGTCTTACTGCTCCTCTTCAAATAATGTGACTTCTTTCTGAGGCTTTCATCGGCTTTTACGGTTTTATTTTTGCCTCTCTTGTTCAAAACTTTACGACACTGTGACAGGACACGTTTATCCTACTCATCGTAGAGCTGAAGCGTTTGGACACTTCTGGAACATTCTCAACCAGCACCCCTTCAGCCGCTGCTCCTTTCCCGCGCCCTCGCCCCCACCCTCGCTCATCTAGGCCTCGTCACACTCTTTTCCAGGTTGTCCTTCAGCTTCTACGCATGGGAGGGTTGGGCTGATACAAGTCAGCGAGTGCAACTGCCAGCAACTGCCCCGGACCAGGCCCAGCCACAGACCCAAGGTCCAATACCAACTTTGTTTTAGGTGTTTTATTGATTTCACAAAGAGGAAGGCAGAGGGAGAGAAAGAAACATCCGTAATGAGAGGGAATCATGGACCGGCTGCCTCCTGCTTGCCCCACAATGGGGATCAAGCCCACAACCCGGGCACATGCCCTGGTCAGGCCTCGTACTGTGACCTCCTGTTCATAGGAGGACGAACAGCCACTGAGCCACGCCGGCAGATTGTCAAATGCCAACTTTTAAAAGGTCATTTGTCCAGGCCGACCCCTGCAACCAAGGCCCTGCCCTCAGCCCCTCCTGCTCTTCCCTGGCACCAGCCACACCCTGTGTGGTCCCCTCGGTCACGGCCACGGCGAGTCCCCGCACCCACCTGCTGCCGGCCGCCCGTCTGCGCCGTGGGAAGCAGAGCCCGGGACTTCTCCGCAATTGTCTGTTGGAAGCAGCGCGGGGCGGGGGGTGGGGAGGGGGTGTGGACAAGGGAAGAACAGAAAAGGCAGGAGGAGAGGAGAGACGGTCAGACAGACAGGCAGCACCGGGTGACGCCTGACAGCAGAGCACGGCCGCCCCCGGGAGAGTGCAGCCCCCCAGGGTCGCAGGAAAACTGGGCACGTGGCCGCCCTGCCGAGGACGAGGACCCGTGGGACAGCTGCTCCCAGGACTCCCTGGGCTAGTTCCCCACCATCACAAGGGGCGACACCTGGCTCCCCACCTCCTGGGAGGCCGTCATGCAGACATCTCCCGGGCGGCACCAGAGTGCCCCATCCTTCCCTGCACGCGGCCTGGGGTCACCCCGCAAGGATGGCCCTTCCTCTGCTGTGAGGGCGGGGGCCGCACCAGCCCAACCCAGGAGAGACGGCCAGCGTGGGTGCCCGAGGGAGCGAGGCCCCCACCCGGCCAGCACCAGCGCCACCAGTGCCCTCACCGTCTGCACCGCTCCGTAGCGCTGAATGGTGTCCGAGAGCTGAGTTTGCAGGCGGTCCAGCTGAAGCCGCTCCTGCTGCAGAGAGAGAGAGAGAGAGAGAGAGAGGGCGCCTCACCCCATCACCTCACACCCAGCTCGGCTCCAGGCACAGCCAGTATCACCATGGACACTCACCACCCAATCACCGTGGACACCCTAATACCCAGCCTGGTTCCAAGTGCAGCTGAGCTCTTGGCATTGGCACTATGTGCCCCAGGCCTGAGCGCCGTGCACGCAGACCTGCCCCAC
>NW_006287955.1:170064-170817 GCF_000327345.1 Myotis davidii | reverse complement strand
CATACCCGGGAGCAGCCCCGCAGCAGCTCCGCCAGCCGCTTCACCACACTGGTGCTGGTGGCGATGGTGCGGTTGGTCTCCTGCTGCGCCAGGTGCCTGAGGCGGGCAGGGGTGGAGGTGGGCGAGACCCCACAGGGAGACAGAGGGAGACAGGGAGGAACAGAAGGGGGCAGAAGACAGGAGGGCAGGAGACACGGAGAGGGGAGGGGACAGAGGGAGACCAGCAGGAAGCAAGAGGCCCAAAACAATGAGGAAACAGGAAAAATGGCGGAGGGTCAGGGGAGGGCGGAGAGCGCCAGCAGGCCCACGGGGACAGGCAGGTGGGAGCGGGGAGCAGAGGGAAAGGAGAGGGGGACACGGTCACTGCAGGTCGGGAGCCTCGCCAGGACCCCCGGGCCCCCTGGGTCAGTGCCTGCGCCCCACCCCCACCCCCTCCCCAAGGGGCCCAGTCTCCAGCCCTCCGCCACACAGCGTCTGAGTCTGTGGCCTGGAAGGACCAGGGAGGCCATCCCCCGCCTGCTTGCAGCTGACCCTGCCCCTCGGACTGAGTAACACCCGAGGCAGAGCCGGACACGCACGGCGGGGGCAGGGCCCTGCCCAGCTTTGGGCCCGGCAAATATGGTGACACCCCTGACCCGCAAGCTACAGCCGGTGGCCCTGCTCCCTGCAGGACCCCACATGCAGCACATGGCTGACAAGGTGGCCGCCCCTCAGGGACGGCAGCCCCAGTCCCCAACACCAAGTCCCAGAGCT
>NW_006287955.1:168789-169958 GCF_000327345.1 Myotis davidii | reverse complement strand
CTTCTCAGGCTCTGAGGCCCCAGGCAAGCTCCGCCTCCTGGCCTTGCTTTCCCTGAGTTAAAGGTGGGGCTGGGCTGGGTCAGCTGGAAGGGCCCTCGGAGCCGGCCAGTGGGAGAGTCTGGGCCCCAGAGGCGCCCTGAGAAGGAGCGCCAGGTCGGTGAGTCGGACCGGGCAGCCAGGTGATTAGGGCTGATTCCGGGAGCCCCACCCTCCTGCCCCCAAGGTTGCCAGGCAGTCCCTGCTCAGGGCACTGCCCTCTGAGCCTGGAGACGGGAGACAGGGCCGCCTCTGCTCAGCTCTGTGGCCGCTACCTGCAGCGGATGAGCAAACGGATGCCTGGCCCGCAGCTGCACCCCCAGGTGCGCTCAGCGTGCAGGCCCCTGGAGCTCGGGTCTGTGGGAGACACGTGGCGGCAGGGGGTGGGGCACAAACTGTGCACATGGGCGCACGGCTGGCCACGCGAGAGCACACCTGTGTGCGGGGTGTCGTGTGGGGTCACGTGCACCCTCAGGTGGGGGTATGCACGTGGCTGTGGCTGCCCGTGGCCCAGCACACTCACAGGCTGTCCCGCAGCTCCGGGGTGTCCCTCGGTGTCCCCAGGGCCCGGAGGCTCTGCTCCAAAGAGGTCGCTGCAGAGAAGGGGGCCGGGGTAAGGACAGAGGTCCCCCCACCAGGGATGCCCCACCCCCGAAGAGGCAGCCAGAGGCCAGGGACATGGAGCCAGGCCTGGGAGATCGTCCGTGTGACCGAGCACCTGCCAGGACACCAGGCTGGGCGGGGCCTCCCGGCCGGCCCAGCACAAGCCCAGCTCGCTCGCTCGGTCATGCCTCTGGCAGGGGCCCCGCGCTAAGTCTGGGAGGGGCTTCTCCTGCTCCCTGCTTTCCTCCAGTGCCTGCGGCGCTCCCAGTCAGAGGCAAACACCCCTCACGCACGTGTCCCAGGTCTGCAGGGACCTCGGGGACGTGACTCTCACCCCAACCCCCAGCCCCGGTGACCAGGGGGCCGGCCTGAGGGCGGCTCTGAGGCGCTGCTTCCCAGGACTCATCCAGGTCACATAGGCCTGCAGGGGGGGCGGGGCGGGGGGGCCGCTGACCCGCCTCTGCTCCATCCCGAGACCCTGCCTGGGCTGCAGGGCGGTCCAGTTGGGAGAGGCTATGGGCACAGCGCCC
>NW_006287955.1:167119-168270 GCF_000327345.1 Myotis davidii | reverse complement strand
TGGCACACTGGGGCCCGGGTGGGCCGGGCGCGCACTCACCGCTGGCGCTGATGCGGGAGACACTGGCCGCCGCCTCCTGGAACAGCCCCTGCAGGTCCCTCGGGTCCAGCTGGGTGGCTGCGAGGAGACGGGGTTGGGGGGGCACATTTACAGAGTGCCCGCGGGTCCACGGCGCGTGAGCGGTTCTGGAGGTGGAGGCCCAGGCCCCCTTCCCTGCCGGCCCCTGGGGTCGGGGAGCCGGAGACGGAGCCCCCTGCCCGTGCAGCGCAAGCTCAGGGAGGGAAGCAGGTGGCCCCGGGAAGGCCATGCCTCGGGGACCCTCCACCCAGCAACCCCACCGCCGGCCTCACGCGAGAGAAATGAGAGGCCAGGTCCCCACGGAACCTGCACACGCGTGTTCCCCCGTCCCAAGCGGAGCACCCTGTGCCTCAGTGGCGACGAGGTGAGGTGCACACACATGCACGCACACACACACGCACACACCTGCACACGTGCACTGGGAGCCACACACAGAGCAAAACCAGCCACAGAACAAAGCAAAGCACACGGTTCGGTGAAGCGGGTCTGAGGGCAGGGGCCTGAGGGGCGCCGTGGAGGGACAGACGCAGCCAGACGGGAAGCAAGGGTAAGATTTTTTCTTCTCCCTGACTAAGCCATATCCTTCAAGTATTTTTGTGGTTGCTGTCTTTTTTTAAAAATGTCTGCCTTTCATGTTAGATATTTTTGTCAGATGTCTAATGATGTTGGTTTTCTGAATGGAAGCACTAAAGAGCTGATTGGAAACTCTGAGCATATGGCTGGAGCTTTTTGATTGGCTGAGCCATTTCATTGGTGAAGCTGTTATCAGCATCCTTAGGTCTTTGCTGGGTGGGAGCGAGTCAGATTCCCCAAGCACACTTTCATTCTGCCCCTGAGCGGCAGTGTCCTGGGTGCTGAGTGCATGAGCAGGCTGGAGCTCCGCATTACTGCTGTAAATGTTTGCTTAATCCCGTGCTCTCAGTACGCGCCCCACCCCGGCCCCGCTCCCTGCTCTCCCTGAGCAATCCGCCCGCCTGGCTCCTGAGACCGCTGGGACCCCCCACAGGCGCCGGTCCCCATGGCACCTACTGCCTCGGGCAAAGGGGGCGGGTGCCACGTCCCAGGAAGGAGAC
>NW_006287955.1:162072-162402 GCF_000327345.1 Myotis davidii | reverse complement strand
TATAGAATACAGATGCTGTGATTCTAATAATTCTAACCATTATAGGCTATTTTAACAGAAAGCACCTAGAACACGGTGTAAAACAGAGTATTAAAAATTGCACTTGAAGAGTGAGAACCCCTGCTGCCCCCTCCCCACCGTGGCCCCGCTGTCGTTACCGAGGGGCTGATAGCCTTGTCGTGAGGGTCCCCCAAAAGGGCCCCGGCTCCCCAGCCCGCTGCTGCCGGTGATGGATCCGTAGGACATCTTCCCGGAGGGCAGGGCCGCCTCCCGCGGGGCTAGAGGAAACACAGGCGGGGGGGTGTTGTTTCCAGGGTGCCCACTGCCTGC
>NW_006287955.1:160243-161607 GCF_000327345.1 Myotis davidii | reverse complement strand
TGAGCACCGGAGGCAGGGACAGCCCTCAGCTGGGGCCCATCCGGGGAAGCGGGGCGGGGGCTGCTGAGCAGGAGGCACTGAAGGGCAGGCAGGGCGCCCAGCCAGGGGGCTGCGGGCAGGACAGGGCGACAGAGGTTCCAGAGAGGCCTCCAAGGAGTGAGGAAGTGGAGGTAGGAGAGCTATGATGTGGGAGGAGGGCTAGGGTTACGTTGCTGAAAAGCACAGACAACATGACAAACTCCAGGGACACACGCTAGTGGGCGCCGTGGAGGGACAGACCGGTGATTAGTTCCACACTGAGTCCCGAGTGTGCGGGGCTGTGAGCGAGGGACGCCACCTGACACTGCTGGGGTGCCGGTGGGCGTGGGCACACACCCGTGTGTGCATGTGAGGTTTGCGTGTGTGAAGGGTCTGCGTGTAAGGTATGTGCATGTGTATACATGTGAGGTGTGTGTGAGGTGTGTGTGTGGGTGAGGTATGTGAGGTGTGTGTGTGTGTGTGTGTGTGTGTGTGCAGGTGAGGTGTGTGGACAGGTTCAAGCCTGGGGCTGATGAGAGGGCACGGTCCTCTCATGGCAAAGCCACGTGCAGGTCCCAGCACAATGATAGCCAAAGGCTATGGTTGTGAGCTGGACCTTCTGGTCTGAACCTGGGTTCCCACGTGGCTGAGTGGTGTGGGCTTGATAGAGTTCAGGTGCACGTGGTTGAGTGGGATCGAAATCCCGAGAATGTTGTACCCTCTGGACCACGCCCTCGCTTTGCCTCGTGGCATCTGCTATAAAATAAGGACACGGCGGGTGGGCGCTGGCGCTGTCTCTCCATCCGAGGGGGCAGCGTCCCACCCGGCCCCAGCATACTCTCTTGTCCGTCTTTTCTAATCCTTCACCGCCCCGCCCGACCTCAGGCTCACCCCAGCGGTGCTGGTGCGGCACACGTGCGGGCATAACCAGCGTGTGGTGCTGGGACTGCGGAGCTGGGGCAGCTCCCGGAGGCGGGACCAGGAGTGCGGACTCCAGGTTGGGGAGGCGAAGAGGCAGAACCCACCCCGTCTCCACAGCGTGTGCGTGTGGCTTTAAACGACTCAAGCTCCTTTGTGATCAACGAGCGAAACCATCACCTGGGAAGACCAGTCTGGAAGCAGGTGGCCCTGCGGGCGTCTCCCCAGCGGACAAGACCCTGGGGGGGACGCAGCGCCACCCTCAGCTCTGGAGGCGCTGGGCCACAGGGTCGGGGCCGTTCCACAGGCGCCCCCGCACACCCCGTGCACCAGCACTGCGTGCAACGTGGCCAGCTGGACACACAGGCCTCGGACATGAGTTGGAGGGACCTGGGGTGCAGCGGGAGCCCAGACTGGGTGGGGGCTCC
>NW_006287955.1:159832-160045 GCF_000327345.1 Myotis davidii | reverse complement strand
GGAAGGCAGTGGGCAGCCTCGGGCCCTGAGGGGGAGCTCAGGGGGACCCCAGCCCACCACCCCGACTTGCAACCTCACTGTGCTGCCTACACCGTGTGGGCGGCCCGTGTCTGCTCAGCACACAGGGCCCCAAGCTGCCGCGGCCGGAGGGGGCCAGAGGGAAGAGGAACTGCCTGGGAGACCACCAGGGGCCGCGGGCCAACCAGCCCCAGC
>NW_006287955.1:159269-159572 GCF_000327345.1 Myotis davidii | reverse complement strand
TCCGGGGCCCCCCCGGGCTGCCCGCCTCCTCCGGCCTCCTGCCCCCGGCTGGCGCCAGCTCTCCCCTGGCACCGTCCCCACGACCCGGAGGGAGCCGCCGTCCCTGGGCTGCCAGACCCTGAGCACAGGGCGGCAGGGGCGCGAGGGGCCCTGGGCCAGCAGCACCGCCTCCCCGCACAGAGCCCCGGCCTCGAGGGGCCCCGGACAGGACTCCGGGCTGCGCTCCGAGGAGCTGGCTCCTGGGCCAGGGCCGGATGGGACAGGGCTTGGGGGTCAGCCCTCCTGTCCTTCAGGGACCAGCAC
>NW_006287955.1:158650-158995 GCF_000327345.1 Myotis davidii | reverse complement strand
ACGGGACAGGGACAGACCAGCCCCGCGTGCGCACCACTGCTCGCCGGACCGGCCCTCGGGGAAATCTGTTTTCTGATTTTAGAGGAAGTGACCCCAAGATGACGACGCTTCTGCCATGAGAGGGGGGGCATTCCCTCACCCAGCTCAAAGCCAGACTTTTAGGAGGAGGCTCAGAAAGGGACACCGACGTCCCCAAGTCAGCAGACAGGACCCTGCCCCTGGCCGCCGCCCTCCTCCCTGCCGCCCTCCCCAGCGCTCCCCCACATCAGGCACCCCGGTCTCAGGTCCGCCTCGCACTGGTCCTCCCCTGGACCCGGAGCCACAGAGAAGGGACCACATGCTCCT
>NW_006287955.1:157308-158613 GCF_000327345.1 Myotis davidii | reverse complement strand
CCGCCCCCTCCCCGGGAAGCACCCTCAGTGGAGCCGGGGCATGTGTGACTCAGTTATCATGGACCACTCGCGACCGCAGGCACACCATCACCAGCTGCGTGGGGTGGCTGCGCTGCCCACCCTGGGTCCCCTCAGACGCTGCGACGCCACCAGCAGGTAGCACCCAGCACTCAGATCCAGTGACACACGAGCCTGCCCCACGCCTCCGAGCCACGGCTGCTCCCAGGATGGGGTCAGGGAACCAGAGGGGAGCCTAGAACGTTCTGTCCCGTGAAAGAGGATGGGCGCGTGGGAGAGGCCGCCCCAGCTGACTGGGCAATGGGAGCAGGATCACCCCCAGCGCAGGGAGGGAAGAACCACCCCCCCACACACACACACACACAGGACCACCGCAGTCCCAGCGTCACCATGAGTAATGCGGGCGCGGGGGCGGCCCCCTCGGAGCAGACTGGCCTCGGGGAGGAGGACAGAGCCGCGACCCTCACACAGCAGCTGACGCAGGCAGAGCCACGGTGCCAGGGGAGTGGGCGCCGCTGAGTAACAGGACAGTCACAGCCTCCAGCTCCATCCCCAGGGGCTTGTCAATTACACACGGAAACAGTCACTGCAGAGGAGACTTGGCAGCCGCCACCTTAAGCCAACGTCATCGGCGACGAACAAGCCACAGTCAAGGCCACCTGGTGCCAGGCACCAGGCCACTGCTTCAGGTCTGTGACCCTCCCACCAATCGCGGTGACCCTCCCGCCAAATGCGCGTGGGAGAAGCTCAGACAGCAGCTGAGGGTCTCCTGAAGGCACCACGTCGGGAAGCAAAGGCCGCGGAGCTGTCCCCACAGGCACGGGGCCCAGATGGCAGGCCTCGGCCCAGCCGGCGTGGCTCAGTGGCCGAGTGTTGACCTACGGACCAGATCACAGCTCGATCCTCAGTGTGGGGCGTGCAGGAGGCAGCCGATCCATGATTCTCTCTCATCGACGTTTGTCTCTCTTCCTCTCTGAAATCAATAAAATGTATTTTTTTTTAAAAGGTATCAAATTCACTCAGCAAAGGAGAGGCGCGTGTCCCGGTGGGAAGCTGGACCACGCCCGGCAGGAGGGGGCCGGGTGGCCGCACCTCCCCTGGCGTGTGACTGGCTCGCCCCTCGGGGGCAGTGTGACAGGTGCATCATAACCAGGAGAGCGTCTTCGTGACCCAGCAGCACCGCGGAGGCACTTACCGCACACGAAGGACAGGAGCAAGGTCATTCCCCCCGCAAGTGGCAAACCTGGAACAACCTGCACTTCCGCCGGCAGGACCGCGGCCTCGACC
>NW_006287955.1:153000-157152 GCF_000327345.1 Myotis davidii | reverse complement strand
GAGAAATAAAAACCAGGCTGTAGAAAGGTGTTGTGACGTGACTTGGGAGAGGAAAGGAAGTAAAGTGCACTTTGCACGTGGGCTGACCCACACGTGGCGGGCTGCACGTGGGCTGACCCGCACGTGGCGGGCTGCACGTGGCTGACCCGCACGTGGCGGGCTGTGTGGGCTGACCCGCACATGGTGGGCTGTGTGGGCTGACCCGCACGTGGTGGGCTGTGTGGGCCGACCCACATGTGGTGGGCTGCACATGGCTGACCCGCACATGGTGGGCTGTGTGGGCTGACCCGCACGTGGTGGGCTGTGTGGGCCGACCCACATGTGGTGGGCTGCACATGGCTGACCCGCACATGGTGGGCTGTGCGTGGTGATGGATCTGGAATGGTGGCCTTGGGGCTCTGCTCCCAGCCCTGCCCTGGGCTTGCTTGGCGGCCTTGGGGCAACACAGTTGCCTGTGGGGCTCTGAGAGAAAAGGACCCCCTTCCCTGCTCTGGTCAGTGGCCGTGTGGCGACACCCGCAGGGTCCCCACATGTCCCCGCCTATGCAACGCCTGCCCAGCCAGCTCTCCAGCCTGGAGCCTGAAGAGTGAGCTGCAGGCCCCGGGAGCCCCTCCTCCCACAGTAGAATCCAGGGCCAGTCACCAGCCTCGCCCACCCACCATGCGGGCAGTGCCCCCCCCACGGGCACGTGGGTGTGGAGGTGGCCCCAGCCCCTCGAAGGCCCAGCAAACGGTGCTGCTGGCTGAGCAACAGTCCTTCCCAACCGCAAGCTCGGGCCCCACTGTGCTCTCCCTGCCCCAGGCCACAGGGACAGACACAGGTGGCCCAGGCGGAGGACACGGGAGCCCGACTCAGCCAATGACAACGCCGCGAGGGGCCTGCCACGTGAGGCTGTGGCCCTCCCGGCGCTGACACCTGCAGGACTCATGCCAGCAGGACGGGCAGGCAGGGAGCTAGGTCGGGGCAGAGAGCTGGCACCCAGGACGGCTCGGGCAGCCGGGACACAGGCCCCGCGGGTCAGCCCAGGGAGGGAGGCGGCGACCTGGGCACAGCAGGGAGGGAGCACAGAGCTGCCCCTGGGCAAGGAGAGCAGTGGGAAGGGGGAGCGACGGGGGGAGAGCATCCATCCGGCAACTGGAGGCTTTCCAGACAGCAGGCCAGGCGGCAGGAGACCCTCCTCCCCGCCCTCGGGTTCATGCTGGGCACTGGCGGCAGGAGGCCTGAGGGATGAGCCAGCTCATTGGCGCTACTCCCGGCCACCGGGCTCCGGACAGCCACGCCCAGGAAGAGGCCGCTGGCTGGTGGACGTGGGAGATGGATCTGGGCTGGGTTTTAAAAAGCCGTCCCTGGCCAAGGCTTGGCTGGAGGGTATGGACCCCGTGGAGGTGGAGGGCAGCCAAAGGGGCGGGGCCAGGAAGGGGTGCGCCTCTGCCAGCGCCAGTGCCCCGAGGAAACCTGACGCCCATCTGCCCCAGATGACACCCCGCCTGCTTCCCACCACTGCACCCCCATGTCCAGCTTCCCAGTCAGCGTAGGCTCAGCCCGCACCCAGACCACACCCAGTGTCTGGCTGGGCAGACAGGACAGGCAGGCAGATGTGGACCGACGAATGCCTGAGCATGGCACCCGGCCCCAAACCCCCCAACTGCTTGACTCGGTGACCGGGCACGGCCCCACGGGTCAGGGTCAGGGTCAGGGAGAGCCCGCCACAGCCGGGGTGAGCTTTTCCACCCACCGCCACCCGCCTCGCCAGGGACAGGCCGCCCTCCCGGGGGAAACACTCCGAGCCGGACCCTCACCCTCAGCCGGGGCTCCCAGGAGGCGTCGGCCCGGAGGGGAGGCCGGGAATCGTCTTTACACGCAGTGACCCACGTCCTGACTCCCAGGCACCTGCCCCTCTGCAAGCTCCTCCCAGCGGGCCTCCCGGGAGCAGAGCAGGGTGCCGGGCCGGAGCACTGGGTCAAATCCTGCCAGGTCCCCATGGGCCCATGACTGTTAAGTTACTGAGCCCGGACCTGCCGACAGGATCCTAGCGAGGCCTGGCAGACACCGGAGGTCAGTTCTCCGCCTCCTGCTACCCACCTCAAGAGCAGGCCACGCCCTTCCACCTGGGCAGAGCACGTGGGAGCCGAAGGGTCGCTCAGCCTCCCGTACCCCGCGACCAAAGTCCCCAAAAGGCCCTGAGCCACAGTGGCCATGTCTGCAATGGCGATGACATCACCCCTCTCCCCCTCCCTCGTGGCTGCAGGATCGGGCAGGTCGGGGCTGGGGATGAGCTGATGAGGGACATCGGTCAGGACCCTACGGCTAAGATGCTGCAATGCTGCCTGGGGGCGGGGGGCTCACTGTCCCAGGCCAGGGCGCTAACAGTCAGGGCTGGGCCACCCTTCTCGCCGGGAAATCAGAGGCACAAAACAAGGCCACCCCCCCACCGCACCCCCGGCATGTGGACCGCCTCCCAGGCGGCTGGCACTGGCTGCTCTGGCTGGTGCTGGGCACCGGGCCGGGCAGCCAGGGCTTGGGCTGGCTGATGTTCCCTCCTGTGCGCAGGCCTGTGGGGGCTGCAGGGCTGGGCTGGCTGGGTGTCTGCGACCCTGCGGTTTCCCTGGGAGGCTGTCGGCTGCAATTTATTATGTTCTTGAACCTCGGCTTCGTGCACCGTCAGCGGTGACGGCCTCGCTGGCACTCTGAGGGCAGCCCTCTCCGAGGCATCTGGTTCCCCCAGCGCTGCCTGGGCCTCTGCTGGGCCCGTGAACGGAGGGGGTAAGGAAGACCCACGGGAGAGAGCAGAGCTGGAGGATGGGCAGGTCGTGGGCATCAATGTGGGTGAGCCCACCCCGGGGGCAGGGGGCAGGAAGGGAGTCCAAGGTCACTCCCAGCAGAGGGCCTGGCATGGACCCTGAGGCCGATGAGGAAACACATGGCACGTGCCAGCGGGGCTCAGTGGTTGAACGTCGACCTATGAACCAGGAGGTCAGGAGGTCACAGTTTGATTTCTGGTCAGGGCACACGCTCCGGTTGTGGGCTCCATCCTGTGTGGGGACGTGCAGGAGGCAGCCAGCTGATCAGTGACTCTCTCTCATCATTGATGTTTCTCTCTCCCTCCCCCTTCCTCTCTGAAATCCATAAAAATATTTAAAAAAAAAAAAAAACCAAACACATGGGGTGTGCAGGCAACAGGACTTCTGCTCTGCTGGGGCCACGAAGCAAACCGGGGAAGATGTGGCAGGAGCCAGACCCCCGCCTTCACCTGCAGGAGGCAGGGAAGGACTTGGGGACACCTGCCCACCCCAAACCCACGCATTCCTGTGCCCAGGCACCCACAGGGCCTGCAGAGGAGCAAGCACCCAGGTGAGTTGCCTGGACACAGGGCATCCAGGCCAACAGAGGGAGAGAGTTGGTGGTCCGACTAAGGCTGCACTTCCTCCGGGAAGCCTCCTGAGGTTTGCCAATCTCCCAGGCCCTTTGCAATCACGACTTGGCTCCTGACCTACACTGGCCTTGGCAGGCATTTGCTGCGCCAGATTCCTACCAACGACTTACAACTGTGAGGCTGCCCACATGAAAGCAGTTAAAATGGGCTGCAACAACCCAGCTGGCATGGCTCTGGTTGAGCGTCAGCCTATGAAGCAGAAGGTCACGGTCCGATTCCTGGTGTGGGGCGTGCAGGAGGCAGCCCGCCGACCAATGATTCTCTCTCATCATTGACATCTGTCTCTCCCTCTCTCTTTCTCTCTGAAATCAATAAAAATTTATTTCTTTCAAAGGCCAAAACACTCCAATACCAACAAACTTCACCCATATCCTTCACCCTAATACTTTGTCCACGTTTGGGGTGCAGAACCACCCCCAATCCTGCTTCCGGGGGACTGAAGATAAAGCAGAACACGAGCACCGGGCGGCACGGACAGGACATGGAAACACCGGAGTGGACAGGAGACGCCCTGCGGCAGGACACAGCAGGGAGAGGCTGGATGGGAGCGGCGGGTGAGGAAGTGTAACGGACAACCAGGGCCGGCTGCCTGTCGCTGCTGCAGCCAAAGGAGCAGAGGCCGACCGGGCTGAGTCCTAGATGAGCGTTTATCCCAGTCCTGCCGGCAGCGCGGGGAGCAGCAGGCCCACAGACACCTGCTCTGCACCCTGAGGGGGGGT
>NW_006287955.1:151464-151854 GCF_000327345.1 Myotis davidii | reverse complement strand
GGAGAGCCTGGGCCTGTGTGCCCTGGGGCTCGCACCCCGTGTGCTCAATTCGGAGCCCCCAGGTGAGCCGAGAGCCACACGTGGGGCAGGAGAGGCGCCGCCCGCTCAGGTCCTCCTTGCCCAGCGGTTCTCAACCTTCTGGCCCTTTAAATACAGTTGTGACCCAACCATAAAATTATTTTCGTTGCTACTTCATAACTGTAATGTTGCTACTGTTATGAATTGTAATTAAATATCTTATATGCAGGATAGTCTTAGGCGACCCCTGTGAAAGGGTCCTTCGCCCGCCAAAGGGGTCGCGACCCACAGGTTGAGAACCGCTGTCCTTGCCGGTCATTCTGACCTCCCGGCCCAGGTGACCCAGGTCATGGCGGCCTCCTTCCTCCGCTG
>NW_006287955.1:148304-151416 GCF_000327345.1 Myotis davidii | reverse complement strand
GGGCAGACGCAGAACATAGACGCGGGATCCGTGTCCCCAGGGCTGAGCCGGCAGCCTCGGGCACCCTGGACCCGTGCCCTGCGGACTCACAGGCCAGGAAACGAGGCCCTGCTTTCTCCCACCCGGGAGTAGGGCGCTGGGCGCATCCGGCATAGCCCCTGCAGGTGTGGGTGCTGCCCACTGGCCACGGGCTCCCAGGGGCAGCCTGTGTGTTTGCCCCCCACCCAGGGTCAGTGGGGTGCCTTGCACACAGTGTGGCCGCAGGAGCGGTGAGGACTGAGTCGGGCTGATTTTTCACAGGTTCCCCAGGTAGCCTGGCCCGTGTTGCTGTGTGATGTTGACCAGCGAGGCCATGTTCGGGGCTGCTCTCCAGGGCTTCGCGGGGGATCTGACAGGCCGCCCTGCCACGCCTGGTAAGGGCTGTGAGGGAGGGTGGCCCGGGCTCATCGCCGCGCAGGGGTGTGTCAGGAGGGGGTGCGTGCTGGAAGGGGCTGGCACAGGCTGCGCACACCCTGGGGTCTGGCCCCCAGCCCCTCGAGACCAGGCCCTACAGAGGACAGGAGCGCGTGGTGCTGTCCTCGCTCATGGCATCCCAGGGAAGGAGTCTGCCACCGTCCTGGGAAATGGCAGGCGGCTCGTCCTCCGTCCCCAAGGAGCAGCGTCTGTCCGTCCCACACGGCCACCCAGACCTGCTGCCGGCACGGTGCCCCCCTCCCCCTCCGGGCCACCTCTGACCTCCTGTTCACTGTCACTTGTTCATTCAACAGCCTTGTCTTCCGACGTCTGCGAAGTGCTGGGCCTGGGGGCGCAGAATGTTATTCCAGATGTTGAAAAGCCTTCCCGGAGAAGGGGCATCTGTCCAGGTTGGCAACGGCTCTTCCTCCTCCTCGCTGTGTGACCCTGAGGGCCTCGGTTCCTCCGCAGTGAAAGAAGCACGAAGGCATCGCCCCACCCCACACCACTGACCGCCAGGGAGCCATTATCTCCTGTCACCCACCCACCCACAGGTGATCTGGACATGGGCTCGGGGGTGGGGAGACCACACGCAGCCTCCGCCCGGCTCCCAGCATTTCTCAGCCGGAGAACAAGTCCAGAGGCGCCAGTGAAGGAAACACACTGTAATTTGCACCCTCACCGAGAAGAAAGGGGGAGGGGGAGGGGTCTGTCCCCATGTGGGAGTGGGGTCTGGGCGGGGATCTGCCACCCCCCCAGTGGCGCTGCCCCTCTGGCCTGGGCCCCTGGCCGTGTGGGTGCTGCTCACAGCCTCTCCCGGTGACCATGGCCAGCGCCGGGGGAGGCACCGGGCGTACTGACTGTTTGGTGATCGTCGCTGTATTTACAGGGCTTGATGGGGATAAAAATAAAGTGAGGAGGAGCCGCGTGAGTCACCGCGAGCGTGTCAGTGTGGGCTCTGCTCTCCGCTGGAGACAGGAGCAGGGTCCCCACCACCGCCCCTGCGTCGCCTCCCCAGGCCTCCCCGCAGCCAACCCTGTGCCAGAGGGCTGTGGGTGAGGTCAGGGCTCAGGGTGTGACCAGGGTCAGGGTGTGAAGAGGGTCAGGGCTCAGAGTGTGACCAGGCTCAGCTCAGAGTGTGACCAGGGTCAGGGCTCAGCGTGTGACCAGGGTCAGGGCTCAGAGTGTGACCAGGGTCAGGGCTCAGCGTGTGACCAGGGTCAGGGCTCAGAGTGTGACCAGGGTCAGGGCTCAGCGTGTGACCAGGGTCAGGGCTCAGAGTGTGACCAGGGTCAGGGCTCAGCGTGTGACCAGGGTCAGGGCTCAGCGTGTGACCAGGGTCAGGGCTCAGGGTGTGAGCAGGGTCAGCGCTCAGTCTGTGACCAGGGTCAGCGCTCAGTCTGTGACCAGGGTCAGGGCTCAGGGTGTGACCAGGGTCAGGCCCAGAGTGTAACCAGGCTCAGGGCTGAGTGTGACCAGGCTCAGGGCTCAGAGTGTGACCAGGGTCAGGGCTCAGAGTGTGACCAGGCTCAGGGCTGAGTGTGACCAGGGTCAGGGCTCAGGGTGTGAGCAGGGTCAGCGCTCAGTCTGTGACCAGGGTCAGGGCTCAGGGGGTGACCAGGGTCAGGGCTCAGGGTGTGACCAGGGTCAGGGTGTGAAGAGGGTCAGGGCTCAGAGTGTGACCAGGCTCAGGGCTGAGTGTGACCAGGGTCAGGGCTCAGGGTGTGAGCAGGGTCAGCGCTCAGTCTGTGACCAGGGTCAGGGCTCAGGGGGTGACCAGGGTCAGGGCTCAGGGTGTGACCAGGGTCAGGGTGTGAAGAGGGTCAGGGCTCAGAGTGTGACCAGGCTCAGGGCTGAGTGTGACCAGGGTCAGGGCTCAGGGTGTGAGCAGGGTCAGCGCTCAGTCTGTGACCAGGGTCAGGGCTCAGGGGGTGACCAGGGTCAGGGCTCAGGGTGTGACCAGGGTCAGGGTGTGAAGAGGGTCAGGGCTCAGAGTGTGACCAGGCTCAGGGCTCAGCCTGCATCCACAGGTGCGCCATCTCCTGCAGCCCTGACACCCCAGGCAGGCCCCGTGCTCAGACCCGCCTGGGAAGCTGCTGTTAAATGTCCCCATGAGGCACCCAGGTCGGATCCCTCCGTGCGCAGGCCGCCTGGGTGCTGTGTGGGCTGCGGGGCAGGTGCAGAGGGCGGGACCTGTGCAGCCCCCCTGCCCTGTCCCCCGAGAACTCGCCTCCCAGCACCTCTGTTCCGTTTCTGCCTGGAGCTCGGGCCCGGGCGCGGGAGGCGGAGGATGGTCCTGGGCAGCCTCCTCACCTTTGAGCCCCCTGCATGCGGAGGGTCCCGAGGAGCCAGTGCTGGGTGGCCACGCTGCCCCTCCCCAGAGACAACACATGTTCACAGAACCCTGTACACGTTCAGGGCCGCCTCCTCCACATCAGAATGTAGCCGTGTCCTTCCGTGGCCGAGGGTTCGACGGGGTCCACCCGGCCCGTGGACGGGGACCCAGCAGGGCAGGAGCCGACCGGCACATGCAGCCCCGCGCGGACCTCCCGGCGCTGTGCCGAGGGGGGAAGCCGGCCCGGTGGGCCGCCTGTGTGGGTCGTGGCCGGGCAGCTCAGTGGATTAGAGCATCATCCAGATACACCAAGATTACAGGTTT
>NW_006287955.1:147393-147785 GCF_000327345.1 Myotis davidii | reverse complement strand
CCCCCCCCCCCGTTGCTTCCCTGCCTCCCACCTTTCCGCCTCTGCCCCTGCTGTTCCCTGTCCCCCATCTGGCTCTCTGAGGGCAGAGGCACACCCCGCCCCCCATTAGACTGGCAGCCTCCAAAGCAAACACGCAATGGAGCCTGGTGTTTATGGAGCACCTACTGTGCGCTCACCTCTGCTGGGACCTCACACACCACGCCCTTGAGGTGCGGCACTTGCCCCTGTGCGGGCGGGGCGTCGGAGGCCAGCGGGGGTTTGAGCCCAGGGCGGCCTGTGCCTTGGCCTTCCTCCTCCACCTCTGCCTGGCCCTCGCGTCAGGTCCGCACCGGCTCCGCACCCTCAGGGCACCGCGAGCCAGGAGGGCGTGGAACCAGGGGAGGAAGGGCCCG
>NW_006287955.1:114933-121790 GCF_000327345.1 Myotis davidii | reverse complement strand
GGGCAGAGCAGGGGGATCCCGGGGGAGCCGAGCGGGAGCCTGGAACACAGCGCCCACACTTTCCAGCCGGTCAGTCCGCTCCCTCCCAGGTGCAGCGGCTCCGCGGTCACAGGCGCTCAGGTTTTCTAAGATGCTGGGGGGGAGGCGAGCGTGACAGGCAGGGACAGCCCGTCCTGAGGAGGACAGAGCCTGGGCGCACAGGGAGGAGCGTGGGGGGCTGGGCACGGTGTCCCTTGGACATGGCGGGCGTGGGACGGGGACCCTGGCTGCCATGCCCCAGGACACAGCCGCCTCCAGATGGCCCAGGTGGAAATTCGCAGGTAGCGCCTCGCACCTTCCAGAGTGTGAAAAGCACAGCAAGACCTGACACCATCCTGAGGTTCGTTCACGGCACCAGCAAGGGACCGGCCGCTCCTCCCCCCCAGCTGCACACAGTGACAGACATGTGCATGAGCGCTTACACCCAGGAGGCCTGCACACACTTGCGTGTTTACACTCACATGCAGTGTGCACAGCAGGTGTGTTTGTTTATACAGATGTCCATGACCATGTGTGCATACATGCAGATGCACGTGCGTGCACATATGTGGTGTGCACAGGAATGTATATGTCTGTGTACACACATACACACAGGAAACCCTATTCTTAGTGTGTGCACGTGAGACACACATGTATAGGAGCATGCATGTGTGTGCACGGGTACACACCAGCAGCACACACATGAGCATGCATGTATGCACGGGTTATACGCAGACACATGCCACATATAGGTTGCACACACAGGCACACGCCAAGGCATCTGCTCTCCTAGACTTAGCAGTGACTGGAGCACCGGGGACATGGTGAGCCAGGGCCCGGCCAGACCGCGGGGTGCCCTGCCTGCCCCCTCAGTTCCTGAAATGCGGCTTCCGGAGGTTGGCACATAGGCATCCTGGGACCTGGTGTGCTGACCCCCAGAGGCGGGGGGCCCGGTCGGCTCTGGGAGTCAGGAAGCCCCTTCCTGGTGCTGGCAGAGCCCAGCAAGCAGACCCCCATATCCCACCCTGCCAGGTGGGTGCAGTGCCAGCTGCACGGGGTGTGGGGCCTCCTAGCTGCAGGGCCTCCTGAGGCTGCGGTGGGGAAGCCCAGCAGCTCCGGTGAGCTGGGCCCTGACCCCTCCTGAGCCGGGAGGGGGCGCCGGGAGCAGTGCCGTCCTCTCTCCTGGGGTGTTGGGAAGTCGCCTCCACCTTCCCAGGCCTGGGGAGCTGTTCTTCACGCGTCTAAATCTGGGGCCTCAGGTGCCAGGGCCGCGGACAATAAGGAGGTCGGGGGGGGGGAGCCCCCCAGCCGCGGCCCCATTAGTGACCCACATCTCCGCCTGCCCTGCTCTGGGCACCGCGGGAGGGCGAGCTGCTGAGACTCAGGGAGGGCGTGGGCGTGGGCTGAGCCTGTCACACCCTCACGGCCTCTCCTCCCCACACCCACCCAGGAAGCTGGGCTCTGGGCCCTGGACTCGGGGTGGGCTGAGCCCACAGGGGAGCCTCTTCGTGTCTCGCCGGGTCCCCCCACCCCCAGCACCGGCTTCTCTTCGCGCCACACTCCTGCCGCCCACCCTCCGGCTGTCAGTCCTCCAACGACGCCCCGCCCACCATGGCCCCCACCCTGGGCCTGGGGCCTGGGGCCTGACTGTGTAAAGGTGGCCTGGAGGGGCACGGACAGGAGTAAAGGGATTGGCCAACGGTTTATTATATAATAATTAGCTCCATATATACTAGAAATGTATTAAACCTTTGAAAATTTGAGATATTTCCTTTTTTAAAAATTTTTTATTGATTTCAGAGAGGAAGTGGCGGAGGGGGGGAACCACCCACCCACATCACCCACCACCCACCTGCCACCAGCATCACCCCAGCCCCGCCCGCCACCAGCACCACAGTCACCTTCTTAGGCCACGTGTCCTCCTCAGGCCCAGCCCCGCATCCCCACCAGCCCCACTCATCTTCATCGCCGTCACATCACACGGCGTGGCCCTGCGAGACCTCCAGGCAGCAGCCGGCCCTCTGTCCCAGGCTCCTTCAGCCGCACACGGTGCCTGCCACCATAGACAGCCTCTAAAAGCGAGTCTCAGGCCCTGGCTGGTGTGGTTCAGTGGATAGAGCATCAGCCTGTGGACTGAAGGGTCCCAGATTCGGTTCTGGTCAAGGGCACATGCCCAGATTGTGAGCTCGATCCTTGTTGGGGGCGTGCAGGAGGCAGCCAATCAATGATTCTCTCTCAACATTGATGTTTCTCTCTCTCTCTCCCTCTCCCTTCCTCTCTGAAATCAATGAAAACATATTTTTCAAAAAAGAAAGAAAGAAAAAGCGGGTCTCAGCTACAAAGTCGCTCTGGGACCTGCACCAGGGGCCATGCGGTCCTCACCTGTGACTGGCCAGCCCTGCCCTGGGCCCCACCCCATGCCCAGGCCGCCCCTCCGCCACATCCCGGGACGAACACTAATGAGACCTGGCACTGGCTGGGCTGGGTTGTTGTCTGTTTATTTTTCCCTCTTTGCATGTGTCTCTTTTTCCCTCTGAATTGGCCCGGGAATCCGCTCACCCTCCTGTTCCCACTTCGGCACGCTCTCCTCTCGTCGCCTTAATTATCTAATTTGTAGTATTTCATCACCCCTTCCTTTCATCTTCCCCCGAACACCCCGACGGTTAGAGTAAATGTGTGTTTTAAATTTCAAGGTGCCTAATTCCATCTGGCAGGCAGGTTTCGCCATTCACCAGCGTGTCTCCATCTGAGCTGTATTCTGGCCACCAGGCACCCCGGCCTCTCGCCACCCCGCCAGCCGCTGTGTGGGAGGAGTTTGGGGGCCTGCACCCTGGGACCTGAGAGTGTCCTCTCTGGAGAGGCCATAGGACACCCCATGGGGCCCCGCCAGCCGAGACCCTGTGGGACCCCTGGCCCAGCAGTGAACCTGGCGCTGGCACGAGGGCGGAAAGGCAGGAGCAGGTGCGGCCGTGCCTAGGACGAAGTGGGGGGTAAGGAAGAGGACTGCAGGGGTGGGTTCATGGGGTCTAAGGAGCTGTACCTCATATCTTCCTGTCTCTCCCCATGTGGACTCACTCAGGCGTCTCAGGCAGCTCTGAGTCAGGCAGCTCTGGGCCCAGCCCTGAGCTAGAGGCTGAAATAGGATGAACGAGGCACAGACAGCTGAGCAGAAGGGCCTGCCTGGAGAGCAGGACAGGGCAGTGCTGAGAGGGAGCACCGTCCCTCCTCCCCGAGCTCCTGGCTGGAGCGGGAGTGACACCACGGAAGGACATGCCCGGCAGCCAGCCCCTGGCCGGGAAGCATCGAGGGAAAGCCACCAGATCTTGTTCCTGAAGCCATGAGTCATCCAGAGCAGGCAGATCTATTCTCTTAGTCACCATCAGTATCACTTCTGTCATCACCAGACCAACAGCACCACCGTCACCAACTTCACCATTAGCAACACCACCCCCACCCCATCCTCATCACTATCATTGCCACCACCATCACCACCACCGCCACCATTACCACCACCACCGTCACCACCATCGCCACCACCACCGTCACCACCACCATCACCACCACCACCACCGTCACTATCACCACTATTACCACCACCATCACCACCACCACCACCGTCACTATCACCACTATTACCACCACCATCACCACCACCACCACCGTCACTATCACCACTATTACCACCACCATCACCACCACCACCACCGTCACTATCACCACTATTACCACCACCATCACCACCACCACCACCGTCACTATCACCACTATTACCACCACCATCACCACCACCACCACCGTCACTATCACCACTATTACCACCACCATCACCACCACCACCACCGTCACTATCACCACTATTACCACCACCATCACCACCACCACCACCGTCACTATCACCACTATTACCACCACCATCACCACCACCACCACCGTCACTATCACCACTATTACCACCACCATCACCACCACCACCACCGTCACTATCACCACTATTACCACCACCATCACCACCACCACCACCGTCACTATCACCACTACCACCATCACTATCACCACCACCACCATCACTATTACCACCACCACCATCACTACCAGCAGCACCATCACCACCATCACTATTACCACCATCACCACCATCACCATCACCATCACCACCAGTACCATCACTGTCACCACCATCACCATCACCACCACTAGCACCACACCACCACCACCACCATCACCAGCACCAGCACCACCACCTCTACCACCACCTTCCCCCCTTGGGCTCTGGGCAGGGGCTGGTGCTGAAGACCCACGCCTCCCAGGCAGGCAGCTGAGAAAAGCCGGTGACGGTTTGCAGGACCCAGATCCGTGCCGGGTGACTTGGTATCGTCAGGCCACCTGTTCCCCGACTTTAAGGAGGAAATTAGGCTCCCTGACCTCCTGCTTTTCAATGTCATTTGGAGAGTAAAATAATTTTAAATACTTGGCTTTGTTATGTAAATTGTAGAGCGCTGAGCAAATGCTGTGCGTCAGAGTCGCTGTGTAAAGTCCGTTCCCAGCGTCCCTCTGCTCGCGTCCCAGCAACCATACCTTTGCCAGGTCTGGGGAGGCTCAGTTCCAGGAAGCAACCGCGGGAGCTGGAAGATTGATGCCACCTGTGACTGGAATGCAAATAATATGCAAATGACATGCAGATTCCCTGTGCTCCTTTGGGAGACCCCAGCCTGTGCTGGGCTGCCCTGCCATACCTGGGGTTCAGAGCGGGCAGGCGGTGAAGGGACAGGGCGGTGGGGGTCAGAGGAGGAAGGAAAAGGCGCAGGAGTGTCAGCCCTCAACTCAGCGGTCTCGCCACGTCTCTGTTGCACAAAATGTCAACATGTCTTTATAGAGGCGCACGCGTCCCTTCATTGTCTTGAATGTCAGCATCTGTTCCCATCACTCCTCCCTCCCTCCCTCCCTCCCTCCCTCCCTCTCTCTTGGGCGCCCTTGTGGCCCTGGGTTCTCCATCCACCAATGGCACTTGGGCTTCAGGGAGAGAGGTGACCCCCACAGCCCCACCCGCCCTTGCTTCCGGGAAAGACAGGAGTCCTGCCTGAAGGTGACACGGTCCGAAGGTAGCGGGTGTCCCAGACCGAGGGCAGCAGACAGGGCTTCCCAGAACAGGGCGCACCCACTCGGGCAGGAGGCAGGAGGTGAGGCAGGTGGCACCTCGGGGCTGGGTCGTCCGGCGTGCTCCTGCCCCTCCTCTGGCAGAGGACGCCTCCTGCAGGTGGGCGGGGGCAGTGGCTGAGTGTGGGGCTCCTCCACAGAGAGGTGGGTTCGAGGGCCCTCGCACGCTGCCCAGGAGCCATCGCCCTCTCTGGGGCAGGGTTCGGTGTGTGTGCCCCAGGCTCAGGCCCAGGCCCACTCTGATGCCCTCCTGCTCCGGCTGGTACAGGAACAGAGGTCACCCTGGCCCACCTCACCCAGCAGGGGGCGAGCTCGGGCAGGTTAGGGGCTTCCAGGGTCTGGCCTTGAGCCCCCTCACTGGAACCCATCCTGCAGGTGCCACAGCTCCTGTAGGGGCACCCCCTGTGGGGGCATCACAGCTTCAGCACGCTGAGGGGCCCATAGGGCGTGCAGGACAGGCTGATGGGAAGTGACGGCCACCAGACACGGGGACGGCAGGACCAGCCCCACTCTCCCCAGGGGGGGGTCTCAGACCTCAGGCAGTGAGGGTGCCTGGGCCACCCCCAGAATGTCACCTGCCTGTGGGCCCCAGGGCCGGAGACCTCCCTCTGAGAAAGCAGGGGTGGAGGTGGTGTAGCCACTGCCCTCTGCATGTCTGTGTCTGTCTGGCTACCCTGCCCTAGGCTGGGCCGTGCCCAGATCAGGCCCCTGGCCCAGTGCGAGCTGGGGACAGAGAGGACCTGGGTGGGGCGGGCCCACGGGAGACCAGGCGGCGTCTGGGGTCCCTGCGGGCCCCTGTGCCTCAGTGAGCTGGCCACACCGAGCAAACGAAGGCTGTGACTGGGGCACACCCGCCGTAGTGGTGGCCTGGCCGGGCACTGGGTGAGGGCAGGAGCACCTGAGAGGCAAGGGTCCCATGGAGCCGCCTGGGAGTGTGGCGGGAGCAGTGGGCCGGCGGCCGCCTCCAGGCTCTGCTCTGCCGCTGCCTGATTCCTCTGATAGTCCGTATTGATTTCCCGGCTGTTTATTAAATGCTTAATCTCCCGCCACTGAGAGCGCCCAGGGCTGCCGGCATCCTGCTAAGCCCAGAGGGAGGGCCTGGCGGGGACGCTGGGGCAGCCTCTGCCTCGGGAACCAGGGCAGTGGGGGTGGGGGACTGGCCTGGTGTGAGCAGGGTGCCAGGCCCTATAAGAGGGGCTAATGGGAGCTGGTCCACGGATGTCCATCCTCAGGGTCTGATGAGGGTGTGACGAGGGTCAGGGCTCAGCCAGTGATCAGGGTCAGGGCTCAGTCAGTGACCAGGGATGGGGTTCAGTATGTGACCAAGGTCAGGGCTCAGTCGGTGACCAGGGATGGGGATCAGTATGTGACCAGGGTCACGGCTCAGTCGTGTGACCAGAGCGGCTCCTCGGGATGCTGTGGGCACTGGAAACGGTACTTGGCGTGTCCACTGCAGCTCCTGGCCCCGGACAGGTTCTCTGCCCACATCAGGGCCCCTCCCTCTGCCCTGTGGATCTCGAAAACGCCCGCCCCGTGGAGGCCAGCCCAGGAATCCGGCCCGCCCTGGTCAGGGGAGAGGCTTTGGGTTCACCCTGCCCTGCGTGGCCTGGGGCGAGTCACCTCCCTCTGAGCTGTGTGCTCAGCTCCCTCCCGCCGGCACCGCACCCTCCACCTCCCAAAGCTGC
>NW_006287955.1:110940-114599 GCF_000327345.1 Myotis davidii | reverse complement strand
GGGTCTCCGCAGGCCCTGGTCCGTGGGGCTGGGCGGGGCCTGTGGAAGCGTGTCTCCCCGCCTCCCAGACTTTCCAGGGGCCTCAACTCTTCAAAGCACTTGGCCCTGAGTCCCCTCTTCTTCCCGCAGCCTGTCCGGTGTCCCCCAAGTGACCCCCGCAATCGTGAGGTGAGGCATCGCCCCAGGACCAGGGAAGGTAAGAAGCGGCGCTGAGGGTGCCGGTGACGTGCCGGGACACAGGAAGGACCATGATTGCCAACGGGGAGGTGGGAGGGAGGGCTTCCTGTCTGTCCCTCCGAGCCCGTGGGCACCGGAGGGGGTCCTCTTCCCCACACAGCCCTCCTCTCCCCCCTGCGTCCATTTCCACAGGCTGGGGACAGAGGGCAGAGGGAGGGAGGGAGGGAGGGAGGGAGGGGTGCCGAGGGCAGAGCTAGCACAGGAAGGGCCTCGCTCCGCTGGGCGCTGTGTGTCCTTCCTGGAGACTGAGTGTGGCAGGTCCCATCACAGTTAGTTTTCCTGCTGGTGAGTCAGCTGCCCCCTTCTGCCTCCGGTTGCGGAGTTCACTGAGTGGTGGCAAGGACCCTGCTGTCCCTCCGCCCCAGCCCCAGGCTGGAGGCCCGGGAAGGGTCAAGGATGCCAAGGACCCTCACTCCACGTCGGTGCCAGGGCCCGGGAGTCAGGACCAGCCGGCTCCCTACAGGATCTCAAATAGCACCCCCCCTCCACCTTCTCCCCTGAGGAGACAGTCCCATGGAAAACGGTTGGAAATGGAATTGAGAGGTCCGCTTCCTGCTGCTTCACCTGGGGCTCCCCCACCCCCGGTTCCTCTGTTTCCCTTCCCTTAGGAGGCCTTGGAGTCTACACAGCCTTGGGACTAAGAGCTGGATTCATAAAACTGCCATGGGGTCAGGGCTCTGCGTGTGCCCAGGGTCAGGGTTCAGAGTGTGCCCAGGGTCAGGGTTCAGCGTGTGCCCAGGGTCAGGGCTGAGTGTGACCAGGGTCAGGGCTCAGAGTGTGCCCAGGGTCAGGGCTGAGTGTGCCCAGGGTCAGGGCTCAGAGTGTGCCCAGGGTCAGGGCTGAGTGTGCCAGGGTCAGGGCTCAGCGTGTGACCAGGATCAGTGATTAATGGGTTCAAAGTCACTTAGAGGTCACAGCTGAGTTGATGACTGTGGTCAGAGATTGGCTTATGGCCATGCACAGGCCTTTAAGGTGACCAGGGTCCCGCTCCTCTGGGCTGAGTGAGGAGGTCCTAGGAGCTGATGTCCAGCGGGGGCCCATCAGCCTTCGTGCCCGTGGCGAGTGGGCTCTGGGTGTCCTGCAGCCGTGGTCGGGCCCCTGTGTGTGGGAGATGGCTCAGTGAGGAAGGTCGGTGGTCGGATCAGTGTCAGTGGGCAGGCGGGGGTTGGTGGTGGCTGTGAATTGGTAGGAAATCTCAGGGGAAATGGCCATTGGTTCAGGGTTCGAGGTTCCTGGCAGGTCTGGGCTGCGAGATCCCCGAACCCTCTCCTCGGAGACCCCCCTGTCCCTGTTGGGGCACCGCGGCTGAAGCAGGTGCGGGCGACCCTCATGGTCCGGGCATGCCACCGGGAGCTGGGCGTGGGGTCACCGACAGAACCCCTCCATCTGATCAGGGGCCCGCGGACCCTTCTCCTTCCCTCCGGAGGGGCCTGGGAGCAGGGGTCCTCTCTGCCCCTCCTGGAGAGGGTTCTGGACCAGGAACTGGGGCAAGGGGACAATTTTCTTTAAAGAGGCAAGTCGGGGAGCGAAGCCAGGCGGCCCTGATCAGGGAGGAGGAAGGCGCGGCCCTGTG
Organism: Myotis davidii; assembly: GCF_000327345.1. Taxonomy (NCBI): domain Eukaryota; kingdom Metazoa; phylum Chordata; class Mammalia; order Chiroptera; family Vespertilionidae; genus Myotis; species Myotis davidii. Next base: position 112,789 of record NW_006287955.1, on the reverse strand, counting down.
GGGAAGCTCCCTGTGCGGGGGCACCACCGGGCCCCCACGGCCTGTTCGCCTGTTTGGGGAGCCCCAGCCTTTCGGGCAGAGGAGCCAGGGCTGGCTGCTGCCTCCCCCAGAGCAGAGCAATCCTGACTCCGAGCTGCCCGCACCCTCGCAGCTGCTCGCGGCCTAATGTCAGAGGCCCCCTGGTGGCCACGAGCGGCTAGTGCAGCGAGGACACCAGGCCTCTAGAGCAGCTGCAGTGAGGATGGGGCCCAAGAAGGCGGATGGGCACCCCTGTGGGCCACAGAGGCGCACCCCCCCCCAGACTTGGAGGAAACAGCCCTTTTCCTGGGGGGAGGGGAGAAGGAAGGCTGCCCAGGGGGTGGGCTGGGAAGGGACCCTCGCCTGTCCCCCGACTGCCTCACAGTCTGGGCCTCCATGTCCCTTCTGACCAGACCCCGGGGCACCGCTAGAGGCACAGCACACGCTGGCCTGCGGGAGGGACTGGTTTGGACAGAGCTCCACCCGCTGAGATGAGCCATGGGCCTGGGCGCTGGGATGACTAGAGTTGCCCGCCCCCTGCCCACCCCCGAGGGGGCTGGTGACGGGTGGGGGTGCTGACAGTGGCGGGTGGGGTATGACGTGATGGTGGTGGAGGCCCTGCTTGGGGGTCATGGGGATGGTCACGGGGAGAGGAGTGAGGATGGGTACGGCATCTGGGCGGAGGAAGGGCACAGGGATTGTGAACTTTTGCTTGCAGTGGCCGCGAGGAGGCCCTGAGGGAGCGACACTGGGCCAGAGGTGGGGCCTGGGCAGCAGGGGCTTGGTGGGCACAGAGAGGACGTGTGTCCAGCAGTGGACATGCAGGCAGCACATGAGGACCTGACACCCAGCGTGGACCACACGTGATGAAGGAAGGGTGGGGCTGGGCGGGACGCATCCTGGCAGAGAAGACCGTGAACGTACCTTCCCTCCAAGACCCGGGGTTCGCCCCAGAGAGGCCCCCAGGAGAAGAGGGGCTGTGGGTGCCTCAAGGTGGGGTGCAGCAGCGAACGGGGCCATCCCCTCAGCTGATGAAAGTCAACTCCAAACATTGGACTGGGTGTCCCCACTGTCACCAAGCTGGAGGGTGGGAATGGGGAGGGGACGGCCGGCCGCACAGGGCGAGTGGTAGGTGACGCCTCCCTGGCAAGCCCACCTCCTTGTGGCTCTTCGGTCAAACTTTTCCCTCAGCTTCTCTCAGGAGCCCCTCCCCCACCAGCAGCAAGACTGGCCAGACCCCACCAGACAGCTCACGTGGCCCTTCCCAGCCCCACCGACGCCTGACCGCTCGGGTAGGCTCTTTGGTCTGGGCCTCTGACTCGCTTGCCCATCACCCACCCACCTTCACCCGACTCATCCACCTGTCCATGCTCCATCCTTCCAACCGAACACTCATATGCCACCCATCCATCTCTGCACCCACCCATGCTGTCCATCCCCCGCCCCAGCACCCCACCCATCTCTCCAGGCCTCTGTCCATCACCGACCCTTCCTCCTGCAGCCTCCTCCCTCCACACCCACTTGCCTCACCCTCCTCCAACCCTCCCCTGCACCTGTGTTGCTTAAGCACAACCCCCTGTAACTTCCCTCCATTCATCTGCTGTTGGTCCATCCACCCGCCCATCCCTCAGTCCATCCATCCATCCATCCATCCGTCCATCCCCCAGCCAGCCTTGGCGCCCGGAAGAGGCAGAGAGCAGAGCCCCAACTCCTGGCTTCCCTGCTGCCCAGGCAGGCTCTCCTAGGCGCCCGCGAGTGTGCATTTTATCGGCCCCCCACCCCATTATCCCGCTCCCCTCCCCCCGCCCCCGCCCCCTCCCCTCTGAGGTGT
>NW_006287955.1:108245-108691 GCF_000327345.1 Myotis davidii | reverse complement strand
CTCGCACCCCGCGCCCGGAGGAGCCCCTGGGCATGCGTGGTGGGGATTCTGCGGGGAGGTCCCCGCTCCCCCACCTCGGGACTCAGGGAGACCCTGGCGCCCTCCCCCACGGTCACCAACACTCGCCCCCTCGGAGCCAGAGCCTGCGAGGGGGACGGGCAGCGTGGCCTGGCCCTTTGCATCTAAAATGACCTAACAAACTGCAGCTGGGTCAGAGAGACCCAGAACATGTGAAAGAAGGCCAAAGCCCCACAGCAGCTTGCATTGCTTCACAGCTGGGCCTCATCTGGCACCTCCAAAACCCAAACAAAGAAGAGGAATCTGCAGATGTCTCTGTAGATGGCCTCAGGCAGTGGCTGACTTTGCACCTCCCTGGATATCCAAGAGCCAGTGTACCTAGGCATCAGAGTGAGACCGTACTGGATTAAAACTCTACACATCCATAA
>NW_006287955.1:106697-107550 GCF_000327345.1 Myotis davidii | reverse complement strand
CCCGCCGAGGTCGTGCGCTTACGGCTGTCACTCCCCTCTCCCCACACCCGCCTGGCCCCGTGCACCGTGCACAGGCGTGAGCGAGCGTGTGTGTCCATTGGGTGCGTGTGTCCATGGGTGCCGCTCATGCACGTGCGTGTCCTGCGGGCATGTGTGCAGGCATGAAATGGCCACATGTGTGCGTGTGCGGGGCAGGTCTCGTGTGTCCCCTGGATGGCAGCGTGCAGGGCGACCCGTGTTCCCTATGGCAGGCCTCTGTGGGGAAGCAGTGGGAGTGGGTCTCCAACCCCCAGCCTGCAGGGCTCTGTTAACCTCTCACAGGCCCTCGGGACACCCGGCCCAGCCACCCTGCCTCTGCCGTGCCCTGGGGCAGAGCCTGTTTTCTGGGTAAACACGGGACCCGGACCTGTGTGCACAGACCGCAGGCACACACATACTAAACACCTGTGCACACTGGCACCGGGGGTGCTCCTAATACAAGGCTGAGGGCCCAGTTTCCCACCCCAAGGCTGGTAGGAATATGGGGACAGAGGCCCTGTGAGGGGCAGAGGGGTGGGGGCAGCTGCCTGTGGGAGTCCAGAGGCGGGGCTCCCCAAGAGGCTTCCACAGAGGGTGGGCCAGTGGTGGTGAAGGCTCAGAAGGGTCTCCATGGAGGGAGGAGCCGTGCAAAGGGCCTGTGGAAGGTGAGTGTGCAGGTGCGAGAGGAGGGTGACTGCCAGGACGGCGAGGGGGGCAGAGTAAGTAGGGCCAGGCCTGAGCACCCGGTGGGCCTGGGGCTGTGTCCTGGGGGCCGAGGCCACAGGGGAGCCTTCAGCAGGGCTGGTGATTTGGTGATGGACGTGCCAAGGAGATG
>NW_006287955.1:104576-106389 GCF_000327345.1 Myotis davidii | reverse complement strand
GCGGCCCCACCCACCCCTGCATGGTGTGCACACCTCCTTCCTCCCAGCGGGATGGCCACCAGCCTGACACCTCCCCCCGGAGCGGGTGGCACATGAGCAGACAGTCAGCACACGCAGCCAAGAAAGGAAGTCACAGCATCGAGGGTCACTGCCTGGACCCTGGACCCTGCGGGCGTCCACACCACGGGGACCTTGAGGCTGCCAGGCCGGGAGAGCTGCTTCCCCGCCACTGCCCGTGACTGTTAGGGGAAAGGGAGGCCTGAGGGGGCAGGGCTTCCGTGGGAACTCTGACACCGGGGCCTCCGCACCGTGCAGGGGGCAGGGACAGGGACCCCTCTCCCCAGGAGACACCGGGACCGAAGCTGGAGCGGGTCCCTCGCGCTTCCCCGTCCCCTTTTGGGGCCCGCGGTCCTGCTCCGGGTTGAGGTGATCATCCCGCTACACCCGGCCCAGAGCTGAGGGCTATGCTGTGCTGACCCCTCGCCTCAGTGGTCCCCCCACCCCACCCCAGACAGTCCAGCGGCACCCCTGGGTGCTGAGGGAGACCCAGCATGGGGCTGCTCCCCTGGGCACGGGCACCGTGTGCCGCCCTGCTCCTTGGCCCGTCAGTCCTGCTGCTGCCGTGGGGCCCCCGGGGCAGGGGACCAGGCCATGGAAGGGCCTGTCTAGCCTCATCCTGCACGTGCCAGCATGAGGACATGAGGACCTGCCAGCTCCACCAGCCAGGCCTGCCCAGGAAGCCCCCTCCCCCCCCACTCAGCGCTTCCGCCCGGGCAGCCCAGCCCAACTGCTCTTCCCATCTTGAAGCTGTGACCTTGGGCAGGTGACCTTGGATGGGCCCCTCCTGCTGGGGCCTCAGATCCCAGCATGGCGTGCAGTGTGGATGGGGGCGTGGCTCATAGGCCAACAGCTGGGTGGGCACCATCCCCGCACCTCCGTCCCGGGGCACAGGCTCCTCACTCGGGGGGCCAAGCCGGGCACTGTGAGAGGAGAGGACAGTGACGTGTGTCAGACCCAGGATTCCAGGAGCCTCCCCTCCTCACAGGGGCCCCCACCTCTGCCCCGTGGGGGGGCCCCAGCCTATGGGACCTGTCACCATCCTCACATGGGACTCCCTCCAGGAGAACATGTCTGTGTGCAGGTGCATGTGTGTGCATGTATGGGCCTGGGTGTCGGTGCATGTGTGCACGTGTGGGCATGGGTACATGTGTGTGCACATATGGGCATGGGTGCGTGTGTGTGCACATATGGGCATGGGTGCGGTGCATGTGTGTACCTGTGGGCATGTGTGTGCATGCTTGGGAGTGAGTGGGCACAGGGAGGGGCGGTCTGCAGGCTCAGGGAAGGCTTCCTCAGGCAGCCACCTTGCCCGGGGCCTGAAGGAGGATGCGGGGCAGCGGCAGCCCAAGAGGGACAAGATGTGTCACAGGCTCAAGGGCTCGAGTGTCTGGAGTGTCCTCACGGCCTGCAGCTGGCCGGGTGACAGCGTCCTGGGGAGAGCAGGTGCGATGAGGCTGTCAGAGCGCTGACCGCCGACCACAGGGCCAGGCGGCCTGGGCAGTCGGGGGGGCGGTGGCGAAGGGAGACAATCTGTCCCCCCAAGGTTACCTGGGCCGTTTGCCTCCTTATGGAATAGGAGGGTGCCCCCTGGCCCTCTGAGGTGGGTTGTGGGGCAGGGTCTGTGGGGCCCCCCCAGCAGGCGAAGGAGGCCTCCCATGGGCTGGGCTGGCAGGTGCGGTGGGCAAGTGTGGTTCTCAGGGGCCCGCCGGGCACCCCTCCCAGCTCTGGGGGGTGCCCCACAGGTCACTGGGGC
>NW_006287955.1:103612-104455 GCF_000327345.1 Myotis davidii | reverse complement strand
TGGGCCCCAGGCCCCAGGCCACTCAGATGGGATGTCCAGGACCTGCCTCCGCCTCCCAGGTGACCAGGCTGCCTGACCTGCCCCAACCTGACCCGACACGACCCGCGGGGCATCTGTGAGGCCCATGGAGCACCCAGGGCAGGGGGGGCTGGGTGCCCCTGGGTGGCCCCGCTGTGTGCTCTCCCAGCCCTGCCCACCATAGCCCCTGAGCTGTCCTCGGGCCTCGGGGCGCCTGCCCCTCCCCCAGGGCAGCCTCTTCCCAGGACACACAGGCGGGCACTGTTTGGAGGGCGGGCAGGACAACAGAGCGCCTTTTGTGGCTGGCGTCTGGGTGCCATTGGCAGCCAGGGTGGCTGGGGAGGGGACTCGGAGGCCGGGCCGGGGAGGAGGGTCGAACAGGGTGGATGGGGTGAGGCTGGAGCTGGAGGGGAGCGCCCAGCCCCCATCCTTGTCGTCGGCAGGGAAACCGAGGCACCGGGGCTTCTGACTGTGAGGCGGCTGGGGCAGCCCTTTGCACACGTGGGGATACGCGGGGTCGGGTGGGAGGTGGGCGCGGCCCCCGTGGCTGGTGGTGACCCGGAGGGCCTTGATGTGGGCTCAGAACTCCTACCTCATGGCCAGGCCGTGAGATTGACGCGAGAGGGGGGGAGGGGCAGGGGAGGGGCGGTTCCGAAAGATCTCCGACCTGGTACGTGGTGGGCACTCAGTCAGCGGGGGCCATTGTCACCCTTTCCCCTTGATGCCAGTGCCAGCTCCTGGTCCCCACTTGGCGTGGCGGCTCTCAACCCCCGCTCCACTGCCCTCCCCTCTTCTCTGTCGTCCTCTCTGTGTCTCTGCCCCCCG
>NW_006287955.1:102689-103242 GCF_000327345.1 Myotis davidii | reverse complement strand
GGGTTCTGGTCCAGGGGGGCCGGCCTCCCTGTGGGGTCCTCGGGCTCAGCCTGGCCCCTGGCTCCCCGGACAGCCCCTGACCAGGGCCTGCCCAGCCCTGGCCTCCATCCCACCGCCCCACACATCCCCGCCCACACTGAGCTCGGCTCTCCCCCTGCCCTGTGACCTTGGGCAAGGGTGCTCCGTGCATGCACACAGAGATACATGTGCCTACACATGTATGTGCATACCCAGAGGCACAGGCATCACATATATGTGCTTGCACCTGTGCACACACGTCTGCTCCCTGCCTCCGTGAGGGCGCCCACCGTCCACTGGTCCACTTGTCCAGGCCGGAAGCCTGCTCCTCCTCATGACCACCTCCCTCACTGCCCTCCTGGCCTGACACCACCCCACCCCTGCTCTCCCTGCTCCCACCCCACTTGTCCCAGGCACTGCCCCTCCAGGTCGCCACTCAGGGTGCCAGCCCTGCCCCCTCTCAGATGGATCACCGGGCCAGGCTAGACTCCATGGCACCATCTCTCCGCCCACCTGGGCCTGCCCCGGAGGCGAG
>NW_006287955.1:100322-102430 GCF_000327345.1 Myotis davidii | reverse complement strand
TGCGGCTGGGCCAGACGCTGGCCGGCAGTCAGGGCGCAAAACCACTCAAGTCAGAAACGTCCTAGACGAGGTCGGGGCGCCGGGAAGTGACCTCCGCCCTCACTCCCCTCCCGCCCTGGCTTCCTCCTGGACCCCCGTGGGACCACAGGGCTCCGAGGAACCCTGTGTGAGAACCCCATGAGTGGGCCCTTTAGGCTGTCTTGTGCCTGGGTGTCTGTTGAAGGTTCAGTCCAGAGCCTTGGGCTGGGGCATGCGTGGCCCAAAAGGGCTCGGGTTCTGCCCTGACCTGCCCTTTCCCCCCACTGACACCTCCCTCCTCCTCAGGGTCCAGACCAGAGACGTCCCTCCGTCCCTCCGTGTCTGTCCCACAGCCCCTGCCCCCCCCTTCCATCACCCCAGCTCCGCAGCCTCCCTCGTCCCCCCCCAGCCGCCTCCCCGCTGCCAGGCGGGCGGGCGGCCCTGCTTCCGACCTTCACTGCCACCTGGTGCTTGCTGTGGGGGACGCGGTGGGGGGGACCTCTAGGAGTGGGGTGAGCTGTGACCAGCAGGGCCGGCCGGGCGCTGAGGGCTGTGCTGGTGCCACTGGGCTGGGAGGGGTCCCTGGGCCCCTCTGAGGTGGTGGGGAGGGTCTGGGGGCCCAGCCTGGACTAGCGGTGGCCACTAGAGCTGGGCTGGCCGCTCTGCTGCGACAGCGTCAGAGGCTGTCCCTGAGTGGCCCAGAGACGGAGGGACAGGGCTCCCCGGACTCGCCAGGGGGAGACGTGTGCAAAGCCCCTTCCCGGGACCTGAGCCTCTGCCACTAAGGAGCCGCCCAGGGCCAGGCCGGGCACACTGTCCCCTGCCCCGGGCCCCACTTCCTCCCTGCTGGAGTCCCGGCCTGTCGCTAGGTAACCCCCAGGTCCAGGGCTAACCCCCCACTTGACAGATGGGGAAACCGAGGCTGGGAGGGTCAGCCGGCGTCCGGCCTGTGCCAGCTCCCTGCTCCGTCCCCGAGGCCCACGCAGGAAGGACGCCAGGCGGGGACTGCAGAGCAGGGACTGACCTTGTGTCTCCGGCCAGCTGGGCCGGACGGGAGGCAGGGCCAGGCCCGTGGGCAGGCTGCCGGCCTGTGTGCTCAGCTGGCGGAGGCGCCGGCACCAGCAGGCCAGGCGGACTCTGGGGGGCGCTGCCTCCCTCCCTCCTTCCCTCTCTTGCCAGCTCTCCTGCTGCGGGGGACCCAGGGCCCAGCCTGGGCTTTGGGGACGGTGGGGAAACTGAGGCTCAGAGGCAGAAGCAACCTGCCAGGGTCCCCATGGAGGCAGGTCGGGCTGGGCAGTGCCGACTCCTTCCTCACACGTGCCCCGAGCGGCCTTCCTGTCTCAGGGGAGGAGCAGGAGCAGGAGCAGGCGCGATGCCGGTGGCACAAGGTTGGGGTCAGTCCGGGTCCAGGTGCGGGTTCTCCTGCCCCTTCGCTGTGACCTTGGGTGAGTCACCCTCTGACCTCAGCGTCCCCATGAAAGGGGCTCACAGCACCGGCCTCACAAGGAGGAGTGAGGCCCACTGGCTGGCTCAGGGGTTGAGCGTCGACCTAGGAACCAGGAGGTCAGGGCACAGGCCCGGGTCTCGGGCTCCATCCCCAGTGTGGGGCGTGCAGGAGGCAGCGATCAATGGTTCTCTCTCATCATGGATGTTTCTCTCTCCCTCTCCCTTCCTCTCTGAAATCAATTAAACTATGTTTTTTAAGAAAGGAGGGGAGGCGAGGGGTCGCTGCAGGCCAGCTGGACACAGGTGGCTCTAGGGGACTCTGTGCTCCCAGCCCTCCCAGTGCGCCCTGTCGGGGTCTGGGCAGAGGAGGAGGTCTCCATCCCCAGGCTGGGCCCCTGGGCCTACAGGTGGACACATGGTGGTGGCAAATGGACAGGTGGACAGCAGCGCTAGGCCTGTGTCAGCTGCACAAAGCTGTGGGGGGCACTGGCCCCTCCGTACCCTCGACCCCCGTCTCCCCAGGGGGGCCCCACCAACCCCCATCCTGCTCCTTCTCTTCCAGGTGCTGCCAGCGGCCACGCGGGCACGGGGCTCTGGACGTGAGGCGCCACCGCAGCCCCCTGGACCCCCCACAGGCCCCTCTT
>NW_006287955.1:99109-99840 GCF_000327345.1 Myotis davidii | reverse complement strand
GACGTCTGTGTGAGGGACGGGGCGGCCGGAGGCCCTGAGAACTGCCTGACCAGCCTGACCCAGGACCGCAGCCAGGATGGCGCCCCAGGTGAGTGAGGGGGCCAGGCAGCTGGGGGGTTGGGGGGCAGCAGCTGAGCTCAGAAGTGAGCGAGGGAAGGAGGGAAGGACAGTGGGCGGGTCGGTGTTTCCCTTTCCGGCCAGGAGGGCCCTTCCTTTTCGAAGGCGGATCGTCTGGTGACCGCAGGCTGCAGGCTGGCTGCCGGGCCTGCGGGGGCCTCTGGGGACGCGGCTACGTGGAGTGCGGTCGGGAGGTGAGGCTTGGGGAGGAGCGTGCTGTGTGAATCACGTCCACGCGGTCAGTTCCTGAGTGCCGAGAGGCGTCCCAGGCTCCGGGTCAGGCACCGGAAAGGTCCTGCGGACGTCAGGGTCTCTGGGACCAGGGGCAGGTCCAAGGTGCTGGAGAGCCCGGAGCGGCCCTGCAGGCCCAGGGCAGGCAGAGGCTGGGCCTGGGCTGGTCAGCCCTACAGAGGGTGGCCACGGGTCCTGGTGGGTGAGAGCCGGTGGAAGAGGTGCCGGTGGTGCTGGGAAGCTGGTGGGGCTGACAGGTGGCGGGGCAGGAGGTGGAGCCCCCCTTCAGGACACCCCGGATTTCTTGGGAGTACCTTCGAGGCTGGGGCAGCGGCTGGGACGGGGAGGGCGGGAGGGCACAGCTTGTCTCAGACTATCAGGTC
>NW_006287955.1:97464-98877 GCF_000327345.1 Myotis davidii | reverse complement strand
GCAGGCAGGCAGCTGAACACGGGTGCCGGGCGTCCAGGGGCCAGGCTGGCTGGTGGTCCACGCTGGCGGGGGGCATTGTCCAGTGCTCTAGCCCCACCTGAGCCACTGAGGCTGCTGCAGTGCTTCTCAGAATAACGTCTTTAACGGCATCAAATGCCGGTGGGGCCCAGCCGGCCTGGCTCAGTGGTTGAACATCAACCTATGAACCAGGAGGTCACAGTTCCATTCCTGGTCAGAGCACATGCCTGGGTTTCAGGCTCCATCCTCTCTGAAATCCTCCTATATGATAAAAGGCTAATATGCAAATCGACTGAAGGGCAGAACAACCGGTTGCTATGACATGCACTAACCACCAGGGGACAGACGCTCGACGCAGGAGCTGCCCCCTGGTGGTCAGTGTGCTCCCACAGGAGGAGCACGGCTCAGCCACAAGCTGGGCTCACGGCTGGCGAGCGCAGCGGCCGGCCTCTGTGGCAGCGCTAAGGATGTCCCCTCAAGGGCTTCTGGACAGCAAAAGGGCACAGGCTGGGCTGAGGGACTCCCCCTGCCCCCCCCCCAGTGCATCAATGTCGTGCACCTAACCTCTAGTCAATTATAATAAAAAAGTGTGTGTGGTGCAAAGGCCCCCATTATGCTGGGCCCCCTCTGCTTAAGCCCCCGGATCCCGACTAGACGCCTCCCTGAGCTGTGAAGGTGGCTGGGGAGAAGGGGAGAGGCAGGCCGAGCCCCCCGGGGAGGGTGTCCAGAAAATGCCCCGTCAAATGGGGGGACCTGTCGGTGGCTTCATGCAGCTCCGGTCGGCGGGGTGGACGGCCGGGAGGGCTGACCTTGGGCTGGGCAAGGCGGGATGACTGTGACCTTGGCTGGAACAGCTGCTGAGGAGCAGAGATGGGGAGGGTGGCTAGTTGGGGGGGAGGGGGATGGTCAGCGTGCTGGGCCACTCCCCTGCGGCCACCTGCCCGAGCCTTGGTTTCTTCACCTGCAAAGTGGGGACTGCTCTGCAGGGTGCGCTGTCCCAGGGAGACCAGGGCCAGGCCCCCTGGGCACCCGATACGCAGGCGCTGGGCCCGGGGGCTGGTGGGCAGCGCCGTGCGGGGAAATGCCTGGTGCTGCTCCGAGCCCCGCGGTGTCGGAGGAGGTGGAGGCGGGCAGGCGTGAGGACGGGGCAAAGCCTGTGTGCTGGGGAGCCAGAGCTCCGCCCCTCGCTGGGCACCCACTCTGTGCCCTGAGGCAGGAGCAGGGGTGCAGTGGGGAAAGCCCTGGCTGGGGTTCACGTGTTCTCTCGAGAACAAAAGGGTTACTGGAGGCTTCGAGCAGGAGAGTGACCGCTCGGACACTGCTCAGGCTGTAGGCGCACAGGGCGTCCAGGCCCAGAGCAGGGAGTCTGGGGGGGCGGGGCACTGCAGGCACCCA
>NW_006287955.1:96066-96753 GCF_000327345.1 Myotis davidii | reverse complement strand
AGCCTGTCCCCTCTGCCCGGCCGCCCCTCTGAGGCTCACTCACACCAGGGTCTGTCCATGTGTCCCTCGTCTCTCTGTCTCGTCCCTACCGTCTCTGTGTTCTTCTGCCGCGGGTGTGACGGGGCCATTTCTCTCAAGGGTCGTTTTAAATATTCATGTTTTAATTAAAGAATTTTATTGCAGAAGCGACATGGGAGATAATGAAAACGCAGCGTCTTGGGGGCTGGGAGTGTGGGCCTGTGTGTCCCTGTCCCTGTGTGTGTGTCCCTGTGTGCGTGTCCCTGTGTGCGTGTCCCTGTGTGTGTCCCTGTCCCTGTGCATGTCCCTGTGTGTGTGTGTCCCTGTCCCTGTGCATGTCCCTGTCCCTGTGTGCGTGTCTCTGTCCCTGTGTGCGTGTCCCTGACCCTGTGTGCGTGTCCCTGTCCCTGTGTGTGTCCCTGTGCGTGTCCCTGTCCCTGTGTGCGTGTCCCTGTGCGTGTCCCTGTCCCTGTGTGCGTGTCCCTGTGCGTGTCCCTGTCCCTGTGTGTGTCCCTGGCCCTGTGTGCGTCCCCATGTGCCTGCCCGGGGTGGGGAGGGGCTGAGCTGGGGGCTGAGTGTGTGTGACGCCTGGACAGGTGGGCTGGAGGACTGGGACTGAGATGCTGGGCTGAGACCAAGACCCACCCAGGACACCCAGCCCGCGGGAGG
>NW_006287955.1:95513-95925 GCF_000327345.1 Myotis davidii | reverse complement strand
GAGCGTGGGAGCCCTCCCTGGGATCTGCAGGGTGTGGAGAGGTCGGGCAGAGAGTGTGGGGAGGGGGTCTAGATGGCACTGAGCGCGTTGAGGGGCACAGGAGAGCCTGAGGGGGTGTGGGGAGGCCTGAGGGCTCCCTGCTGGGGCTCAGGCCTGACCACCTTGGCCAGGGCGCTGCGCTCACGCGGACCGAGTTAGAAAACTGGGGGAAACAGGTGTCAGTATCTCTGGCGACGAGGCCACCCCAGACGTGGGGGAGGGAGGGAGGGCCATGACCATGGAGCACACGCGTGTGCCATCCCCCACGGAGAAGCTCCATGTGAGGTTGCCATGTCCCAGAAAGATGGGAGGAGGGAGGCCCGCAGGGGGGACTGCCGGTCACCCAGGCCCGAGGGCAGAGCCGGTGGGACTG
>NW_006287955.1:91732-95389 GCF_000327345.1 Myotis davidii | reverse complement strand
CATCTGTAGCTCCTTTTTTCCTGAGAAATATTCTTTTTGTTGTTGCTGTTAATCCTCACCCGAGGATAATTTCCCACTGATTTTTAGAAAGAGTGCAAGGGGGGGTGGGGGGGGTGGAGAGAGGATATGAGAGAGGCACGCCCCTGGTTGCCTCCTGAACGTGCCCCCACAGGGTTACGGTTTGAGCCTACAGCCGAGGCCCGTGCCCTTGACCAGAGTTGGACCCGGGACCCTTCAGACCACAGGCGGACACTCTGTCCACTGAGCCACACCGGCCAGGGCCTCTGTTTCTGTCTGTGAGATGGGGCCCCAGGCCTGCTCCCGAGCTGCGAGGCAGAAGGAGAGGACGCCTCTCCCAGGTGCTGGGAGGGGCTCTCGGCACCTCACCTGTAGGGGGCGTCTCGGCTGGAGGGGGCGCCTCACCTGGAGGGGGCGCCTCACCTGGAGGAGGCGCAGCGGGGCGTGGCCCTCGGCCTCACCCTGAGGTCCCGGCACCTGCGCAGCTGGGCGGGCGCTGGCCACGCGGCAGAAAGGGGAGCCCCACGCTTCCCTCAGGAAGGGCGTCCAAGCCCGGCCCTCAGGTCGGCAGGGTGTGGAGAGGCTGGGCGCAGAGTGTGTGTTGGGGGTGTCCCTGGGCCCGTTGGGGGCCACAGGGAGAATACAAGGCAATGTCCGTGGGGGCGGGGGCTGTGGACTGGGGTATGGGTTGAGGAGGGATTTCAGGGAGCTGTTCCATCCCCTGAGGTCCCCATGGGCAGGTCCCTGCAGGGGGCTCAGAGGAGGAACCTGGTGCCCAGGGACAGGCCCTCCACTGGTGGGAGGTGGGCTGGGTCCTCAGGGAACCCAGCCAGGTGGGCGCGGGGAGGGGGCAGGTGCTGCACCACCTGCTGGACTGGGGCGCCCTCTGTTGGAGGAGACGGGAAGTGCACAGTCCGCCTTCTCCAAAGGGGGACACCCCAAGCACCTGGAAGGCCCAGCAGCGCCCCACTCCCGCCAACGTGGGGTGTAGGGACGAGGAGGTCACAGCTCTGGCCTGGGGTGCCGGGGTGGGAAGAGGCCCGGAGCCCCCTCTCCCTGCGCCTTCCCTCCTGGGTGGCCAGGCTGCTCGGAGGCCATTAATTGGTTCCATTCATCCCATAATGAGATGGAAATGAGGCTTCCGGACAGAGGCACATTGAGCTGGGGAAGAAGGCGGCCTCTCTCCACGCCTGGAGGGCGGCCCCAGACTTGCCCCTCCTCCTCAGGCGGCCGGGAGCTCCGGCCGGGAGCACCTTGGCCGCCCAGCCTTGCAGTGCTCACCCCTGTCCTGGATGCACATTTATCAAGTGTCAGCTCTGTGTGGGGACACACATTAAAAATAAAACGCCAACAGAAATAGCAGCTTCATTTCCTGAGTGTCTGTTAGAGGCAGGAGTGTGGCCAAGGCCGGGCTCAGCCTGTGCTGGGATCGGGGCTCAGCCTGTGCTGGGATTAAGGCTCAGTCTGTGATGGGATCGGGGCTCAGCCTGTGCCGGGATTAGGGCTCAGTCTGTGATGGGATCAGGGCTCAGCCTGTGCCGGGATTAGGGCTCAGCCTGTGCCGGGATTAGGGCTCAGTCTGTGATGGGATCAGGGCTCAGCCTGTGCCGGGATTAGGGCTCAGCCTGTGCCGGGATTAGGGCTCAGTCTGTGATGGGATCAGGGCTCAGCCTGTGCCGGGATTAGGGCTCAGCCTGTGCCGGGATTAGGGCTCAGTCTGTGATGGGATCAGGGCTCAGCCTGTGCCGGGATTAGGGCTCAGCCTGTGCTGGGGACGAGGAGCCCATGGCCAGGGTCAGAGACAGTGTAGGATGAGGGTCCAAGCTCAGTGTGGGGTCAAGGGGACTCAGCCTGCGACCAGCATCCGGGTCCAGCCTGTGACCCGGGTCAGGGGCAGGCCTGGGGGGCGGTCTGTCCTCTGAGCCCATGGCCAACCCCTCCCCTCTTCCCCCACTACATCCTTGCCACCTGGGTCACCAAGGTAACCAGCCCTGAAGTAGTGGGTGTTTTGGCAGCTGAGGCCTAACCTGAGTCTATCCTGAAAGACGAGCTCTGCAGCAGTTGCCATGGGAACCGAGTGGCATCCTCTGATTAGCCTGGCTTGGACACTCTCTTTCCCACCCACGGCTGGTTCCACGTCACACAGGCTTCCGTGTGGGGCTGGGCCGGGGAGGCAGGGGTGACCGGCGAGATGTGCTCAGCCTGAACCGCCGCCAGGCCTGTCTCCCAGGACTCTGGCCTTCCCTGCCCCTGCATCTCGGGGTCACAGGACAGGGTGGCCAGGGCAGGGACCACTGCCAAGGCCTAGAGGCCCAACTGGGGCCTGTGGCTGGTCGTGGTGGGCGGCCTTAGTCTGGGGGACACCACGGAGCATGCGGAGTCCGACTGTGGGTTCCAGGCTTGCTCCTCTCCTTGGCTCATTGGGTACCTGGGGCTCCCTCCCGTCCGCGTCTGGCACACGGCCGTGGTACTGGGCGTAGCCCCCCAAGTCGGGGCATGAGGAGCGGGAGCAGCCTCGGCCATCGGCGCCCTGCCCGGGCACGCGGACATGCGGAGGCGAGCGGGCCTGGCGATTCCGTCCTTACCTGCGGTGTGAGCCCAGGTGGCATTTCTGCAGGAGACTCCAGGCTGGTGCTGCTGACAGCCCATCAGTGCCAGCTCGGGGCAGGCCTCCCAGGCATCCGGACCGCCCCCTTGAGCCCTAGTTTCCGCTGCTGTGAACGGGGTGAAGAGCTGCCCCCGGGGTGCACGGGACTTAGGTTCCTGGGTGCTGAGGTGCCTGGCACAGAGCAGGGCCCCCTGGAGGCGGAGGGGCCTGCTTGTGATGCACAGGATGTGGGTGCGGAAGAAGGAGGTGGCCAGACCACTCCCGACATCACCGAGGTGGGAGACACTGGGTGGGGAGGAAGATCTGGAGGTCAGAGTGGACCCGAGTGAGAGGCCCCTGGGTCGTCCAGGCGGTATCCTGCGAGCAGGGGCTCTGGGGCCTGGAGGCTCTGCCATGACCAGGTTGGGACGACGCCCCCGCCTGGCCTGCACACGCTGGGCCCCCCAAGCCCCTCAACCCAGCAGCCCATCAGAGCCCTCTCCCGCAGCCCCTCGCTGTGACTGGAGAGAGCCAGCACTGCTTCCCTGGTGGCGTGAGGAGTGGGCACCGGTGCGCACGCGTGTCTGACGGGAGCGAGTCGGCGCCAGACCCTCAGCGCCTCCTCTTAGTCCTGGGCAGGGGACCCAGAGGCCTGCGGCAGAGACTGGGGCCTGGGATGTGGAGGGGGGTGAGCAGGCGGGGCCCGTGGAGTTTCCAAGAGGGAATGGCAGGCGGTGCCGGGAGGGGGAAGGGGCAGGCGTGTGTGGGTGCATGTGTGCCCCTGCATCCATGTGCCCAGTGTGTACGTGTGTGTATGGGAATGGGGTGGCACATGGACCAGAGAGGTCCAGCGTCATTCAGAAGACACAGCGGTGCCGGGCAGGCGCCAGACCCCAGATCCCTCCGGAGAGCCCTCTGCCGGGGAGCCTCGCCCCCCAATGGGGGAGGGGGAGGCGGGGGAGGGGCGACCTTCATCTCCTCCCCCAGAAGGCTGTGCGCAGCGCCGCGGAGGGAACAGGCGGCCCAGGCCAGCCGTGGCCCATTTTCCCACT
>NW_006287955.1:86197-87206 GCF_000327345.1 Myotis davidii | reverse complement strand
CGGGCAAGCCCCTCCCTGGGCCTCACCACACCTGGGAGCCTCCTGTGACTGCGTGTGAGCGAGGGACAGAGCAGGGGCCGTGCCCACCCACCAGGGGCAGCCGCTAATGCCCCAGCCCCTCCTGCCTGTCATGGTCTGAGTGCATCAGCCGCCCACCTGCGGAGTCCCTCCCAGCTGGGCGCAGGGGACAGGCAGGAGGCTGCGTGCCCTCGCAGAGGTGCCCTGCCTCTGTGGGCCGGGGGGAAGGTGGGGCCGTGGTGGGAGAGTGGGCCTATGAGAAGAGGGAGAGAGGTCCCCCATAGGCTTGGGGGTGGACGGCCCCCCTTTCCCACTGCACCCAGCGTGGAGAAGGAGGCCCCGCCGGCCGCGCTGGGAGGTGCCTGCCCCGCCGCCCTCGTTCCCTTGCGCCTGGCTCCCCCTGCTGGCCGGCTCCGGGAACAGGCGCGGGAGCCAGGCGGAGGGGCCCTCCACTGACCGGATCTGCGCTGGCCAGTCACTTGGACACGAAATTTGCTGCAAATCAAATTGACTCTCTGGGGTCATCTCTGACCCCAGTGACTACGCCCGTGCCCGTCCTTGCGCAGCCCTTTCCTGCCCTCCTGCGTCAGTCCGGGGAGCAGCGCCCGCTATCCTCAGATGAGAGCATGGACAGGGCAGGATGGCCCGTGGGGGGGCTGGGGGGGGCCCACCTGGACCTGGTCTTTTTTTAAATATATTTTATTGACTTCAGAGAGGGCGGGAGTGGGAGAGAGAGAAGAAAGCCCGACCCAGTCCCGCCTGCCCACTGAGCACCTGCACGCTCTCCAGGCTCCACACCTGTTCTGTGAACACCCCTGTGAGAGGGTCATGGGTCGGCTGCCTCCTGCACGCCCCCTACTGGGGATGGACCCTCAACCTGGGCCTGTGCTCTGACCGGGAGTTAAACCGGGACCTCCTGGTCGTAGGTCGACACTCAACCACTGAGCCATGCCAGTTGGCATGAACCTGGTCCTTAGGCCCAGTCTCCGGC
>NW_006287955.1:85471-85686 GCF_000327345.1 Myotis davidii | reverse complement strand
CCACCTGCCCCCTCTGCCCCCCTGCCCAGCTCCATCCACCTCCGGAACATGCGTCTCCAATAAGACTCTCTAATGACCTCACCCATATTTTAGCTGCTCCCATAAAATTAAATCAGGTCATAACGAGACTCCATCCTAAGGGTGGGGTTTTGCTGGGGAAGAGGGTCCCATCGCAGAAGCCTGGAGAGATTCCTGGGGTGCGGGGTGGGGGGGTG
>NW_006287955.1:79990-83656 GCF_000327345.1 Myotis davidii | reverse complement strand
GGGCGCGGGCGGGCAGGGAGGAGGGTGAGGCCATGGGGTGACCGCGCCTGGCATGTGGGCCGGGGCCTGGGGCCGGGAAGTGGGGGGGCAGTGCAGGAGAGGCACCTGTTTCTGTACTGAGCTGAGCTCTGGTTTCTCCTCCCGGGTCTCAATGTTTTTCGTGTCCCCTCGCCACCCCCAGCCGGGCTGCGGGAGGCACCCCAGTGGCCGGGTGGGCTTGGGGCTGAACTGGCCGGGGACCCTCTCCCCCTTGTTCGTTTGTTTGTTTTCTTAAATATATTATTGTTGATGTCAGAGAGGAAGGGAGAGGGAGAGAGAGAGAAACATCCATGATGAGAGAGAATCAGGGATCGGCTGCCTCCTACACGCCTCCTGCTGGGGATCGAGCCTGCAACCCGGGCCTGTGCCCTGACCGGGAATTGAACCGTGACCTCCTGGTGCATAGGCCGATGCTCAGCCCCTGAGCCCTGCGGCCGGGGGACTCCCCTTGTGAGGGTGGATGTCCTGGGGGGGGTCTGACCGCTGACCTGCACCAGCACTGAGCGCCCTGCCTGTCCCCTCCCCCCTGGCAGAGCCCCACGAGATCTGTGACGAGGACAACTTTGGCACCGTGATCTGGAAGGAGACCCCGGCGGGAGAGGCGGCCGCAGTGCGGTGCCCCCGGAACGCCACAGGTGAGGGCGACCAAGACGGGGTGCGGGCTCCTGACTTCACGGGCTGTGTGTGGGCGGGAGGTGGCCCTGAAGCCTGGCCAGGGGCTGTCGGCAGCACCCGTGTCCCTGTCGCCCCGAGGCCCCCCGTGCATGGCAGGGCTGTGCCCGCCTCCCTGGCCGATTCCCGGCAGCAGGCGCTGGGTCACAGGTACGCCTGTGTGTAAGGCTGTCCCTACCTGACACCAAACACCCTCCTCCCAGTGCCACCCTGTGTGGAGCTGGGCGGTGGGCCGAGCTGCGGGCTCTCCCTGTGCAAGTGGGGCCGGAAGGCTTGTCTCCCACTGGTCCCGGCAGCAGCCACTCAGGAACGTTGGGGATGAGAGAAAGCGAGGGGCCCCTCCTGGGCCGGCTCTGCTCTCGGACAGCCCCTGCCTCGGGGCCGAGGGTCTGGCCAGAGGGGCTGGGGCCTGGGAGCTGCGGGTGGGAGCAGCGCTGACCCACCGCCTCCCCAGGCCTCATCCTGAGACGCTGTGAGCTGGACGAGGAGGGCGTCGCCTACTGGGAGCCCCCCACCTACACCCGCTGCGTCTCCATCGACTACCGGAACATCCAGATGATGGTAGGGCCTGCCGCCGGCCCAGCACTCCTCTGCCTGAGTCCTCAGGCATAACCTTCTGTCCCCGGTGGCACCCTATGGACACACGTCCGCTGTGGCCACTGGGAGGGGCGGCAGAGGAGCCCCTGGGCCTGGGAGGTCCTGGGCACCGGCCCCGCCGTGTCCTGCAGAATCGTAGCGCCCAACCCTCTCCATCTCCCCAGACCCGGGAGCACCTGGCGAAGGCACAGCGAGGGCTGCCCGGGGAGGGCGTGTCCGAGGTCATCCAGACGCTGGTGGAGATCTCCCAGGACGGCGCCAGCTACAGCGGGGACCTGCTCTCCACCATCGACGTCCTGAGGAACATGACCGAGATCTTCCGCAGGGCCTACTACAGCCCCACACCCGGCGACGTGCAGGTGCCCCGGGGCCCCCGGGTGGGGAAGGGGGGCTGCAAATGGTCACCCTGAGCCCGACCCTGGTCACACACTGGGCCCTGATCCTGGTCACAGGCCCGGCATTGACCCTGGTCACACACTGGGCCCTGACCCTGCTCACACCCTGAGCCCTGACCCTGGGCACACCCTGGGCCCTGACCCTGGTCACAGGCCCAGCCCTGACCCTGCCGCCTGTCCTCTGCTCTTCCTCCTCGTCCAGAACTTCGTCCAGATCATCAGCAACCTACTGGCGGAGGAGAACCGGGACAAGTGGGAGGAGGCGCAGCTGGTGAGCGCGCGGTCAGAGCAGCAGGTTGGCCAGGCAGCGGGTGCCTCCCGGGCTGAGCTGGCCCAACGTCTCACCCCCGTCGCCTCGCCCGCCGTGTGGCTTGGAGGAGGTCGCTTAGCCTTCTGAGCCTGAGTTTCCCCGTCAGTCAGAGGACAGTAGCTCACCTTGGGGGCTCCGTGAGGACGGGGGTGGGGATGTGTTGGTCACGTGGTGCTCGTTGGGGTGACCAGGATGCGGCGGTTCTTTTTCATCGGGAAAGGGTGGTCCCTCCCTCCCTCCCAGGCTGACCTGCCCCCGGGGCAGCACCCAGGGGGGACACAGGAGCCGAGGGACCCGCTCTCCTCCCAGCCTGGCCCCTGGCACAGCAGCCCCCGGGCCCAGTGTCCCCGTCTATGAAGCGCGGCGGGTACTCGAAGGTCCCGACCCCGCTTCCCAAGTCAGGCCCGGAGCCTGTGAGCCGGGGAGTGGCCAGCAGGACCCCAAAGCTGAGGGGCAGGTGGAGGAGGTGGAGGAAGAAGGTGTCCCCGGCCGGAGTGTGGGGCCCTCGACGACACCCCCTATAGCTCTCTGATGGTGGGCACTGTCGTGGGGCTGCTCCCGCCTCTGAGGCTGCCCCCCCCCGCCCCCCAGATGGGCCCCAATGCCAGGGAGCTGTTCCGGCTGGTGGAGGACTTCGTGGACGTCATCGGCTTCCGCATGAAGGACCTGCGGGACGCGTACCAGGTGACAGACAACCTGGGTAAGCCCCCCCCACCCCCGCTGAGCCCCAGCCTCTGCTCGGCTCTGGGCCCGGCCTTCCTGCCTCAGTTTCCTCCCCTGTGTACATGGGCAGGGCCAGACCCCCTCCAGGCAGCGTCTCAGGTCAGTTCTGTGCACAGACCTGACACGATGCTGGCAGGGGCGGCATGGGCGTCTCAGACCCAGACACTGTCCTGGAGATCTTGTGTTCCTGGGACACGCCACAACCCCCGTCCACAGCCCCCGGGGCAGGGCCCACACTTACTGGTCGCCCAAGGCCGGCCTTTGGGATGGGAGGGCAGGACTGTGTGGCCGCCCCTCTCTGCCCTCCACACCCGGGGCGTCTGCTCAGGGGTCTGGTCCACCTGCCCCGGCCTTAAGAGAGTCTCACCTCACGGGTATGCGGAGCCGTAACGGGCTGGGACCCCACCTGAGGCCTACGATGACCACATCCCACATGCATCGCTGGGGCCCTTTGTCAAAGCCTCCCCTATTCTCTCTGCAAACCCGCCCTGCACTCCATACCCCACACTTTCCTTCTGCGTCACCCCCACCCAGGCCTGTCGTCTCCTTACTATCCTCGCGAGGCAGGGAGTTAGGGGGACAGGTTCATCCCTGTCCCTTTTTTGGAGTCACAGTGGAGGGGGGGCTGGGCTCCAGCATCGGGGGCAGCGAAGTGGACCCCATGGGCCCGTGGGACCCGGCCAGCCCGGAAGCCGTGGAGGGAGAGTGCACACGGGTGGGACCCGTCTGCAGGGGGGGCCAGGGTTTCGGGGAGAGGCCAGGAAGGGCCCCGGGCCCCAGGCTCCCTCCGAGCCGTGAGCACCCCACGTGGTGGCCCTGCACCCCCAGGCCCGCTTCCCAGCTCCTCAGCGCCGAGGCTCCTCGTCACATGACTGCTCTGTCTGTCTGTCTGTCTCCTGTCTGTGCCGCCACAGTGCTCAGCATCCACAG
>NW_006287955.1:75940-79604 GCF_000327345.1 Myotis davidii | reverse complement strand
GGCAGGCGGCAGGCGGCCCGGTGCCCAGCAAAGAGCGTGGCCCTGCCTGTCCCAGCTCTTGGGGGCCACTCGGGGGACCTGGGCAGGCACCCAGCTCTCTGACGGCAGCGCTGCGTCTGCAGTGGATGCAGCAGGCCCACGGAGCCCGGACTCCCGGGGTCCAGGCTGGGGAGGAGGGAGGAGGGTGACCGGCACCCTGTCTTCCAGAGGCCGACGACTCGTCCGTGTTTGTGGTGGGCACCGTGCTCTACCGGAACCTGGGCAGCTTCCTGGCCCTTCAGAGGTGGGCACCAGGCACCTGGGAGGCAGGCGTGGGGGAGGCCAGCCTGGAGGAGGTGGGGAGGCAGGGGCACGGGCACCGGCGGGCACTCGGGAAAGGGGGCTCCTAGACCCCCTGACGTGGCCCTGACTCCCAGGAACACGACCGTGCTGAACTCCAAGGTCATTTCGGTGACGGTGAAGCCGCCCCCGCGCTCTCTGCTCACCCCCTTGGAGATCGAGTTTGCCCACATGTACAACGTGAGTGCCCCCGCGTGTGCGCGTCTGCAGCTACTCCCGTCGGGCCCTGGGGGCGGGGGGGCCTCCCCTCAGCCTTGTGGGAGCTGCTTTCACCTGAGTGGCGAGTGGGGAAACTGAGGCTCGGAAAGCGGCTGCGACCTGCTCAGGGTCACACAGCAGGGTAGCGTGGGAGCCGGAATCTAACTGCCTGTGACACCTGAGCCCCAGCCACGGCGGCTGGTCCCCGTCCACCTGGTGGCTCCTGTGGGGGCGACACAGCCATCCCATTCCGAGACCATGTGGCCCGGCCGCAGGCCCGCCATGCCCTGCTCCTTGGGGTTGGTTCTCTGTCAGGCCAGGCCGAGATGCCCTGGAGCCCAAGGGTCACCCAACCAGGACAGGGCAGGGCCAGGCCTCAAACCCCAGGCCAGCGTAGTGGGAGGGACCAGCCTTGGGCGAGTTGCTCCACCTCTCTGTGCCACGGCTCCTTCCCTTGTCAAGTGGGAGCTGCAGGGTTGGGTGAGGGCTAAGCCATTCCCATCGGCGTTTAGAGCAGCTGCCCCCCAGGAATGCTGAGAGCACCCCGCCTTTGGCACGCAGTGGCCTGCAGGATGGGGTATTCCGAGGCCTCCCTGTGCCCGCCTGACCCTCGCCCGCTCACCCCTCAGGGCTCCCTGGGGGCTCTCTGTTGCCCCCTTGTGCCCGCAGCTGACCAGCCATGGGAGCATCCAGAGGTGGCTCTGGCCACAGCTCCTCAAGGGCAGGAGCTGCCCATGGCCACATGGGGGGTCGGAGGCAGAGGGGTGCTAGGCTCTCCCCTCCTCTGGCCTCTGCATCCTCCCCCTCACGCCCCTGTTTCCTGGAGGAACTTGTAGGCAGAGCACCTGGCCCACCTGTGGGCGGATCCGGCTGTGACCCGTGACCCTGGGCCGTGACCTGTGACCTGGGTGGGGCTCAAGCGGGGTTGGCAGGTGGCCCTGACTCCTCCCCCTCCTTCCAGGGCACCACCAACCAGACCTGCATCCTGTGGGACGAGACGGATGTGTAAGTGCCTGTGGGTGTGGCCTCGGCCCAGGGCGGGTTAGGGGAGCTGACCCAGCGTGGCCAGGGTGCAGTTTCTGGTCTGGCCATGTCTCCCTCCACCCGGGTCTGGCCCTGAGGCAGCATGGCGCCCACCCGGCCGCCCCCGCCCTCCCAGGGAAGTCCAGCCGGGCCAGTGACAGGCCTGGCCACCGCCAGCAGGAGGCAGGCCCTGGGCGGCTCGAGGGAGGGGGTTGGAGAGTGGGGTGATCAGATGGGAAGCAGCGGTGGGGGCTCCGGGATCGCGGGCCCAGGTCCTCATCCTGCACCTGCTGATGCCGCCCGTGCCATGGGCTGTGGTGCATGAGAACAAGCCAGGTGCCCGCTCCATGCTTGGGGACCTCATTTAGCCACAGGGACATTTGTGCTAAGGCCCCCGCAAGGAGCAACGCCCAGAGGGGTGGAGGGTCAGGACTGGGGAGGGTAGGACAGGAGGGGTTTGGTGCTGGATCCGAAGGCCCAGGTGGGCCTGGTGGGGCTGGGCCTGCCCCAGGGGTTGGGCGTGCACTGGGGAGGGGTGCTCAGTGGGAGCTGGGAGTGTCACCATCAGCCCGTCTCGGCCCTCGCACCAGCCCTCAGGCCTCCCTGTGCGCCCTCCCAGGCCTGGGGGGAGTGTGCCCTGCTGGGCCCCGGGCCTGGGGTACAGGCACCATGTCCCCCCTCGTGCCCTGGGCAGCGAGTGGGCGTGTGTCCTGGGGGGTCAGGGCAGGCTCCCAGAGCGGCTGACAGAGGAGGACAGGGGCCGAGGCAGAGCCTGAGCAAAAGCCAGGGCGCGGGCAGGTGTGGGGAGGAGGCCGTGGACTCTGTGGGGGCTGTGCCCGGCTCTGGGAGTTGTCGGCTGCCCGTAGCCACCCACCTGGCTGCCCAGCTGCCCTTCAGCCATCATGGATGCAGGAGCCCTGGTCCTCACCCTCTCCCCGGTGAGGCAGGCAGCAGCAGTAGGCTGCTGTGGGTCTGTGTGAATGCTCAGGTCATGCCATGTGCCGCGGGAGGGGCAGTGGACCCGGTGGCCGAGGGCTGGGCGCCTTCGGGGCGGCCCACAGAAGGAAGCCCTTCGCGAGCTGATGTGTGAGCAGAGGTACACAGCCCCGTGCGCTGCCTGGGCCTCTCCTGGGCCTCCCTGTGAGGCTCTCAGAGGCCTGGGGTCCAGCTGAGGCATCCCATCCAGAGCTGGGCAGCCTGGGCCCACAGGGGAGGGAGGCTGACGGGTGGGGGCCAGGGAGGGCTCCCCCTGCTCTGTGCTGGATGGCTCCTCCCCAGGAAACGCCGGAGGAGCCCAGGGCTTCCTGGGTGACCCGCTGTGGCCCGGGCAGGCCCAGTCGGTTCCCCAGTCAGCTCTCGCTGGAGGAGCCCTGGAATTGCATGTGCCGGAGAGAAGGGGCCTCCCTCCCATGTCTACAGGGGCACGTGTGGGGGAGTGAGAGCACCAGTGACCATCCAGGGAAACAGTGACCTCGAAACCCATGACTCGCCCGTGGTACCCGAGCCCCGAGCACAGAGAGAGCTGAACTCAGTCTCCCTGACCCTGACCCTGGTCACACTGAGCCCTGACCCTGGTCTCCCTCCGCCCGGAGCCTGGTCTCACAGACCCTGAGCCTGGTCACACTGACCCTGAGCCTGGTCACACTGACCCTGAGCCTGGTCACACTGACCCTGAGCCTGGTCACACTGACCCTGAGCCTGGTCACACTGACCCTGAGCCTGGTCACACTGACCCTGAGCCTGGTCACACTGACCCTGAGCCTGGTCACACTGACCCTGAGCCTGGTCACACAGACCCTGAGCTTGGTCACACAGACCCTGACCCTGGTCTCACTTAGCCCTGAGCCTGGTCTCACAGACCCTGACCCTGGTCTCACTGACCCTGACCCTGGTCTCACAGACCCTGAGCCTGGTCACACTGACCCTGACCCTGGTCACACAGACCCTGAGCTTGGTCACACAGACCCTGACCCTGGTCTCACTTAGCCCTGAGCCTGGTCTCACAGACCCTGACCCTGGTCTCACTGACCCTGACCCTGGTCTCACAGACCCTGACCCTGGTCACACTGACCCTGACCCTGGTCTCACTTAGCCCTGACCCTGG
>NW_006287955.1:74937-75796 GCF_000327345.1 Myotis davidii | reverse complement strand
TCCTCCGCCCCGCCCCTGGTGCCGCCCAGCCCTGATCCAGGTCACACTCAGCCCTGACCCAGGTCATACTCAGCCCTGACCCTGGTCACACCCAGCCCTGACCCTGGTCACACTCAGCCCTGACACTAGTCACACTGACCCTGACCCTGGTCACACTCAGCCCTGACCCTGGTCACACTCAGCCCTGACCCCATGTCTCATTGGAGATGACTTGGGTGCTCTCACGTTGTTACGCATGCGTCACCATCTGGTGGGCTGTCTCCTCCTCCGACCCCCGGGACAGCCGAGTGTGCGGCACACTCATCTTGGACAGAATGAGTCAGAGGGTCCCACCCACACTGCAGACCCTTGTTCTCATTACACGTGCACACACGTACTCATGTTCACATGCTCACACACGCACACGTGCACGTGCATGGGCTCAGCACCGACGTGGGGTGTCATCACATACTTTGTAAACTCCAGGCCCTGACAGGCCCCTAGAGACCCTTCCGTCAGGAGCCCTGCCATGGAATCAGCCCCTCCTTGGTGCGGAGACCCAGTGCCCCCTCACCCTGGCTGACGGGGCTCAGGGCCCCTCCCGGCACCCCAGGTCACATGGCGGCGGCAGTGAGGTCTGGGAGCAGGCATGTTAGAGGGGGAAGGAGAGTCCTGCAGACAGGATGGGGGATGGGGCATGGGGCATGGGGCATGGGGCATGGGTCAGTGAGGAGATGGGTGGCTGTCTGGAGGATGGGTGGTCTGTGCTCTCTCCCAGCCGCGGGCCCCCAGCACTGCCTCCCACAGGGGGCCCCTGCCCCAGGGCACGTCCCGGTCCCTTTAAGAGCCGTGCCCCATCCTCGGTTTCCGTGGAGAGAGC
>NW_006287955.1:72886-74652 GCF_000327345.1 Myotis davidii | reverse complement strand
AGTTCTCCCACGCCAGCCTGTTCCTGGTGGGCAGGGCCAGGCCGGCAGCCCTCACAGAGGCCCCCAGTGAGCATGGGGTGCGCTCTGCTCCCCACCTGAGGAGGCCAGGGCGGGGGTGCTGCCCTGGGCAAGGCCACACCCCGCCGGAGCCTCTGCCTGTCTGTGCCCCCATTTTGTCCTGGGGGGGGAGCTGGGCGGCAGATGCCTGCTGGGGGCCTGCCTTCTCCTGCGAGGAGGGACTTGGAGGGACAGACAGGTCCCGGCTGGGCCACGGGCCACTGGGCTCTGCCAGGCCTCTGCCCTCCGCCCGCCGGGCCCTCTGCCCTCGTCGTCTCGGGGGCCTCACCTGTTGGGGGGCCTCCTGCCCCCACCCCCGTGCACTTCTCCGCTCAGACCCCTGTGTCTCTGCTTCCTGCCCCAGCGGTTGCGCCCTTGCCCGTGGTGCCAGGAGGAGAGGGAGGAGGTGTCTGAGCTCTGCGGGCGCCGACTCGGGGGGCGGGGGGGGACACAGGAGAGCCTCCCCAGTTGGCAGGGAGCAGTGACTGGGGGGTCCAGTCCCCTTTCTTGGCCATGGTGCGGAGGCACCCGGGTGGAGGGGTGGCACAATGACCTGGAGGTCACCTGAGGTGGCTGGGCATTTGGGCGCCGAGTGAACGGGAAATGCCTGGCGGGTGGGCGGGTGGCCAGGGCTGTGCCGGACAAGGCGGAGGTGGCGGCCTGGGCTCCATCCATCGTGGTTGCTGGGGCTGGTGGTGAGGCCTGCATGGTAGGCTCTGCCTGGTATGCCGGGCGTGGCGGGACCTGGGTCAGTGCGCGCTGGATGCTGGTGATGGGCTCGCACAGCCAGGGTGCTAGTTCTGAGGAGGTGATGGCGGTCCCGGGGACGCTGTGATAGGGGAGGTGGTGCCGGGGAGCACAGGGACAGGGAGGCGGTGACGGCGGCGGGGGTGATTGTGCTGATCGGGGGGTGGCAAGAGGATAGCATTGGCAGTGGCGATGTTGGCGGCAATGGTGGCGATAATGTGGGTGCAGTGGCAGGGTTGCTGTTGATGTGATAGTTGGTGATGGTGGCAGTGCCGGTGGCGTTGCTGTGATGGCGGCATTGGCGTGGTGTTCGTGGCAGTGATGGCGGTGATGCGGTGGCAATGATGATGATACGGACGGTGTTGGTGATGGAGGCATTACGGACTGTGCTATAGACGGGGTGTTGATGTTGGTGATGGTGGTGGTGGTGCTGATGGTGCTGGCGGTCGCAGGATGGGTGTGTCACCCTTCGATGATGGTAGTGATACTGTGGTGCTCGGATAACGTGGTGGCGGCGATGACGGTGACGGTGATGGTGTGTGATGGTGGTGGTGGTGATGGTGGTGATGGTGGTGGTGGTGATGGTGGTGGTGATGGTGGTGGCGGTGATGGTGGTGATGGTGATGGTGATGGTGATGGCGATGGCAGTGACTGTGTTGGTGGTGATGATGCTGATTTGATGCTGGTGGTCAGTTCAGTGGCAGCTGTGAGGGTGGGGGTGCGGTGACAGTTAAGGTGATGCTGGTGGTGGCTCAGCTCTCGGGAACTTCAGGGCCCTCCTTGTGGGAACCCGATGGCCCCGTGGCACTGCTGACTAGGGCAAAGGGCACAGGTAGGGTCCCTGGTCTGAGCCTCTGGGCTGGGGAGTCGGAAGGTGGAGGGGTGTCGGCAGGACTCCCGCCCTCCCTGGCCCATTCCTCCCCGTGGGCTGGGCAACCCAGGGCCCCTCCCTCTCCAGCAGC
>NW_006287955.1:70899-72685 GCF_000327345.1 Myotis davidii | reverse complement strand
AGAGTGGTGGCGCCAGGGGCCAGGAGGGAGGAGATTGGCATCACGGATTGTGGGACAGGAGAAGCCCTCGGGGCCCTGGTGGCCGATGCAGGGATGCTGAGCCAGGCCCAGACACTGCCGACTGCAGGGGGCATGGGCCTGGGGCAGGGTCTCACCGAGGAGCGGAGGGATTGGTGGACACAGGCGTGGATGTTGGCTTGGGGAGCACAGTGGAGGGATTGGGGGGCACAGGCCCGGATGTTGGCATAGGGAGCACAGTGGAGGGATTGGGGGCGTGGGCCTGGACATTGGCATAGGGAGCACAGTGGAAGGATTGGGGGGGGAGGGGGGGGCGTGGGCCTGGACGTTGGCATAGGGAGCACAGTGGAAGGATTGGGGGGCGCGGGCCTGGACGTTGGCATAGGGAGCACAGTGGAAGGATTGGGGGGCGCGGGCCTGGACGTTGGCATAGGGAGCACAGTGGAGGGATTGGGGGGCGTGGGCCTGGACGTTGGCATAGGGAGCACAGTGGAGGGATTGGGGGGCGTGGGCCTGGACGTTGGCATAGGGAGCACAGTGGAGGGATTGGGGGGCGTGGGCCTGGACGTTGGCATAGGGAGCACAGTGGAGGGATTGGGGGGCGTGGGCCTGGACGTTGGCATAGGGAGCACAGTGGAGGGATTGGGGGGCGTGGGCCTGGACGTTGGCATAGGGAGCACAGTGGAGGGATTGGGGGGCGTGGGCCTGGACGTTGGCATAGGGAGCACAGTGGAGGGATCGGGGGGCATGGGCCTGGACGTTGGCATAGGGAGCGCAGTGGAGGCGACCCCTGAGGATCATGCAGTCGGGCCAAAGCGATGGAGGCTCCCAGCAGCCCCCGCCTGCACCTGTGGAGACAGCTGCCCACTCCCTGTTCTCCCCTGCGGCGTGCTGTGCCCACTCCAGCTTCTACCGTGTGGGAGGACACCTATGAGTCACTCACACTCCAGTGTGAATTAGCCCATCAAACCCCAGGGGACCCTGACAGCCTCGCCCCATTATAGCTGCTGCTTCCTCAGCTGGCGGGAGGCATCTCAGTGCAGGGAAGGCCTGGCTGGAGGCGGTGTGGGGGGGGGGCGGGGACAGGGCTCTTGGTGGGCCTCTGGGTTACTGTCCTGCTGTCCCTCGACTGCACCAGGGCCCGTCCTGCCCGCCCAGGGAGGACCTGCAGACCGGAGCAGAGCCTCATTGAGGGAGGGCCAGGCGGGGGGCATGGGGACCAGGCAGGGGTGGGGGACTCTGCAGAGGAGGAGGCTAAGGGTCAGGGACGGGCCTCACTGCAGGAGCCAGGAGCTGGCCATGCCTATGGCCGCGGATGGAGACAGCCAGGCCCAGCAGGTCAGCTGGTCTGATGGGGGAGGCAGGGCCCTGCCCTTCTGGTCCTGGAGGTGCCGCTGCCCCAGCTCTGTCTGGACCAGCGAGGGAGGCACAGGTGTCGCTGACCCAGATTCCTCGGGCCTCAGCTGGGGGAGGGGGCTGGCTCCGTGACCCAGATAGTCCAAGTTTGTGACGCTCAGACGAGAGGTGGCAACAGTCTCCCCCGTGGGGAGTGTTCGCTGTGGGCAGGTGGAGGGACTCTGCCTGTCTCAGCTGTCCCTGCAGCGGGAAGGAGTGTGGTCAGACATGGGGAAGGACTTCCCGGTGCTGTGGGAGGAGACGGCCCTGCAGGCCTTGTTGGAGGGCTGGGAGTCCCCTGGTCAGGGTGTGCCTCGGCCGCAAGCAGGGCCCTTAGGGCAGTGGCCACCAGGAAACCTCCGCTGACGGAGTG
>NW_006287955.1:48332-49648 GCF_000327345.1 Myotis davidii | reverse complement strand
AGGCAGGGGTGTGCTTCCTCCCCCACCTGGAGGAGGGCGGAGGCCAAGTCAGGGGCTGGGCGGATCGGGGAGCAGAGCAGGATTTGAACCCGGGACTGGCTGGCCACAGAGGACGGCCCATAAGAGAGTTACACGGCGGTACGGCCGGTAGGCTGGGCGGCGGGAGAGGGCGGTGTGGTCCCCAGACAGGAACGGGCAGGGGGAGGACTCTCTCTGAACGCTGTGCTCTGCTGTCTCCTGGGCCTTCTGGGTGACACCACCCGTCAGGCAGGGAGAGGGCGGCGTGGGGTCAGGGGTCAGCCCGGGCTCAGTGCTTCTGCCCTTGTGGTCCTGGGGGTGGAGAGGCCAGCGAGGCTCTGACCAGCCTCGGCCAAGGGTGCGGGGACCGGCTGGGCCTGGGGGTCACTGGGAGGCTCCCCGGGACCCCACAGCCCTTTCTGTCCTGCCATCGCCCAGGTCTCCTTTCTGGCTCTATGCTTTCCCTGAAGGAGGGAGGAGGAGGGGAGAAGGGGGAGGGATGGAGGGAAGGGGGAGGGAGGGGGACGGGGTCTGCTGGGGCCTTCCTTCGTAGGCTCTGCCTGGCTCCCTCTGTGCGCCCCACAGGTGGCGGGCTGGCAGCTGGGCCGCTCGGGCTCTGCCGGGCTGTGGCCGCATGCACACGGGCGCCTCCGGGGCCAGCAGGGGGGACGGTGGCCTGGACTGGGGGCGTCGGGCAGAGGGGGCGGGGCCAGAGGAGGAAGGCAGGCTCGCTCTGCATTCTGTGAGAGGCCCCTGGAACAGAGAGCTTCCAAGCCCCGCACCCTGCCCTATGGACCCAAAGAACAGTGCCATGAGAGGGGCGCCCCTCCGTGCACCTCAGAGATGAGCGGACAGGTTGGGGGGTGGGGGGGGGGGAGGCTGCCGGGTCACAGAGCCCTGGCAGCTCCTGGGCCTGGAGGCAGCTCTGCTCTGCTGTCACCTTGGGCGGGTCTGGCCCCCTCAGGCCTCAGTTTTCTTTCTCTGTGAAATGGGGCAAGGCCTCCCCTGGGGGGAGAATGTAGAGAGCGAGCAGAGGGGAGGGTGTCTGGTCTGACCCCCCGTGTCCCTCTGCCCCTGGCGCTCACACCCCAGCATCTGTGAAGACGCACCCGCAGGGCGAGCTTCGGGGATCTGTCTGCTCCCCGCTTTAGAGATGGGGAGACGGAAGCTGGGAGGGAGGGGTAGGCAAGTTCCTGAGGTGACAGCCGGAGGCGGGAGGCTTGCCAACCAGGTGGTAGCAGGTGTCACTGTGGGCGGCAAGGGCAGGGCCGAGGGCGGGCCAGGCTCCTCTGGGGGCA
>NW_006287955.1:45263-46817 GCF_000327345.1 Myotis davidii | reverse complement strand
GGGCGGGAAGGGGGGGCTTTCCTGGGTACTGGGCCCTCATCGCCGGGTGGAGCAGCTCTCCCCGCGTGGACCCCGGTTCCATGGGAAAGGCGGCTCTGGCCTCTCAGGGAATGTCCACCCACCCCTATGGGACACGGTGGGGAAGGCGAAGGGCCCTCCACGGGGTCAGCGCTGGGCAGGACCTTAGAGGTCACTGCCACGAACCCCTGTGGATAGGCAGGGATACCGAGGTCTGGGAAGGGCTCCTCGCCCAGGGTCTCGGCGAGGCTGATGGACGGAGGTCTGTGGTCTTGGCCCTGATCCAGGGGCGCCCGCCCCATCAGGCCACTCCTAAGAGGCTCTCCCCGCTGGTCTTTCTGGTTCTGCTGGGGGCAGGGCAGTGGAGGCAGCAGTAAGAGCCATCCTGGGGGCTTCCTGGAGGCGGTGGCTTTCTGGATACATGGTCGTCAATGCCAGCAGCAGGCTGCGCTGCACGGGGAGCAACCAATGGGGCCAGGCTTCCTGAGTCCCCTAAGGGGCCAGAGTGAGCAGGGCAGGGCCCAGCCCCATCCCAGGGGTGAGGAAGGCCCAGGGCAGGGGCCTCTGCAGTGGGATGCGGCCCTGTGTCCCCTCTCCCAGCTCACCGCTGGCCTAGAGGACACTGTTGGTTGAATCTTGAAGCACAGGCTGCTCCTTTGCACACGGGGACCCTGGCCGGGCCTCAGTCCCTCTCAGCCTCAGTTTCCCCCTGTAGAGGGAGGTGGTCCTGGCCACTGAGGGTGGTGGCCGGTGGGAGCCCCTGAAGCGGGGCCCTTCCCAGGCGGGCGCTGAGCTCGGCGGCCTGGCGTGGAGCACGGGCTCCGTGAGGGTGGCGCACGGGTGTGGGTGGTCGTGTGCGGTGAGGGGGCCTGACGCCCGGGGGCCTTTCTGGGAAAAGCCAACCTGTGCCTGGTACCTGCAGGTTCCCCAGGCCCCACCACGCAGGAGAGGGCCAGCGGGTGCAGAGCCTGCTGGGGGGGGTGGTGTCAGCTTCACCCCCACGTTGGCATACACTAGGGGGGACAGCCGAGGGCGCAGGAGCCCCGGCAGCCACAGAGCCACCCACTGGCCGCGGCACTGAGCGCGAGCTGCCGGCTCAGCCTGTGTCCTCCTCTGTCAGGTGGGCTCCTGGCCCTGCCTGGGTGTGTGAGCCCCGAGGGCATCGGTGAGCTGGGAGCGAGCCTGCCGGAAGGACCGGGGGCCTGTCTTGCCGCCTCCCTCTAGTGCTCCAGCTCCCGCTCAGTGAGAGGTGACCCAGAGACGCTCAGTGAGAGGTGACCCAGAGACGCCGGGGAGGGACCAGGAGCCAGGGGAGGCGCTGTCGTGCACCCACCGCCCCGTGCGGACCCCTCTGAGTGCCTGTGGCTGGGCCAGACCCCAGTCCTGTTGGGGGTGTGAGCTCTGAGGAGACTGACAGCTCACAAGGGCCTGGGGCAGCCCTGGGGGCGGGGGGGCTGTGCTCCCAGATCAGCCGACCCTCTTGGGGGCAGTTTGAGAGACGGGAGGAGGAGGAGGTTGGAAGTGGGGCGCTGAGGG
>NW_006287955.1:42602-44701 GCF_000327345.1 Myotis davidii | reverse complement strand
AGCGGCAGAGGCTGCAGGCACCGGCATGTGGTGGGCTGGGGTCTGTAGTCCCAGGCCAGGCCCCGAGCTGACGGGGAGAGGGTGCTGAGCGCCCCTGGGAGCCAGCGAGGGCCGAGATCTCTGGCGGGGCCTGGAGGGATGGAGACAGGACAGAGGAGCCCGGGAGTCAGGTCCCGGCTGGGTCGCTGCCAGCTGTGCTGAGTCACAGCGGTGAGGGGGCCGGTGCACCTCCTCCAGCCGCGGTGGGGGGTGAGCGAGGTAATAACAGCCTGTGAGCACAGCTGGTGCCGGTGGTGCTTCTGTGCCTGGCACCGTGTTACCAGCCCCCACAGGCTCACGGCGCAGTGTGCCCAGGGTCAGGGCTCTGTGTGCCCAGGGTCAGGGCTCAGTGTGACCAGGGGCAGGGCTCAGGGTGACCAGGGTCAGGGCTCAGCCTGTGACCCGGGTCAGGGCTCAGCGTGTGCCGAGGGTCAGGGCTCAGGGTGTGGCCAGGGTCAGGGCTCAGGGGGTGCCCAGGGTCAGGGCTCAGAGTGTGGCCAGGGTCTGGGCTCCGCGTGTGACCAGGGGCAGGGCTCAGGGTGACCAGGGTCAGGGCTCAGCCTGTGACCCGGGTCAGGGCTCAGCGTGTGCCGAGGGTCAGGGCTCAGGGTGTGGCCAGGGTCAGGGCTCAGGGGGTGCCCAGGGTCAGGGCTCAGAGTGTGGCCAGGGTCTGGGCTCCGCGTGTGACCAGGGGCAGGGCTCAGGGTGACCAGGGTCAGGGCTCAGCCTGTGACCCGGGTCAGGGCTCAGCGTGTGCCGAGGGTCAGGGCTCAGGGTGTGGCCAGGGTCAGGGCTCAGGGGGTGCCCAGGGTCAGGGCTCAGAGTGTGGCCAGGGTCTGGGCTCCGCGTGTGACCAGGGGCAGGGCTCAGGGTGACCAGGGTCAGGGCTCAGCCTGTGACCCGGGTCAGGGCTCAGCGTGTGCCGAGGGTCAGGGCTCAGGGTGTGGCCAGGGTCAGGGCTCAGGGGGTGCCCAGGGTCAGGGCTCAGAGTGTGGCCAGGGTCTGGGCTCCGCGTGTGACCAGGGGCAGGGCTCAGGGTGACCAGGGTCAGGGCTCAGCCTGTGACCCGGGTCAGGGCTCAGCGTGTGCCGAGGGTCAGGGCTCAGGGTGTGGCCAGGGTCAGGGCTCAGGGGGTGCCCAGGGTCAGGGCTCAGAGTGTGGCCAGGGTCTGGGCTCCGCGTGTGACCAGGGGCAGGGCTCAGGGTGACCAGGGTCAGGGCTCAGCCTGTGACCCGGGTCAGGGCTCAGCGTGTGCCGAGGGTCAGGGCTCAGGGTGTGGCCAGGGTCAGGGCTCAGGGGGTGCCCAGGGTCAGGGCTCAGAGTGTGGCCAGGGTCTGGGCTCCGCGTGTGACCAGGGGCAGGGCTCAGGGTGACCAGGGTCAGGGCTCAGCCTGTGACCCGGGTCAGGGCTCAGCGTGTGCCGAGGGTCAGGGCTCAGGGTGTGGCCAGGGTCAGGGCTCAGGGGGTGCCCAGGGTCAGGGCTCAGAGTGTGACCAGGGTCAGGGCTCAGAATGTGACTAGGATCAGGGCTCAGTGTGTGACCAGGACCAGGGCTCAGGGCTCAGCCTGCATGTGGCCAGGGCTTGTCTGAGTGGGGAGCTGGGAGCGGTGGGCGGTGCTGGAGTAGTGACAGGCGGGGACGGTCACACCTGCTGTTGGAAGGAAGCCAGAGCAGGAGGTGCAAGCGTTTGGGGAACAGAGTGGGAGTTCGTGGGGCAGAACTGACACCCGAACAGCAAGGGGGTCCTGGGCTGTGGGGACCCTGGGGCTCAGTGCGAGGTGCTCAGTCACCTGGGAGGCGGTGGCAGCTTGGCTGAGCAGCGGCTGTCAGGCCAGGCGGGAGCACTGGGCAGAGGGCCCAGCACGCAGAGGCCTGGGGCGGCACCGCGTGCCCTGCTCGCCATCCCCAGCGCAGCTCTCCTGAGGCCCTGCCCACCGCTGTCCCCTGTGCCCTCTACGTGGACCTGCAGGGCAGGGCTGTCTGGAGAGGCGAGTGAGCCAGGAGGAGCGGGGGCGGCGGCCGGTGGGCGGGCTGCTGGGGTGTGGCTGCCAGGCCCAGC
>NW_006287955.1:41380-42559 GCF_000327345.1 Myotis davidii | reverse complement strand
TGCAGGCGCACGCCACTCGCTGGGCCACCCGTGACCCGTGTGCGGGCCAAGGGCCAGCTCGGTGCCCTAGAAACGTTTGCTGGGTCACCGCCCCCTACAGTCCCCATCCCGCTGGCCTCCCAGGCGTGGGCCTCGGGGTGTCTGCGGGTAAATTATGGGGTCATGGGGCCCCACTGTGGGTCTGAGCTCTGTCGGGGATGGTGGCACAGAGTGCGGGCGGTTTCGGGTGGCCGAGGTGGCGAGGCTCTGTGCTCCCTGGGGCACTCGGGGGCCTGCTTGGAGAAGGCGTCCTGGCTGGGCCTGGTGGGTGGGCAGCGCTGCCCACAGGGGTTCCCCGAGGACAGTGGGAGCAGACGTGCCCAGAGCACACAAGGCCCGGGGCTGGTCGGCATGTCATGGTGTGTGTGCTGGGCGTGTGGGTCTGCAGCCGCCGATGGGCGACCTCACCCCTCACCTTGACCTGGGAAAGGAGGGGGAGAAGGGGAGCTCCCAGCAGGGTCTCCGGTCCCCCCTCGACACTGGCGGGAGCTTGGTCGTCACAGCTACGCCCATCAGGTTGGCCAGGCCTGAGGTCCCCAACGGGCTGGGAGCAGCTGAGAGGCCTACAGGCAGCCAGGCCCCAGGGAGGGTCGGAGGCCAGGGGTATCGTGGGCCTGAGGGGCGGGGGGACAGCTGACCTGAGTGCCTTGGGAGCCCTGTCCGCCCTCGGCATCCTCTCCCTGCCCAGGGAGGTGGCTGCTCGGACAGGCAGTGGAGCCTCAGAGGGTGGGGCTCAGAGAAAGTTCCGGGCCTGAGAGGCCGAGCAGGGTGCTGGCCGTGGTCCTGAGCCCCTTCCCTGGCAGCCAGCGACCAGAGTGCAAACTGATGTATGTGCTGGAGCTGCACCCCAGGCCCTGTCCCCAGGGCAGAAAGGTGTCGGCTCCGGGGTGGGGACCCTTAGAAGCCCCCCACTTCCGGGCCTGCGGTGCCCACCAACTTCCCCAGAGCCGGAGCCAGCAGCCGGGAGGGGCCGCAGAGCCAGCCTCAGTGCCCGGCTCTGGGTTCCGGTCCCCCCGGGCCTCAATCTCCTGCAATAGCACACGCCGGCCTGCGGTGTCTGCGGGCCCTGGGCGCTGCGGACGGCGTGGCCTGCGGGTCGTGCGGTCACACGGGCGAGCACACGGTGCCCACGTGAGGGCT